>NC_080752.1:12781777-13084277 GCF_020826845.1 Diceros bicornis minor | reverse complement strand
GGTTAACTTAATCATCAATTATCTGCTTTGATCTATTAAATAAGAGAAAGAGAAGGAAGGAAGAGAAATTTGTAGGAGTTGTGTTATTATATGATGTGCTATTCTGTGCTGTGGTTATCCACTTAGGAGTCTCTCTCAAAATTTAGCCATCCATTGAGATAGTCTTTAAGACCATATCCCACAATGTTTTAGAACTGATAAATATCAGTTTATAATTGTTATTAAAACAAAACACAAAACAAGCAAGCAAACAAACCAAAAAAAAGAAACCTATAGGATAGGGGAAAAGGGCATATAGTCTCTCAAGAAATGTAGGCACTCCATGTTAAAAAATGGTTATTATATTCAGAGAATTGGTTCTTTTTATTAACAGGACAACTTATCCCCTGAATTCAGAAACTTAAAATTTTCATCATAGTTCTTGCCTATGATGTTTATCTATTTTATGATTATGATTTATGATGTTTATGATTATAAAGTCAAAAATAGTTTAATGAAGATTGACCTTTTGCAGTGTGACATCACAAGTTTTACAGTGAGCACTAAACTAACTTTCAAAAATTGAAGTTTAGTTATTTTAATACAAAGTATGTTACAACTAAATATAGAATACTTTTATGACTTGACCCTTAGAAGTAAAAAAAAAAAAAAAGTCTAGATGAAATTTAACCATTTATCGTGACCTCAATAATTACTATTTTTGTTGTTAATAGTAATAACAGGAACAATATCCATTTATCCTACTTTGTTCTAGGCACTTTGCTGGGCCTTTGTATGTTTTATCCCTAATCTTCCCATTAGTCAATCCTGAAGGGTAGATGTTATTATCCCGGTATTTACACATGAAGGAACTGAGGCTTAGAGTAGTTTAGTAACTTTTCCAACACTGCCCTGATAGGAAGTGGTGAAAAAGGGGATCCTGGCCCAGGTTTGACTCTAAAAGCTACCCCTTTCCATTATCCCATAGAGATTTCCTTATGAACCTTAAATCCCAGGTCCTTATTTTTCTTTTCCAAGCATAGTTCCCTAACTTTACTTACTATGAACATTCAGATATTTTCCTTAAAGAATCTATCTTGTCCACATAAGATTGCTCCCTTTGCCTTAAGCTCATCTTAGACCTGTCTCTCTTGGAATAACGATAACATTAGATAGCACTTAAAAAATACACTAGATACAAGGTGCTAGTCTTAGCATTATACATATAATAATATAACTCAGTTAATCTTCCTAACAACTCTATGAGGTAAAGGTTATTGTTTGCCCCATATTACACATGAGCAAACTGAGGCATATTCATATGACCTCATAATTAATCAGTGGCAGTGGTATCTGAATCCAAGTAGAGTAGAGTTCATGACCTTCCCACACCATATGCCTCTCATAGCAGAGGAAGATTGATGACAGGACGTCTGTGCAAGCCTATCCATCATCTGTGTTCTTCATCATGCTCTAATATTCACTGTGGAGCAACTCAACAATGAGCATGCCATTCATTGTGGCCATAATTCTGCTTTCCTGGAATGTGAGATAAAAGTGGACACTAGATCTTTCTGTAATTTACTGTGAAGTGTGACCACTGTGTGCACCATGTCTTCCAATTCTCTTTTCCTTTCTTTTAGTTTCATTGGTCTAGAAACAGTTGGCAAGTTCGATTATTCATAAGCTTTTAACATCTGAGAAGGAGAAGGTATCATCATTCTAGGCTTTTTCATCTCTAAAGCTCTTAGCCAAGGGTTTACTAATTGATCCGTAAAACTCCAGAAATGATATTAAATGTTATCATTTTAAACGTGGAAGATGCTATGGCTAGTTATTTAAAAACTTGTCCAAAGCGACAGAGATAGGATTAAAATGTGGAAGCTCCTTTACACTGAACATTAGAATATTGCCACTAGCCCAGTCTCACACTTTCAAATCAGATAATTGTATGTAGAAAGAGAGCACTGGATTTGGGGGTCAGAAAACCTTGTTTCTAGTCCAAGCTGAGTAAAATCATTGCTTTATCTGTGCTCTGTACCTCATCCCCTTCTGTATTTTCAGAACTATACATTATCAGTAATCTCCTCTTTAGTATTTTTACTAAAATATCATTGTACTAGATATTTTATCCACATTTAAACATGAAAAGCCTTTCATCTGAAAAGAAACACACATATACATACCGTAAAAACAAAGACAAAAAGTCTTCCTTGACTCTAGCTACTACTTTCTCTCCTCTTTGCAGCCAAAATTCAAAAGGAGTTATCGGTAGTTACCATTTTTTCTCTTCCATTATTCCTCAGCTTACACCACTCTGGCCTTAAACCTATTTCTCCAGAATAGCTTTTCTTCAGGTACCAATGACTGCCATGTTGCTAAACTAAGTAGGCCTTTCAATCCTCATTGTACTTGACTTCTTATCAGCATTAAAGAAAACTTTTTATTGAAATATGTTCGTTCAGAAAAGTGTACAAATCATAAATGTACAACTTGATGAATTCTCTTAAAGTAAATATGCTCATGTCACCAGCATCCAGATTAAGAAGGAACATTTCCAGCGTCCCAGAAGCCCCTCTCATACCCCTTTCATCCAAGACATAAGACCATAGATTAGTTTTGCCTGATTTTAAATATGTATAAATGGAATCATATAGTATGTACTATTTGTCTAGCTGCTTCCTTCTTTCCTGCCTGCCTTCCTTCCTTGCTTTCTTCCTTCCTTTTTTTCAACCTTAATTTATGAGATTGATCCATATTCTTAAATCCATTCATTATCATTGCTTTATAATATTCCATTATGTGGATATTCCACATTATTCACCTATTCTGCTGTTGATGGGGCAGGCATTTGGGTAGTTTCCACTGCTGGGCTATACTTCTCAGCAACATTTGACCCTTTTGAAAACTCGGCCTTCCTGAAATGCTCTTCCCATGGCTCCCAGGATACCACCCTCTCCCAGTTTTTTTCCCTGCCTTTGTGGTGCTCCTTTCCTTTCTGTCTTTTGGAAGCTCATGCTTCTCTACCCAGTCCCTAAGTATTGGAGTTCCTTAGGGCTCAGTTCCGTGTACTCTTTTTGTCTCACTTTGTATGTTCTCCCTAGGCATTCTCATCACATCTGTAGCTTAAATTATCACCCATGTTATGGTGATTAACATATTTATATTTCTAGCCCAGTTCTCCCACGTCAGTTCTAGAAGAGCCCTTCTTACCATGTCCACTTAGAGGTCCCAAAAGACCTTAAATTCAACATATCCAAATTGAATTGATGTTCTTCCCTGGCCATATTTGGTCCCCTTTCTAAAGTTACCTAATTCCATGAATGGCATCACCATCCATCCAGTTCCATAAGCCAGTTAGGAGTTACTCTTGATACTTCTCTTCCTTGCTGACCTTATCCAAATCATCAATTCCTGTCAATTTTAGGTCCTGTATATCTCTCATTCATTCACTTCTATCCATTTCCGCTGCCACCACCCTAGTATAAGCTACCAAATTCTTGAACCTGGACTATTGCAAAAGCCTCCAAACTGGACTCCCATATCCACTCTCACTTCCCTTCAATTCACTCTCCGTACTACATCAGGATAATCCTTTTTGAAAAAGATTAAATCTGCTCCAGTAATCTGTCTGTTTAAATCATCCCAAATAAATACCAAAATCCTTAACATAACCCACCAGGCCCTGCATAGTCTGACTTGTGCTTACTTCTTTAGTGTTGTCTTATGTTACGGTGCCTCTTGTTCTCTAGCTACACTGGTCTTCTGTCAGTTCTTCTAGTGTGCCATCATTGGACCTTTGCAAATGCTGTCCTCTCTACCTGGCACAGCCATCCTCCCCCTTGATCTCTCCTGTATAATTCTTACTCATTCTTCCAGCTCAACCATTTCTTCATGGAAGCCGTTCTTTCATTGCATTTACCACAGTTGTGATTTTATATTTTATGTAAGTGATTATTTCCCACTTTAAACTGTAAGTAAATTTTGTTGTGATATTGGAATTATGCAGACAAATGGGAAGAATTACTGTGATTTCAGTTCTCATCCTTTTGGTCTATTGGTCTGTCTCCCCTGTCGTTCTACCATTCCCGCCATAGTTCAGGTTCTCATCATTTTCTCCTGGGTTCCCTGTTTCAGGTCTCCCTCTCTTGCTTCCCCCAGTCTACCCTCCCTTCTGCAGTATAGTTAACTTTGTGAAATGCATTTGCATCATATTATTCCCTTGCTTTAAATCTCTCCATGGTATCCCATTGTCTTCAAGATAATGTCTAAGCTCCTTAATGGGGCATAAATGACCCTTCATGATCTGACCTATGCCTCTGCTTCTACCTGTGTCCCTCATCAGTTTACACCTTACCTGCCCTCTAACAACACTAAACTAATTGTTTCTTAGATGTATTACCTTTTTTCTTGCCATTTTGCTATTGCTTATATCATTTCCTTCTCTTCTAAGATGCTTGCAATCCTCCTGGCCTACTCCTTAATCATATCAGCCTTTTAAGATTCAGCTGGTACTCCTTTGTGACATTTTTCCCTGAAGTCTTCAGGCAAAGTTAAACATTTCCTCTTGTGCTCCCAAAGCATCTATTAGGGAACTTACCACATTGGTAAAATTAGTGGTTTATACTTCTTATGTACAGGTACACTTTACTGTTTGTAAACCCCTCAAAAGCACAGATTCTGTTCTATTTATCCCTCTATCCACAGACACATAGCAGGTACTTGATATTTATTGACGGGGTGATTAGAGAAGAGTGACCAGGAGAAATGAGGAATGGTCAGACTTTAAAGTGTGAAAAGATATGTGCGTTCAAATTCATATTGTATATTGAATTCCTTCTATTATTGTTGTTAAGACTAGGTCAGCTGCAGGATCCTGGTGCTGTATAGAGGGAGGAGTTACAATGCGTTTGACTTTGGCTAATTAGGGTTCTTATTGTGTCCTCAAGATCAGCTTAACAGTCAGATGTTTTTATTGCACATCTGGGTACTATATGACACTTGAGTTTTACTTTGAGGTCTTATAAGGCACCCAAGGTGAGTACATATGAAAAGTTAAAGATATGATAATGCTGATGTTATATAGTGCATAGGATGAGCCTAGTAAATGTTGAAAGAATAAAACCATTGATCTGCTTTTCAGTTTTAAACTCATTTCATGTGGACTAACTCATTTTTCTTTCATAATCTTTTTAATCTGGCAGAAGAGTTGTTGTTTTGTCTCTTACAAATAAAGAAACTGAGGTTCAGAGAGGTAAATGACTTTGGGAAGAACACTAGAAAGTTGTGGAGTCTGGACTAGAACCTCATTCTTCTGACTTGTCTACCAGAATGTCTCCCTGTAACCACATGGCCTTTCTGGTTGGCTACACCAGCACAATGCCATTTATGCTTTGATCTGTGAGAAATTTTTTAACCTGGGCCAAAATTTCTGAAAATTTCCACACTACAGTCAAAGGGAACATTTTCCCTCAAATGCCATAATTAAAATAAATGAATATAATCTAG
Organism: Diceros bicornis minor; assembly: GCF_020826845.1. Taxonomy (NCBI): domain Eukaryota; kingdom Metazoa; phylum Chordata; class Mammalia; order Perissodactyla; family Rhinocerotidae; genus Diceros; species Diceros bicornis. Next base: position 13,078,790 of record NC_080752.1, on the reverse strand, counting down.
CAAAGTCTTCAAGTGCTCTTTACTTGTTTTGAGGTAGTTCAAGCTTGGTACATCTGTTGAGCTAGTTCATGCTTGAGGATCTGAGGAGATGAAACTCAATACAGGTAAGGTTCACTATAGTTGGGAGAGGTGAGAGCAGTAGGGTCGTGGTGAGAAGCAGAAGGAGAAGATGATATTAATGAGCCTAGGGTGTGGAAACTAGGGTACAGTATGGAGTTACCAAGTCTGTGATGATGAAGGAGAGAACTAGATCCTAAAAGAGGATTTGGGGAACAAGGATAGAGTCTAGAAGAAACTCCAGGTTGCCTCCCAATTGTGCCCAGTTGTGATTACCACTGCTCCCGGATATATACAGATATATTACCGTCAAAGGTTTCCAAGGAGAGCCAGGTTCCCCTCTCCTCATAGTATCCCCAAGGACATCCCACTCTAGTAGAGAGTCAATTCTAGAGTCAGTTATTGCCGCTTGCCCCGTAAGTTGCCTGTATGTGTCCAAAATGGCAGCCTACTGATTCTTTAGCTTCAAGGAACTACCCTTGGTGAATGCCTCCTGAGTTGGCAAAGCAAGAGGATGCTTTCATTATCCTCCTTTCCTAGCAGACTTCACACAAGACTGACCATAGTATGGTATCTTTTTCTCCCAGGCGGTAACTGAGTAAAGGTTTTAGTGTTAGGAAATTGGAGAAGATCATGTTGAGTAATGTTATTTTGGCTCTGTCAAATAGATTTGAATGTCACTTTAGCTGGGGAGGAGTTCATATGACATCATTTAGGAGGCTCTTGAATTAAGTGCTGGTGAAATTTGTGAGTATCTTGAATGACAGAGTGTGGAAAAAGAGTGTGGTACTTTGAAGCCTAATAGGCCCAGCTTATAGTCGCCCCTCTGTAACTTGCCACCTGTTTGACCTTGGGCAAGTCATATAAGTCCTCTGAACTTTGGTTTCCTTAGCAGACAAATGAGTTATATTAGAAAATATGCATGTGACCTTGTAATAGAAGATCATAAAGTAGCTTTAGATAGATTTACTTATTTTGTTAAGCCTGTGTTTCCTCATCTGTCAGGTGGGAATATTAGCACCTTTAGGATTAAATTAGTTAATTAATATGGATTGCCTGGCTAAATAAAAGTTAGTTTCTTTCACATGGGTGAACAGATATAGATTCTGGCATTGGAACAACTTGAATTAGAATTAAATTTCAACCCCACCAGGAGCAAATAGTCTCTCAGGACTTCTGTTTCCTGAAACAGGGGTAATAATACCTACCTCGTAGAGCCTTTGTATTAATGGGGAGTGGGGAGATGAATTTAAAGTGTTTGGCATGTAGTAGGTGCTCAATAAATATTGGAATCCTCTCCCTTTCTCTCCACTATCTTCCCTACCCCAAACCCCAAAGTTTTCCCCTAACTCTAAAATTCTCTAATTCTGTACAATTCTAATACGGAAGTCTTTAGCAAATGAAATGGATCAACTAAAAATTGGTAAATTTCAAATAAAATACAACTCCTGAATGACAACCGTACTGGTGTTCTTTAAAAAAATAAAGGGTTCCTTAATTCTCAGATCATTTCTTGGTCTCATTTTGCTGAGAGAGCTCCAGAGTTTTTATTTTGTTTTGTTTTTGAAGGAATATTTGCAACATTGTTACTGTACATTAATCAAAATAATGTTGTATAAAATGATTTATTCCTAGCCCCCGGAAAAAATTTTTCCCTTTTTAAAAATGTTTTGTTATACTCACATTCAAGTTTCTCCCTTTTTTTTACCTGTAGTACTTTTCAGTAAATTTATTCAGCTCAAAGTTACAGGTTCATTAGTTTTTTGAAAAATAGGACTTATAATTAGTACACGAAAATGATTACTGCCTCTTTTGGAGAGTTAACACTTTAGCACAGCTTTCATTTTACAGTAATTTTTTTGGCATTGGCATAAATAAGTGCTGCAGGTATGAATCTGCCCACAGAAGACATGCTTGACTCAGCATTATTTTATCATGTCAAAATATTTTTAAAGGATTATTGAATTTGAGGGTTTTCCTATTTTTTTAATACAAAAGATTATTCTTGGTGTGTGTGTGTGTATTACATACAAGAACCAGTGAACCAATAAGTAAACATATACACATGTATTTAGAGGGATTACTTACTTACTTGTTCTTGTTTTTACCTGAGTATGAGTCCTAAAAATATAATAATAAAATAATGCTGGTGTATTATTATTCTTATGTGAGACATTATTTAAAATATATTAGAATTTTTTTATGTATAGTATATATTACTTGATAGTTTCTACACCAATTTGAAAAAAATGTTTTTATTAGCAACATAGTGCATCCTCATGAATTTGAGAGCTGTCATATCTTACAAAGTAGATTTGAAATGACATTTGAATTACTCTAATTTTCATGAAGTCCTCAGAGATGAAACATATTGGAATGCAAAGATAATTATACAGAAACACTAAATATGAAACGAAACTAGTGTGCCTTTATCGAAAAATGAAAATGTATAAGTTCAAATTATGTTGATGTTGAATTTGAGTGTTCTGTATTTTGCTTATTTTGACGGGTGGTTTCAAGTCATCAGTGACTACTGAATTAAATTAACCGGCTATCTTATGTCAGAATCTTTTTAAGCCTTATACTTTTCACTCAGACCCAGAGGTCACTCGAACAGTACTCTGATGATAGTTTTTAGTATTTCTTATCTCACTTTGGAGTGGTTTCCAGGCTTTTTTTTTTTTTTCTGGGTAAACTATGTTTTTCTCTAGAAAATTACAAGTATCTTTCATATTTAATCTTGGCAAGGAAATATCCATTTAAATTAAAGCAGTAGGCATTTATTATGTGGCTGGCCTAACAAAGCAACCTGCTGAGCCCTGTGAGGGCTAAAAATGAGAATATAAGACCCCGGCTCTGTCCTCAAGGACCTGAGGGTTCATGACGTAAACACAGACACAGGCAAAGTGAAAAGAACCACAAACCAAGAATTCTAGAGGTTCACAATAAGGGTATGGGACTTGAGCAGGAGAACAATCACTTGGCTGGGATGGGCCAGGCATGGATTAACCAGAAAGGTGAAATTCTTTGTTCTAGTTTCTAAATAGCACCCATTTATGCTGCTGTGCCTAACTTGGTGTAGTTAATGCAGACTCTATTTTCCAAGAGGAAAAGCCCTGACAAGATGCCCAGCAGCACTATGCCGAGACCATGTGCCGAGACCAAAACTCTTAGCGTGTCCATCTGAGTTTTGCCAAGGAGTTAGATGCTGCTGGAAAAATATCCAGAGCTCCTATGTTTGCTGTCCAAAGAGTTCCACAGTGTTGTAGGATAAATGGCATTCCACTATTGACTAGACATGTGCCAAACGGCTGGTTGGTACTCTCTATGCATACAAAGCAGTCTTGAGAAGTATCCTTGCATATTTGAAGGTCCTCTGATTATGATGAGCTGAAGTCACCGCTGGTTAATAGTAGCTGTCTAAAACAATGACGATTTTCCACTAACAGAACCTCCTTATCAAACTTAAAATGAGGAGCCAGCATGAGGTAAAAGCACCTTTCTAACCAAAGATTTTGTCTTGATGCTCTGTGAATATGTTGTGATTATAGAATAAGACAAAGGGCTTGTTTTGATAAGATCCTGGATTCTTGTAATCAATATTTCCTGTGTTGACTTTATATGCTTTTGTTAATAAATGACTTGCTAAATGTTAGAAAAATGAAGAAAAATATCTTGAGAATTTTTTTTTTTTTTTTTTGCATAAGACCCCCCTTCTGTATTTTGGCTTGAGAAAAATTCTGCATTTCTAATGCACCATTTGTCTATATGATGGTTTTAAAATTTGTGGAACGGTTATGATACTGAAATTATGTTGCCATACCAAAATTATCGTGGATTTACCACCAATGGATGTGATTTCCTGCAAATAAGCAATTAATTTCTTCTTTTGAATTCCTGCTCAGTGTCATTATTTTGTCCTTTGCTTTTCGTGAGTGTTTAATACTTCTAGATTTTGTTTCAGGGCTAGTCTCCACAAGCTCTGGTTTGCATCCTTCAGCCAGTTTGTTGATGTGTGTGGGGGCAGGGAGACAGAGTGGGGAGAGAGAGAGAGAGAACGTTGAACTCCTTTAACTCTGACCAGGTAATGGACACTGGGCATTTGTGAATCAAATCATGCACGTTGTGGCAAATACAGATCCATGCACTGTTGCTTTTTTAGTGCATATTAGCATTGATTATGATGTGGACATATTTATTTGCCAGACTTTCCAGATCTTCATCTAAATAACAGCAGCAAACAGTGAAGTATCCAGAGTTTAGCAATCATCATTTGGTGTTTCCTTGAGTTCAAATTGCAGTAAAAATGGAGTAAAAGATCATTTTATTTATTTTTTAAATCCCCTGTCAGAAGAGAGTAATTAACTCAAGATCCACAATTAGCCTCACAGCAGTCCATATTAACCACCTCCAACCATCCCAGGTCTTTCAGAGGTGGCATAATTCTGAGATTATTTTGCACTGGAAACAGAGAGGCTTATAATAACTAGCTTGAAACACATTTAAGAGTGTGAGGTTTTTCCTTTTTCTTTTTGTGTTAATGTCTGTCCTTTATAATGATAATTTTCTGGTTTGCAAATGGAAAAAAGACAAATGTTAGGAGAGAATGCTTCCTTTCTACCTAGTTATAAATCTGTGTCTTTCCTTTAGTAAATCTAGAAGTACCTGCTTTGCTTTAGCTGGAGATTTCATTATTAAATTAGTTATGTGACACAAAAGAATTAACAAAATGAATAAAATATTCAAGCTTGGGAGAGAATCATGAAGAGAACTTAGAGAAAACTCATCACCATTGCCTGCTGGTAAAGTATAATTGTTGGCTCTTCCTTGTTTACCCTTTTGGTTTGGTTTTGTTTTAAAGGAAATGTTCAGTTGCAGAGCATTCCTGCATAATTTAGATATGGCACAAAGCTCGACCCTGGGAGCCTTGTCTGCAGCTCTCTGAATGTTTTTTTATGCAACCTGCCTGCTTTTACAGGTTTAAATTACATTCTGTGACACTGTTTTTGTGGTTGAATTAGAAACTTTTTTTTTTTTTTTTTTTAGTTAAACCTGTGATAAGTAATTGTCACAGTTAGCGCCCTGGTACAATGCTAATTTGAAGTGACATGTCCATACTGGCCCTCCGTAACATGAAGAAGCCTAACAGGTGTGAGGGGTGTGGCTTCCCGTGGGCTGTGTTGAACTTCTAACCAGAGAAAAATAGCAGAAAATGTGAAATGAACCTTGAATAAAGCTGTCAGCAGTAATTATCTCAGCAACACTTTGTGGGGAGATAAAATAAGCACTGATGCTTTTATAACCTGAACGCACTGCACCCAAGATGGATTTTTCACCCATTTAACATAAACTGCTGAATACCTTTCAAGAGATATTTTCATAGAGCCTAACTAAACGATAACAACAATAGCAATTATCATCAAATATAAATTGTTGGAAGGCATGCATTTGTTTTTAACAAATGGTTTCTTTTTGGTATTTGTTTAAGTAGTTTTGGTAACAGCAAATTTTTTTTCCATGCTTCTTGTTTTGGAAAGCCATTATCGGGTGAAATCTATTCCCCAGAGTTATGTAGCAAGTAGTATATGGAAAATTGTATTATCTTCTGGAAAAGGATACTTTCGCAATTAGAAAAATGCTTGAAAGTTTGATTTTCATTATTTTGAGAGGTGTTCAGTGTGTTGGACTGGCCCATATGAAATAGGATAATGTATGTGAATGAGCTGAATGGACTGCAAGTCTTCATATCAGCGCTGCTGCATACACTTCCTTGGAGAGATATAAAAGCACTGTACTTCTTGAGAGGAGTAGGACCCAATCTGTTCTCCAAGCACCATTCATTGTCATTCTCGTTGACAGCAATATTTTTAAAGTATACTTTAATTTACTTAGAAAAGAATTCAGATGACATGATGACTATGTTTGCCTGACCTGAGAAGTATAGAAAAGTTAAAGTGCGGTTTTTCTTTACAAATTTTCAGGCTATAGAAGCTTACTGTGTTAAAAAACAGATGAGATTTTGCTATGTAAATTGCTCTCTCTATTTCTTTCATTGCCTTTCTATGCCTTAAAATAGAGTTATGATTTCAGGTAATCTAATGACATTTAGAGACTCCTAAAATTTTTTCATAATTCAACTTTACCGTGTTCTTGCACCCAATAAATCAGAGGCTTAACAAGCTAGCCAGATTGGCTCACATTTAAAGTGGAAGGGATGTCATTACAAAAAAAACTAAGAGTCAACATTTGTTAATCCTGACTCTGTTCTATTTATTAGCTCTGCGATCTTGGGTGAAAATATGAGCCTCATTTTTCTTTTCTGTGGAATGGAACTGTGGCAAACTATGCCAGGTGCATTCTCCCTAAGAGGATAACAATTAGGTGTAGCATAATAAAATAGAGCTAACATGGTCTACACTTCACTCACAAACCTATAGCCTAGAAAACCATTAACTTCATCAAATCAGAAACTGTTCGCCATTGGCTGTATCCCTAGCACTCAGCTGAGTTCTTGGCACAGAGTGGATGCTGAGTAAAGATTAGTTAAGTGAATGAATAATAGCATTTTGCACTCTACTTAAAACAAGTTCAGTGTTATCTGTTTGTCTATTCCCCAGAGTTATGTAGCAAAATCCCTACAATCAGCCGTATACACACACGTATATATGTAAACTCTAATCCTCACAACAATCTTTTGACTTAGAAACTTTGCAGAGGAGGGAATTGAGGCACTGAGAAGATAGGAGAATTGTCCAAAATGATACAGCTATTAGCTGGCAGACCCAGGATTTCGAACACTGGCAGTATGGCTTTGAAGTCCGAGTTCATAATCAGTCTGCTTATATACCTCTCCAAGGAAGCATAATGACACCTGATTACCAAAGAAATTGCCTTACAGTGACACATGGTTTTCCAGAGACTTCCTTGTCACAGGTGCAAATGATTCAGGAGACATGGGTATGAGATTCCTTCCCTATTCGATGGGATACTCCTTCTCCCCTTCACCTTCTAGAACAGCAAGTCCCCTGACCCATTGCACCATTGAAGCAGTGTTGCTGCCTTTCTTGAGACTGCCTCTTCCCCAGTGCCAGAAATGTCATACAGGGTTATGGCTTGGGCAGACTTCCACAAATGTAGGAAGACAGAGTTTTGATCCCTAGATATTTGGCTTTCCCCTCAGTTGGGTCCAGTTCCTGGGCCAGGCTTTAGTCCCTTTAACCCAGACCCTGACCTACCCATGTTAAGTCCTCTGTCTCTAAAATCCCCACTGCCTCCTTCTACCCAACTCCCACTTGGGATTCCAGTCCTCCCCTCAGGAACTAGCTAACTAAAAGATGTTTATTTCTGGAAGATTTGTCCAAGTGTTACTAGGTATGATTGACTGAGAAAAGACACCAGATATTTTAGAGAACAGAGAAAATTTTGAGGTTGGGGAGGTTATAGAAGGCTTTCAGGAGGAGATCGAGCTGAGTTTTGAAGAAGTGCTTTCACTTACTTTTCTCATATGATCCTAACATGCCTATGAAGTGGACAGGTGGGAAAAAATGGGAAGGGAAACCGAGCCAAGAGTAACGGCAGGAGGAAGAGCCTAGGAGTAGGCAAGTGCAAGCCATATTTTTGGATCAGTGAGCAAACAAACCCGTGTACAGTATAAAAAGTATTATTACAGGATAATAGCTAGAAAGGTGGGCCGGGTCTGGCCTTGAAAAATTTGTTCAGAGTGAAGAAAAGACTTTGGAAATCACCTAGCCCAGTTTTTTTTCATTTTACAAGTGATAAAACTAAGGGAAGAGAGTTGATCAAGGTCACACAATGAATACAAGGCAGATTTAGGATTTTAACCCAGTTCATTTTCTCTATGTACAGTGTTTTTTCCGTGTATTAGCCCACCGATATTTTTATACACATGGAATCATATCACAGGCAGCATTGATGGGAGAAAGTCATAAAAGGGCACTGTGCAGCCTTAAGACGTAAAAGAACAATACTTGCTTTGCTTTAATGGTGGCGACGGAAGAGAAGTAGCTTACAGGCTGGTTAAATGTATTTAAGCTGGAAATTCTCAGTAAGCTTAACTGGTCCCCCAGAGTCACTGCAGCAGATAGGAATACCCCTTTCCTGTGCCCCCAATAGCATGTTTTCCTGTCTCTCAATCTTGGTTAATTTTATCTCATAGGAATTAAGTGGGAAACCTGTAGCAAGTTCCACTCTTGGATATCACTTATAATATATCCTTTTAAAAATCTCAGTCATAAGCAGATAGTGAATGTCAGAGGTGGGCTCCTAGATGCACTCAGAGCCCAAATATATACAACCAGACTCTCCACTGGGTGGCACTTAGAAGAATGTCGTACAAGCTCTTGAGAAGAGATAAGAAACACCTAAATAAACTTACTTTGTTCACCGAGGAAGAAAATATTTTATGAAATATTGGTCAACATTTTCTGGATATCTTTGGTGGAGAAGATTAAGTAATATGTTTGGTTGTTCTGTGTATGTTTCAGAACACATACTAATTAAGTTAAATGTAGTTGACATAAGGTGTTATGAAACATTTAACTTATACCAATAAGTTGTCTGCATCTAAGTACCTGACATATAATAGAAACTTAATAAATGTTTATTGAATGATTAAGTTATAGACTCTGAGTAACTGGATGGTTAATATAACTTATTCAGCAACTAGCTCTAAATTATGAAGTGATTATGGGGAAGAAGGGCAAGGTTAAGGAAATCTGCACATACTTCAGATTACTTGTTCCCCCTCACCAGTCTGTGGATTAGAAGCAATATATTTAATATATTCATTCCCTCTTCTGCCCTCCACCAGAGGGTGCTCATAAGCAATTAAATGACATAAAGCAGTAGAGACAGGAACTGAGAAACAAGTGCCATTTTAATTCACAGCATGGATTATTGGCCTCTGTGCAAAAGAGTTGACTTGAAAACAGAACTCTTGATTCAACTGAAGTAGTTTCTTTGGTTTAAAGTTGCCTCGCAAATAACAACTTGTTTGCTTGCCTGAGCTAGTATCTTTATACAGGTTAAATCTGACCATTCTCGCTAAATAGATGTGAGAGAGACTATGCCACTGGGCAGCGTTAGGCTGGCCTAATAGCGCTGTATTTCTTATATAACTTAATGCTCTTTAAAAGTACTCTAGTAGTCTGAAATACTTCAGAAGTTCTTCTAGTGTACTCACTAGAATTAATAAATAATAAAATCCAAGAATGTTGTTATTATCTATATATTTAGTTTATAAAAGTACATCTGTTTAGAAGTGTTGCTAATTCTGTTGCAGTGGGCAACTCTTTATCTCCCTATGATGTAATCTGGTTTTAGGGACTGAGATGCGGCAGAAGATTAAAAAAAAAAACTTTTGTGTTGAGCAACCTTTTTTTGATAGAAAGAGCTGAAGATGATGTTAGACCAGTGCAGGGAAGCATGAAGGTGGGCAAGTGTAATGTAGAAAAGTAGCATCAGGGGAGCCAGCCTGGTGGCATAGTGGTTAAGTTCACACACTCTGCTTCGGCGGCCCAGGTGTGGACTTACACACCGCTCATCAAGCCGTGCTGTGGCAGAGTCCTACATACAAAAAATAGAGGAAGAATGGCACAGGTGTTAGCTCAGTGACAATCTTCCTCAAGCAAAAAGAGGAAGATTGGCTGGTCTTCCTCACCAAAAAAAAAAAAAAGGTAGCATTGAGTGATTCTCCTTGTTTTCAAGAATTCCAGCAGGTTAAAAGAAACAAAACAAACAAACAAACAAAAAACAAGTCAGGAGCATTTTAAATTATTTTCATATTTATTTCCCCAAATTTTTTTTTAGAAATATGAGATAATTAAACCAAGATAGTTACTAGTATTTTGCAACTATCATGTCTTTGAAGAACATAGTTAAGGTTATCTAGTAGAAAGACCTAGGTTAAGAGTCAGAGAACATGCTTGTGTTATCATTAAGCAGCTGTGTGACTTAGGACAAGCAACTTTACCTCTCTGTCGCAGTTTCTCCCTCTGTTAAATGGCAGGATTAGACTAGATCTTCTTGTGAGGAGAAACTGCCTTTCATGTGAAATCTGTTGGGAATGGTGGGGCTGCTGATAGAAGTTTAAGAGTAGCTTGCTGATAGGCTTCTCTCCGGAGATTCTCCTTACTAGCTTGGAATGTAGCAGGGGGTACCTGAGGGGGAGGGTATGGCAGCAGCACTTAAACTCAGCTAAGGCTTCAAGATCAGTGATCTTCTGGTTAGATACCAGCAACTGATGAATTCTAAAGACCCGTCCAACTCTAATATCTTATGAATCTAAAATGAAGCCATCTATACCAGCTATGCTTGTTTCTTCCAGCTCTGCTTGCTTGCATGATAACATTCTTATTTATGTGCATAGCAAAAAGCCTCAGAATTTGTTACTGTTGGTGTTTATTGCCTTAAACCTTACCAGCTTGCCAAATCCATTGAGGACAATAACACAGCAAGGCCAGGCGGAAAAAACAGTTTTTGAGCTATTTACACAGGAGTTTTGTAAATAATTGATCTTGACCTGCACATCTCTTATAGTGTTCCAATGGTTCCAGAATATTATTAGTCACTTCCTTTTTAACAGTGTGCTTTTTTATGAGGTGACTAAACTGCTATTTAACCCTGCTACAAGAATGTGGCAGTGGGCTAGTCCAGACAAGTGAATGTGCACTTAGTAACTAACATTCTTAATAAGCTTGCTTCAACCTGCCACAAATTAAAGCTCTGTGACTTTTCTAGCACATAAGTGATTAAAAAAAAAAAAAAAGCTTGGATTGTGAATAAGTAAGCTTTTTTGATTTGCACTCTGGTTGGCAGTAAATGAAACTTCAGCCTCATGATTTAGTTTGGCTTAAAACTACCCTAATAATCTGTCTAGCTGAACAGTGAGCATTTGAAAATTTTAAAGGGGTGATCCAGCAGTCATCTTCAAGGCTCCTTACTCGTAAAAGGCTTTTTTTATCAGTCAGAAATGTGATGTAGTTGAAAACTCCATATCTTTGGGAGTCAAATCTGGTTTGCCACTTAGTAGTTGATTGATCTTAGACAAGTTATTCTATCTCTGTAAGGTTGTTTAGTGATCTATGCAATCATGATTATCTTTAATCTGCAGGATTGTCATGTATGATAGACGTATATTATGTTAAACACTTAATATATAGTGCCTGACAAATTTTTTTTTTAAAGATTTTATTTATTTATTTATTTTCCCCCCAGAAGCCCCAGTAGATAGTTGTAAGTCATAGCTGCACATCCTTCTAGTTGCTGTATGTGGGACACGGCCTCAGCATGGCCGGAGAAGCGGTGCGTCAGTGTGTGCCCGGGATCCGAACCTGGGCCGCCAGCAGCAGAGCACGCTCACTCAACCACTAAGCCACGGGGCCGGCCCCGTGCCTGACAAATTAATGGTGTCCCGGAGTAGCTGTTTTAATTAAGCCAAAGAAAGTAATTATTGTTTATCAGACCTTAGGACAACAAATAGTAGGGCCTTAATAGTTGTTTGAATTATTTTTAAATGGCTCTGAGATAAAACTGCCAGAGTGTGAGTTTTGGCTCACTACTGAGTACCTGTGTGACCTTGGGCAAGCTTCTTAATCTATGTAAGCCTTAACTATCCTCCCCTTTAAAATGGGGATTATAGTAATACCTATCTGGCAGGGTTATTTGTGAGAATTAAGTGGGGTAAGGCATATAAAACACTTTGCATAATACCATTACATAGTAAAATCTCCATAATAGCAATTATTATTAAAATATTTTAAAAACTACTGAGTGGTTTTATGGGTATTTGTATACATATTTCAAAACTTATCAAATTGTATACACTTCAAAATATGTGTAGCCTCAATTAAGCAATACTCAGTGATATGTGTGTGTGTGTGCATACCTTCTTTGTATTGTGATGATTATATTCAATGTTGGTGCCCAGTAGCATTTCTAAACCTGGATGGAATTAATTACACTGATGCCTTGTCAAGATGATGACAAGCTTGAAATGTGGTTTAAAAAAAAACTTTCTTATATTAATTTTCTTTTTGAAAACACCAGGGAATTGTATTTTACAAGCTGATTTTTAAAAGATACACGTAGTAAAGCTATAGTTTCAGAATTGTTAGGTTGTGTTACTAAGTATATCACATGCAGGGCAAGGATCCTGCAGGTGACTGAACTGAATCTTCTTAGTGACATATTAAGATCACAGTCCATTAGAGCTGGAAGGGATCTGTAATGTGGGTTACTCCCACATCTTACAAAAGGGAATATTAAGGCTCCTGATGACTAGCCCAGGGTCTCATAACTCATTCTTCTAAATTCCAATCCAATAGTCTTAAAATGTCTTAGTCTCTATCATTAACAATGAGGAAGTATGCAGGCTCCAAGTATGTATTTGGGAGAGGACTAAAATTTGGCAACAAAATAAAAAATACTTTCAAGCACTGATTCATATTTTTAAAGAAGGCGTTATTAAGAAGGGCCTGATAAACACTCTGAGGGCCAAGCTTAAAATAATAATTCTGTGTTACGGATTTGTCAGAGATAGCTAGTCATCAGTTATAATGGTTTAGGAGTTATCTTTTTATTTTTTTATTTTTTTTTATTTTTTAATTTTTTGTTTATTGCAGTAACATTGGTTTATAACATTGTAAAAATTTCAGGTGTACATCATTGTACTTCTGTTTCTGCATGGACTACATCATGTTCACCACCAAAATACTAATTACAACCCATCACCACACACATGTACCGAATTATCCCTTTCACCCTCCTCCCTCCCCCCTTCCCCTAGGAGTTATCTTTTGTACATTGTCTTAATATTTCATTTTAATTTGTTTATAAGGAAAACTTTGTATACTTTCTTAATTATATAAAGGGAAACATTGAGAAGATTCTAAAACTTCACAAAAGAATGTGCTTTTTGGGCTTCTCAGTTGTTTCAAATAATTGCCATTATTATTTATGAAAATTAGTTTCACGTGTACCCATTGCATAGCTCGGCAAGTCACAACTTTCTGGTCTCAGTACAACCTTTTGTGCTCTTAAAAAAAAATCATCAAAGACCCCAAAGAGCTTTTGATTGTATGGATTATATCTATTGATATTTGTTATATGCAAAATTAATATTGAGTAAAAATTGTTTATTTAAGATAATAATAAATCCATTACATGTTAATATAACTAGCATTTGTTATGAAAGTTAATTGTATTTTCCAAAAAATAAAATTACTGAGTAGAGTGACATTTTACACTTTTGCAGGTCTACTTAATGTCTGGCTTAATAGAAGACAACTGGATTCTCATATCTTCTCCATTCAGCCTGTTGTTATATATTGTTTCAGTTGAAGTATATGAAGAAAATCTGGCCTCACACAGATCTGTTGTTGGAAAAGGGAGGAATATTTTAGTCTTTTCAGATAATTGTGGATATTCTTCTTTGATACAAAACCAGAACTTGATGAGTGATAGTTTTCTAAAGGTTAGTTTCAGTGTGGAATCTAGAGCCATATCAATGTACTTTTTGTGCTTTGTTACAGTAAAATCCATTGCTCTGTCTTGCACTTTGAATAGATCTTTTACTCTTGCACAATTTTATAACATCATGCATTCATTGTTCATTTGGAGAGTATTGGTCCTCTGAGTTGCACAGATTTTCTAATGTTGACAGATTTTATTATATGATATCAAAAAGTCACATCTGTTAATATCACCACTGACCTGATTAGAAAAGTTTTTAAGCATTGGGAAGCTGTTGAGCTCGTGATGGCTGATAGTTTTCCAAAATTTTAATTTTTACTTAAAACTCAGATTTTGTCATTGGCATTAATATTGTCAGACTTGTTTCTTGAAGTAACAGGCTTGCTTCATTCATTTTGGAGGAAAATCCCGTCAGATACTTAAATCCGAATAACCATAGTTTGTCGGCCAGTCGTTTAGGTAATAATAGTGTCCCACAAAAAAAGTAGCTGGTTCAGCACAAAACTCAGACAATTACACAAGTGTGTTTTTTCCTCAACACAACCATCATACTCGGCTGTATAGCGGGAGTGCTTTATGCATACTTCCCATTTGTCACATAGAATATTAAAAGATAAGTACTCAAGAGTCAAGTTTAATTAAAAGTAATGATTTTTACTGATTCAACAGGGACATTCTTAAGTGAAACTAGCATTTTAGCAGTGAGAACATGGCTCTGGAGACTTCAGCACAGTAAGGTACCACTACCTTGATTTGTGCTAAGGTAGCCACAGTTTCTCCCCCTGTTGCTTTTTCACCATCAGTATAGAAACACAGTGAAAAAGTCAAAAACCATCTAAGTATTATTATGAAAATTATTTTGGCCTTGTGGAACCCCTAAAAGGATCTCAAGCACCCTATGTCTGTAGACCACACTTTGAGAATCATTAGCATACGAAAAATACTAAGAAAACACTAAAGAAAAATACTAAATACCTTCTATAAGAAGAAAAGGAAAAACTTCAAATAGACTTTAAGAGTATTCACTAACTGGTGGAATATCTACTGTTTGGCAAATGTATTCACCTTTAAGCAATCCTCACAGAAAGCCTGTTAGGAAAGGTAATATGTGTTTTTATAGAAGAAGAAACTGAAGTTTGAGATTAAAAACTCAAACTTGATTGGAGATTGATTGGAGTAAATAATAGAACAGTGACTAGCAGAAGTGAATTTGAAGTCAGGACACTCTGACTCTGAAAGTCCTTGCTTTCAAGAGAATCAGAAGACAAGCCAAGAAGATTAAAATGTGGAGCAGCAGGAACTCGGACTTACTGCTGGTGGGAGTGCAAATGGTACAGCCATTTTGGAAGACAGTTTGGTGGTTTCTTAAAAAACTGAACATACTCTTACCGTATGATCTAGCATTTGCACTCCTTGGTATTTACCCAAAGGAGTTGAAAACTTATGTCCGCACAAAAACCTATACACAAATGTTTATAGCACCTGTATTCATAATTGGCAAAACTTGGAAGCAACCAAGATGTCCTTCAGTAGGTGAATGGATAAATAAACTGTCGTACATCAAGGCAATGCAGTATCATTCAGCACTAAAAGGAAATGAGCTTTCAAGCCATGACAAGACATAGATGAACTTTAAATGCCTATTTAAGGCATTTAAAGGCAATTTGAAAAGGCTACATACTGTATGATTCCAACTAGATGACATTCTGGAAAAGGCAAAACTATGGAGACAATAAAAAGATCAGTGGTTGCCAGGGTTGGGGGGGAGGGAGAGATAAACAGGCAGAGCACAGAGGATTTTTAGGGCAGTGAAAATACTCTGTATGATATTATAATGATAGATAAATGTCATTATACCTTTTTCAAAACACATAAAATGTACACCACCAGGAGTGAACCTTAATGTAAACTGTGGACTTTGGATAATGATGATGTGTCAATGTAGGTTCATCCTTGGTAAAAAAAAAAAAATGCATCATTCAGGGGCCGGCCCGGTGGCGTAGCAATTAAGTTCCCGTGCTCTGCTTCTGCAGCCCAGGGTTCACGGGATCGGAACCCCGGGCGCGGACTGACGCACTGCTTGTCAAGCCATGCAGCGTCCCATATAAAGTAGAGGAAGATGGACACAGATTAGCTCAAGGCTAATCTTCCTCAGCGAGAAGAGGAGGATTGTCATTGGATGTTAGCTCAGGGCTGATCTTCCTCACCAAAAAAAAAAATGCACCATTCTGGTGAGTGATGTTGATAATGGCAGAAACTATGCATGTAGGGGCCGGGGCAGGGAGTATAGGGGAAATCTCTGTATTTTCCTCTCAATTTTGTTGTAAACCTAAAATTACTCTTAATCAAGTCTTAATATGTATAACAAACTCCTATGACATTCAACAACATAACCCATTATATGTATATAATAGGATTAATTGTAGGATCAATTTGCCAGTGAAATTTTAGGCATGAAAATTCCACTCTTTCCCCCAACTTCTACCCATTCCCAAGCATCCAGAAGATTATACCCCAAGATGTGCGGCATTTGTTTAAGGGTATAGAATTAAATAATAAAATAAAGAAATCTTGAATTTGTAAACCTATTTTGAATCTCTGCATCTGTGATGTAAGTCAGAGAATTACAGTCTAACATGGCCAGAAAAAAAACTGAATAAAGCCTTGAAACATATTTTGAAAATGAGTCACAGTTCTTCATTGTATTAGGTCAAAGCAATCTTGTGATTGAAAGATTACCATTATGTATAGGTTAATTAACTAATGTAATATATGTAAATCTAAATTTTTAAAGCTAACCATCTTCAACTGTGAAGTCAAACAAACCTTCAGTCCTAAACTTTTTCTTTTTCCAATTTCTTGCAAAATAAATAGCACAATGATAATAGTATTGCTCCTTTATGATTACATAACCATTTGGTTTCACATACGTTATGTCATAGGATCTTCATACCAACTCTGTGAGGGAGATAGAACAGACTGTATTACCCTATTATGTAAATTAAGGACAGATTGTATTACACCATTTTGTAAGTAAGAAAACTGAAGTACAGAAATTCTAAATGATTTTGCTCATAGTCTTTGGGCAATTGAGTGATTGAGCCAGCCTGGATGTAGCCTTTTGACTTCACATCTTCTATGTAAATTTAGGTTATTAGCAAACAGTTACTTTATTATTATTATTGTTATTATTATTATTTTTGTGAGGAAGATCAGCCCTGAGCTAACATCCCTGCTAATCCTCCTCTTTTTGCTGAGGAAGACCGGCTCTGAGCTAACATCTATTGCCAATCCTCCTCTTTTTTTTTTTCCCCAAAGCCCAAGTAGATAGTTGTATGTCACAGTTGCACATCCTTCTGGTTGCTGTACGTGGGACGCGGCCTCAGCATGGCCGGAGAAGCCGTGTGTCTATGCGCGCCCAGGATTGGAACCCGGGTCGCTGGTAGTGGAGCGTGCGCACTTAACCGCTAAGCCACCGGGCCGGCCCGCAAACAGTTATTTTAGCCCTAACTTCTTGAAATCACTCTCTGAGTAACTACGATCCCTTCCAAGGGGTCCCCAGCCCTACAGAGACTACCTAGTGGAGAGATAACCCCATCTTCACTCACTCGTATTCCTTTTCTGTACCTGTTCCTATGTGCATCTTTTCTCTCCCCAACTGGTATATATGTTCTCTTAGGACAGACACTATGCCTTATATTTAATCAATGCTGGGCACATAGTAACTCAGAAATTCCTGACCTTTGAATTTCCTCAGTGCATTGTGATTAGTAGGATCTGAAATAGGATCGTGCCGGGGCCCACTTGGTCAGCTGTAGACTAAGAAGAAAGTCCTGGCCATTCTACTCTTATCTTCAGGAATTTTTAGTACCTACAGGGAAGGTTAATGTTGATAACTGTGGAGACAAGCCCATCGAGGAGCCAGCCCATTTGTATTACCATGTACTTGTAGTGAGCACTTTCCTCCAGTTCCTCCTAAAATATGTCCTCTTTTAACTTACACATGACTGGGCTGTATGCAAAAGTAGTCACAGTGAAAGTTAATTATAACATTTCTCTTCTCCAGGTCCTAAAAATAATGATCATTGGAATGATAAGAGCTCTTATGCCTATTTCAGTATAGTTTCAAAGCCCGCTTTTACTTACCGTATCACATTTAACTCTTTCAGAAGTCCATTAAGGTGATTAGAGCAGAGTTTACTCACTTCAATTAATGAACGAGGATACTCTGGCTTAGGATAGAGAAATGACTTTTCCAAGATCAGGAGGCTAGGCAGTACTTGAATCAAGATTTTTCTGGCTCCTGGTTCAAGTTTCTTTCCATTACACTACACTGCTTCTGATTGTCAGTGACATTTACCATCATTACTATTTCATTACCAGAGGATTTCAGGGTGGGGCAAGAGGACTTTTTTCAAATGAAAAATATTGTGAAGGTCACGTGCCTTGAAATTTAGCCTGTACTTATCCAACTTAGCTTTGCTTTTATTCGTAGCGAAATGAAGTAAATTGAGCTAATTGTGACAATTATGTTGATAAATATTATTAAATAGAAATGACAGAATCGATGCAATTTTGCTTTTATTTATTTATTTTTTTATTAATCAGGTCTTCTAGCATTTGTACAGTACAATGCCAAAACATGTAGATGCAAAAACAAACAAAAACCTTTAAAAAGACTAAAGGAAAAATAACAATAATCAAACACATAAGATTTTTATTGGTATAATCTATATGACAGCACACACCTCACATGATTAAAAATACCTGGATATTTATGTGACATTTGCATTTTCCATTCCAAAATTTATCTTCAGATAATTAGCCTGATTATAACACATGTTCAAATTGTAGTTATGACCAATCTACTATTGTGTCTTTGGCTGGTCCCAATGAAGTTAGAGATATTTGGGTTTCCTCATATGTCAGTTTAATTCACACATCCTCAAAAGTTACCAATGGATGTTTTCAGTGTGTTAGTGGATACCCTATTTTATTTCTAATAATAATAAAAGAAACTGCACTTTATATCATCATTACATTAAATACACATGTGTCATTTCATGACCACCAAAAATAACACCCTCTTTTGGCTATTTAATATTGTTTTAATTCTTTTATATAGACAAAAGTGACATGCACTCATATTTGCCCAAATTTAATTTCAACCTCAAAATAGTTATTTAATATCTGACCCACTATAAACTTCAGTAGAAGCAAATATATGTTGCTCTCACTGTTTTGGCTAAACTAGACGGATTCTTTGGGTAGTGTTTTAGATCATAATGGTAATAAATCAGTAAACTGAGTGTGTGCCAGGTACTGTGCTAGGTGCTTTACATACAGTATAGATTCATAAGCTATAATAATGATCTGAAATTGTGGATTAATATTCATTAAAACATAATTGACATTGTTACCATGTGTGGATCCTTTCTTTTTTTTTTTTTTTTTTTGGTGAGAAAGATTGGCCCTGAGCTAACATCTGTTGCCAGTTCCTCTATTTTGTGTGTGGGACGATGCCACAGCATGGCTTGATGAGCGGTGCGTAGGTCCACACCTGGGATCTGAACCCGCAAACCCCAGACCGCCAAAGTGGAGCAAGTGAACGTAACCACTATGTCACTGGGCCGGCCCCTGGAAACTTTATTTTTAAATTTTAACTTTATTTATTTTAAACTTTAACTTTATTTTGCCTTCAGCAAACAGTCTTCTAAGTACCCTGCAAAAAAGATTTATAGATACTGCCCTGGGAATTAGGAAATGGAGGTATTATTCTGCTAATCAGAAAAGTAACAGACATGCTGGGGAGGGAGGTAATATATATGATTAGCTTTATTTTAGGCTTATTACAGTTTCCTGGAGCCCCAGTCTATTGTCTAACGAAAAACAGCCTTGGCTATTGTAACATTCCGTTGTGGAAAAATTTCAAATTTTCAAATCCTTCCTGGTAGTTCAATGCCTGGGCTACTAGAGTAAGCTTTCAATTTTAGCTTCAAAAGTAATAGAAAATATCAAAAAAGTAAAATCCTTTTGTTGAAACAGGGCCTCATTTGTTTACAAATGATGGATTCAATTTTTTGCAGATGTGTCTAGCTGAATCAGGGCTCTCTTACCCCTGCCATCGACTTACAGTGGGAAGAAGATCTTCACCTGCACAGGCCCGGGAGCAGTCTGAAGAGGTAAGCCTGTTTGCCAGCGCCTCTTTGAAGGGAAGGCCTATCCTCCAGCCCCTGCCCACTTCCTATCCTTATCTGCCATAGCAGTGAATAGAGAAAGTTAATGTAGTGTGAATAAAGTCCCAGTAAATTCTTGAAGACAGGAACTTTCCATGCAAGGTTATTGCTAATATGCTCCTTCTTGTTTTATAAGTTTCATGTTTCAACAGACAGAATTTGGGTGGATTGGTTGAAATGATTTTTACTTAGAACTGTCAGGTTAACAAAGGGATTTTCTTTGCTGCTGACTATATGGTTGAGTACATTTATTAGGATTGAGCCTCAAGGTCCTTTAACTCATTGAGTTGTATGAGCCAGGCATTGTGCTTGATACGAGGTAACAAAGATGAATAACAATGTACCTATACCAAGGTGCTCAGAGTCAAAGGTAATAGATTAGTAAACTAATAATAATGGCATAATGTAATAAATGCAGTGATAACTGCACCACGGGGTGCTGTAGAAACAAAGAAGAGGGGCAGATTAGATTGAACATATTTGTGTATGTGTTGTGCCTGTGTGTATCTTTGTGGGTCTGAAAGATGTTAAAAGGCAACTATCTTTTCCATGGCTACAAATAGCACTCTGTGTCCAACTATAACTTTGGTTATAAGGGAAAGGGAAAGAGAGCCTGGACATTATAGTTTATCCATTTAAAAAGTATTTATCGAACTCCTACTACGTGCTAGGAAAAGTCATCACCATGGCTTAAAAAGTGTGTGCAACAGAGGTCATAACTAAATAGCACAGAAAAACTGTATTTACATTAGTGTTTTTCAGGCTAGAGCGTGATCCAAGTATTCGAAAACTTGGGTGAGTCCAGTAAAACCTTTTCCACTTACATACATACTATACAAAATGTGGTTGCAAATTTTTATTTAAATTGACTATATATTTTGGACACTCATTATGGAAGCTGCTACAGGACCTTTCCAGCCATCCTCTGAATATGTATTTATATCACTTAAATATGTGAAAGAGAAATGGGACTGCATAAGTGGAGCTCTAGTCTATGATCATCCTGTGAAAATGATAATTTGCTACTCTAGTTTTTACCATTTTTTAGAAATCCACAAAGAGGGAAGGTTTTGCCCCTGCTACAAATACTACTGTACTGTTTTCTTGGGCCTCTAAAAATATTAATTTCCTTTAAAGAGCCGACACCATTTTTTCTAGCACTTTATCTCACTAATCCTAATGAAAGAAAAAATGGTATTGAGTTTCACTGCTTGGCAGAAATTGCCAGAAATAATTTATTGAAATAATTTCTTTCTAGTGCTTGAGTATATATATATATATATATATATTTTTTTTTTTTTTTTTTTTTTTTTGTGAGGAGATCAGCCCTGAGCTAACATCCGCCAATCCTCCTCTTTTTTTTGCTGAGGAAGACGGCCCTGGGCTAACATCCATGCCCATCTTCCTCCACTTTATATGGGACGCCGCCACAGCATGGCTTACCAAGCAGTACTTCGGTGCGCGCCCGGGATCCGAACCAGCGAACCCCGGGCCGCCGCAGCGGAGCGCGCGCACTTAACCACTTGCGCCACCCGGCCGGCCCCTCTAGTGCTTGAGTATATTTTTAATGGCTAAAGTAGGTTATGCTTCAACTCTTTAATGGATAAATCCACTGACATTAAAAGGTGGCCAACTAGCTCCACCCAAAATTATTAATTATTCTATGCTCTAAGAGGTGGACAAATACTTGTTTCACTTTATTTTATTTTTTTAATTTTTTTTTTGCTGAGGAAGATTCACCCTGAGCTAACATCTGTTGCCAATATTCCTCCTTTTTTGCTTGAGGAAGAATGGCCCTAAGCTAACATCCTTGCCATTCTTCTTCCACTCTATGTGTGGGTCACTGCCACAGCATGGCCGACAAGTGGTGTAAGTCCATGCCCAGGATCCAAACCTGCAAACCGGGGCCCCGGAAGCGGAGCACACCAAACTTAACCACTGTGCCATGGGGCTGGCCCCTCTTTCACTTTATTTTATTTGCTTCTCTCATCCTCACCATTATACGTGTTACTTGGGTGGTCCCTTCAGCAGAAAGCAGTCAGTGCCATACAATGAGGAGTAGTGTTTGTGGGGCTGGTACACTCCTTAGGTATTAGAGAAGAAGGTAGAGTGGAGTTAGGAGGCTTTGCCAAACTAAAACAGCCACAGCCTCGGGAATATCTTAAAATCTGATTATCTGGCGTGAGTCCATTATTTTTCCTTTCTTGGCTAACTGTAAATACTTCGTCCAGGGGGCTGGTGAGAAATGAGAAAGAAGCTGTGACTTGGTTTTTATGTTGTCATAGAATTATAAAACTGGAAGAGATTTTTTATTTGATTTCCATTCTTCCATCCATTCATTCCTCATTCATTTACAGATTTATGTAATGTCTTCTAGGTTCCAAACATTAGGACCACAGTCTGTTTGCTGAAAGAGCCCACTGAAAATATCCCCTCAAAATATACCTGTATTTTATATCCAATGACAGGGTTCTGTCCTCATGAGGCAACCAGTTCCATTGTTGAGCAGCTCTGTCTGTTGATATTGTCCTTGTATTAAACTGGAACCTGTGTCCTTGTAGCTTCCACTCAGTGGTTCTGCTTCTTTCTTCTGGTTTTACCCCTTCTCCTACATGACTTCATGTATTTCAAGACAGTTACCGTTTTGCTATTGACTGTATTAAGCCTTGAGTTGGGACGGAGATATTGAGACCAGTAGTTGAATTCAAGTTTTGAATTTTATGGATTATAGTTACGTGTCCTCTAGCTGGGGGAGTTTTGTTTCTTACATCCTCCTTCTGGCCCTGCAAATACATTTCCTTTATGATAATTCAACATTTTCTCTTTCCTTCTTATCCTCCTCTTGATGATCTTCCATTATCTCTGGGTATCTAGCTAGGTACCTGTCCCCCCTCTTCCCAGCTGCTTGGGTGGGACAATGTAGGGACCCTCTGGACCGAAGCTCCTTGGGAATTATCCAATCCTCAGTTGATAGTGAAGGAGGAGCAGGGGTACCCCAGGAATAACAAAAAACAAATTTCAAATGTAGTTAATGCTAAAACCATTCATTTATAACGTCAGTTAAGGAAACATCTATTGAATACTCACTATGTGCTAGTCAGATGAATCTGAACTGATAATTTCATATTGTATAATTAAGGAAAAAATTGAGGCAAGTACAAGATACTAGGGAAAGACAAATATGTGGAGGAGTGTAACCTTCAAGAGTGTTTGCAAGTTAAAAGCCGTGTCCACCTCTGTAGCCCTAACATCTAGTGTAGTGTCTGGCACATACCAACCACAGAATAATTATTTGTGAATGAATATTTTTTAAAAAGAGAAGAAGAAAGACTAGAGGAGATGACATCCAAATCGAATGACAAAGAATGAGTCACAAAGTCAGCCAAATGAAGAAACATGGAAGTAGTATTCCATTCAGAGGAACAGCATGATCTGATAGAGTGTATAGGGAGAGATGAGTGCAGTTTGGTGTTCATGCAAAAGGAAGTGGGAAACAAAAAAAGAAGAGATGAGGCAAAGATGAGTAGGTCTTGTATGTTAAGTTGGGAACTTGAACTCGGAGGAGCCATAAAAGGCTTTTAAGGAGGGAATGATTTTTTTTCCCCAAATATATATTTTAAAGAAGAGCAGTTTGGCTGCTGTGCAGTGGCTAGCTATAAGGGAAGTAGGACTGGAGACAGGGAAATCAGATATGAATATATTTTACTAGTACAGGCAAAAGATAATGAGATCCTGAAGTAGAACATCATTAGTAAAAAGAGAGAAGGATATGGATTCAAGAAATATTTTGGAAGGAAAATCAGTAGGACCGGTGACGGATAGGATTTATGGGAGACAAAAGAGAGAGGGAAGAGATAAGAATGATACCTAGGTTTTGGCTTAAGTGACATAAAATATTCATTCATTAAATACTGATTGCATACCTGCTCTATGCCTGGTACTGGTTCAAGTGCTGGGAATATAGCTGTGAAGAACGCAGTTTTTCCGTAAAGGAGCTTGTACCTAACAAAATGAAATTGAACTCAGATAATTGCCCAAAATCTGTATTTCAATTTTTAAAACTTGGTGAGATAAGTATTTAGCTTGTCTACCTGTGGTGCAATGGCACATACTATTGGCTCCTTCCAACATAGAGTGGGATTGCACCATAGGCAGACAAGGTAAATAGTAATCCAGTTTCTCCTGAACATCTCCATTTGAATGCTAACTGCAGATTCACTCTGTACAAAACTGCACTTACCATGTCTCCCCATTACTGTTCATCATCAACTCAAGCCAAAAACTGTGCATTCTGGTCACTGAGGGACCAGCTCTTCTTTGAAACTGTCCCAATTGATCTGATACATCGAGACTTTTATGACCTTTCCTTTTTGGCTATTCAAATAAGGGTATTTTTATATTGGCATCAAATTTGTTACCCTAATTTGTTAGTTGAGAAGTTTCTTGCTGTTGGAGTTTATGTGCTGCCCATTATCTTGATCCTACCCTCACTAGCCTTTCTCACAACGTGGGAAGGGTAAGAGATCTCTCTTGCATTTTTATCCTCTCCCTCTCTATTAATTCCTTCTCTTCATCCTAAAAACATGTTCATATCTTCTCATCCTAAAAAAAACATTCCTTGAAACCTGGCTGCCCCTCAAGCTTTAGCTCCATCTTTCTTTTCTTTCACAGCCAGGCTTCTTAGAGTAATCTATAATGGATGACTATTTCTTCATCTTCTATTCACTTAATTCACTGTAACTTGGCTTCTTTCTACCATGTAACTAAAATTAAATTTAACTATTAGAGTCAGATAATAGTTTTTGTAAGATTTCATGCTATGCCATCTGTTTTCATTTTCACAGCCACCTTTGTAGATCAATATTAATCACATTCTGCAGTGGGGATGCAAAGACGCATGCCCAGAGTCATACAGAAAATGGTAGAGTATTCAACACTGGGTCTTTTGATTATAAATTCAGATTTCTTTGTCATGTTGTTTTTGTCCTAAGACTATAGCTGTCTCTTCCTGAATTCTCATCCTGCTGAACCTGTTCACAGTTCTTGTCTCCACTGAAATTTTCTCAGACCTTGCTTCTAAGATTCTTTCTCTCAGTATACTTTCTGATCTTTGACAGCTATCTCTCCATCTCTTTTACTGTTCTCTTCCTTTACCAATTGAAATATTTATATATATATTTACATATTTATGGATATGCATATTCTGTAAACTCTTATCCTTATCACTTTTGTTCCTTTATTTTTTAACTGAGTGATCTTATTCATTCCTATAACCTCAACTGTTATTTATATGCTAATTACTTCCAAATCTAAATCTTTTCTGGGCCTGTTTCCCCCGCTCCTAAGAAGATTTTTTTTCCAGCTGCCTACTAGATGTTTTTATCTGTTTGTCCTACAGCTTCCTCAAATTATTCTATCTGAGAACTGGCCTCAGTATCCTCCCTCACCAGACCTGACCTCCTCTACCCACTCAGTTACCCAAACTAGAAATCTTGATGTCATATTTGCCTCTTTCGTTTTTTCCATCCTCAAATCTAATTGGTCAACAATTCCTATCAGTTCGGCTGAAGTATATTTTAAGTCTATCCTTCTTCATTTCAATTCCCACTGCTACTGCTCAAGAGTAGGCCCTCAAGTTCTCTCGTTTGGAACTTTGAAATAAGTCTCCTTCTTATGTCTTCAAGTCCAGTCTGCCATATGCTACCACACCACCCAAACACACACACACAGCCGTCAGAATTGTTCCCTTGAACAGTTCTCTGCCTAAAAAGCTTTAGTGATTTCCCTATTGCCATCAGCGTAAAGTCCAAATACCTTAGCATGCTAGTTTAAGGACTGCCACAACCTAGTTCTATCAAACTTGTTGCCCTTAACTGCTAGTCCACATTCCTCTCCCATACATAAAGCTGATGATTCAGTTTGCTTTTCTGAATTCTTTGTTTTGTTTTTGTCTGAGGAAGATTCTCCCTGAGCTAACACCTGGGCGCCTTCCTCTATTTTTTTTTTATATGTGGGCTGCCACCACAGCATGGCCACTGACAAGTGGTGTAGGTCCACGCCTGGGAACTGAACACGGCCTGCTGAAGCGGAGTACATCGAACTTAACCACTAGGCCACCAGGGCTGACCCTCTTTATTGATTTTTTAAGTATCCAGTTCCTTGCTTGAGTTTTTTCTCTGTCTAAAGCACAATTCTCTCCCAACCAATCATCCATTGCACACACTCTACAACATTGCTGTCTTTTTTAAAGGTATGGGTTAAATATGAATACTTGTGTGAAGCCTGGCACGCTCTTCTTCACTGGTCCTAGAATAACTAATCATTCTCTCCTTTATTCTCCAATAGCCTTTGCTTATACTTTTATTGTATCTCTCATCACACTGAAAAAGACATATTTGCAGCTAAATATATCTTCTTTTAGAATGGGAATTTCTTGAAGGCCAGAACCATGTTTTATCTCTGTATCCCTGGCTTTTAACCTGGTGCTTCGACATAATAAATAGCTGGTGAAAGGAACATCTGCTTCAGTTATAAGCTTGCCTTAGTGCCAAATATGTATGAATTCTAAACTTTTGTCTCAAAGAGTTTAGTTATGATCTCCTCTGGGAAGTTTGCCCTCATCCCTTCCACTTCCAGTGCGTTAAGTGCTCTCGTCTGAACTTACCTGTCCTAACACTTATCACTAGGTGTTATAGTTATCTGTGTATATTATATGGTGTTCCTTGAGAGAGCATAGACTATGTCTTTCACACAGATCCAGGCACTGTGGCACTTAGTAGGGGTTTGTAAAAGTTTGTTAAGTGACACAGGGGAAAAATGAATGCAATAAACAACCAAAACAGAATCACAGATTTTTTTTTATCTGTTTTTAAAATCTGAATAAACAGCTTCTCTGGATTCAAAGAATTTTAGGGCAGCCATGACTAAACCAAGATATTATCTACTCTCATCGGCAAACATTAATGAAAAAAAGATTGTTTATCTCATTTTTTTGAAAAAGCTTTTCCTAACCTGTTAGATGGCTGATAAAAAATGTGAAGAGATTGGGAGTTCCTTATACATAATTAAGTAGCTCATTCTTGCAGATACTTCAATAATTCATGTTTGAAATATACTTTTTTCAACAAAATCGGCTTTTTAGATACCTCCCTTTGAAGATGTTGTCATGGTAGGATTTCGCTTTCCGGGATCTTAAGAGATTTGGGAATTCTATACTCTGTGAAGACAAAATGAATAATGGGTTACATAGGTACAAAATTACAATCACTATCCTAGCATGAGGTAAAGTTTATGGAAAGGGGCTATTATTTGAAAAGTGAATTTAGGAGAAAGGATAGATGTGGAGGGGTAAGGTAAAAGGAGTGAGAAAACAAAGATGATATGTGGAACAGTCCCTTTCTTTTTCATCCCTGTGTCCTCCAGCCCTCCTTCTTAACCTGATACCTCTTAAAGCAAGGGGTGAGTACTAGGCAAGACTAAGTGAAGGCTGAGATGATAGTTTAGCTGATAAAGGACGTGAGAAGGTTTGTCCTTTGGACCTTTATTTCTTTCCACTTGCCTGTGAACCTGGCTAAGCACCCAAAAGGAGCATGTAGTGTACCTTTTAGATCCTGAGCCTTTACCTGTTTAAGACTGAGCCTCAAAGTTCAAGGGAACTTCATGCTCGAGATATTTGCCTGCCTGAAACAGAGGGAATTCAAGCGTAGTTGTGGTCCTAGTAAATGTGTTATTTTGTAGAGGAGGCTCCTTCACTGCTTTGAAATGAGGAGGGGCTTTTGAATTTTTAATCTGTGGGATTGCTGAAATCAGGTGGGTATCTTGGCTCTGCAAAGTGAAACACTATAGTAAGATTAGGATCACAAGTAGAACCAAGGCTTCTGTGAGAAATAGACTGTGGTACAGTCAGAATAGCAGATAGACTGCTTAGGGCAAGGACCATTCATTTTCATTCATCCAATAAGGACACGTTCATTACCTTCTCCACTCAAACCATTGGGAAGACTGTCTTTAAGATAAGAGGGAAAATGTTATAACTCTGGACATTAATGCTTGGTTATGCCCCAGGAGGAAATGCTAAGCCTACTTAGTCAAGTGGAGTAAATATCTTGGCTTCCTCATTTGGAGCTGTTAGACTCACTAGATCAGTAGTTTTAAAAATTGTTCCATGGTGTCCTGAGATCCTTCAGAGGTACCCCAGCTGTCAAAGGGATATGAAGAAGAAAAGGCCAAGTCCAGGAGCATTAGGCTTCTCATTGTTCTCTCCCTGCATCACCCCAGTGGCCTTTCTCTTATCTATTGTGTGCACTGTAATTTTACATAATATTTTGCTTGGGGCCAGAGGAACAAGGTAACCCTGTGAAAAGAAGTTTGAAAACCATTGATGAGAGATCTTTAAAATCCCTACCAGCTTTAAAATCTATGATTCTATGACTAGCTGAACTCTTAACATTCCCTCTAGCCAAGTTTTATGAGTCTTTGATTCTAGGTTTCTCTTGGTGCTTTTCTGGCAATTATTTATCTCTAAGTTAGACTCTTCTGCATAGACTGAAGGATCAAATAGATTCCCTATTTTCCTAACTTAAGTACATAGTGCCATATTTTAAAAGGTAGGAATTTCACTTATTAATTAGTCTTTGTAGACTTTATTTATTAAACATTGTACAGACAGGCATTTAGCCAGATACCTTGCTGGGACCCCCGTTCTCATACAATGCATAAATATTTGTTGGTATTCACAACTCAGTTCAAGTGTTTTAAATCTCAGTATTTTTGAGATCTCGTTCTAACCTAGAGATCAGCAGCCAGTTCATATTTTGATGCTGATGTTTTTAATTGTAATACCTTAAGCCACAACTGATGTTCCTGAAAACAAAATAAACAGAGCATGTTTATCAGTGACCAGCATGTAGTAAATTCTCGATGAATGTTTATTAAATTCAAGTGTCATTATTACATCTCATATTCAATAGCTTTGGTTTACAAAAAGCTGTCATATGTAGTGTATTTCATGTTATCTTCCACTAACACTGTGAGGAGAGTACAGCATATTTCACTAATGAGAAATTTGAGAACCATTGCAGTAAGGAAGTGGCAAATTTGAAAATGTTGCCATTGCTTCTACCTGACAAACATAGATTAATGTGAGCTTTTTGAAAGATTCATATACTAGCTTACTTTGTCTTTGCCTCTCTGATTGTACCCATCTCATTGTTTATTGAGCAAATATTTATTGAGTGCTTAATTGTGTACTATAGGCTGAGGATAAAACACACAAAAATCTCTGTCTTCATTGAGTTTTTAAGCGTCTTTCATTTTCCCTCAGTCTCCAACCTTTTGTCTGGAGTATCACAGCAAGTTTAGAAATATGTGTAAGCCTTAAAAAGAAAACATATTAAGCTTTACTCTAGCAAATGGCTTCTTATTTAATAAAACTTTTATAATGATAATGTCCTATTGTGATTACAGAACTTATATTTTAGAATTTGATTTCCTAAAGTCAGTATGAAACTAATCAGGACTTTCCTTAAATAGCAAAGCACCGATGTTCATATGGTTAGTGATAGTGAAGGAGATGACTTTGAAGATGCTTCTGAATTTGGGGTGGATGATGGAGAAGTTTTCGGCATGGCATCTTCTGCTCTCAGAAAATCTCCAATGAGTGAGTATTAATCGTTCTTTGGGTCCAGCTTTATAATTCTCCCTCCTAGTGCAGAAACTTAGGAAGAACAGTGAACTTAAAAATCTCTTACTGACTTCCAGGTTTGGAAAGATAAAATATAGAAAGTAGGCGTTATTTATTAGAACCAGAGTCTCTTAAGGTTTGATTTTATTAAGCCCAGTGATTCCCAGTGCTTTAGTAAAATTCATTAAAAATGCAAGGGAATGTACCTTTTGCTTCATATGTATAGTTAGTTATGAGTCTATCTCTTTAAACCTAGAGGTTGGTAAACAAATAGCTGTACTTTCTGTGACTGTACTTGTTTCCCCACATCTTATTGGAGATATCAGTTTTGAGTAGTAATATTACTTCTCCATTCACTGATATCCATCTTTAGAAGGAAAACAGTAAACTAAATGTGCCATATCCCTCACTTCCACTTTCCAAGATGCATATTGTAGAATTGCAAGCAGTGCTACATGCAAATGACTGTTAAAATAAGTCCTTAAATGGCTCATTTACTCTGTGAAATTAGGGAACTCCTGTGGGCAGAAATAGATGTGATATTTACATAAAACTGACTATTTTCTTGATTAGTAAAGTCGTTAAAAAATTTTCAGATCCTTTTATATAATTTAATCACAAAATGTCATTTCAAGAAAACATTGAAATCCTAATTGATGACTGACACATGTTTAAAATGCTTAGCAGATTGTGTCAGTTGGTTTTCCAAAATTTATGAGCTTGGAATTTTTTTAAGGTTCTTACTTAAGGTCTGATGAAATCTTCCAATGTGTGTCAAGTTAAAATGTCTCCTCAGATGTATCACAGAAGCTAAAATTTAATTTTCTTTCCTCTTTATTGATTGAATATATTTCTTATATGTGGGATTAGATGTTATGTGGTTTGTTTTTTGTGTCTACTTGTTTTGTTTTTTTTGTTTTTGTTTTTTTCTTTTGTTTGTTTTTTAGTGCCAGAAAATGCAGAAAATGAAGACGAAGCCTTATTACAATTTGCAGCAGAGTTTTCTTCAAGGTAGGGTTAGCACTTTAATATATAAAATTGATGTTCTTTTAATGCTACTGTGATTTTTCTGGAACAATTCTAATCATAAATGGATTGTTTTTAATTTTTCCTTAGAGTATTCAGAAGATGCATTTAACAATTTATGTAGTCCTGATAGTGAAACATATAGTATTTAATGTCAGATAGCTAGTAAACCATTTATTGCCACTTCAGAGATGTATTTATCTCTATATCTTTATAGAAATACAATAAATGAATCACTGATTTAATATCTTGACTATATTCCCCAAAGGACTAGGTTATAAGTTATTAATTTTTAATATATCCTAGAACAAACAAAATAGCCTTTAAAATAATATTAAATAAAAGGATAATTTAAAAATTTTAAATGTAAGTTAATTTTTTTCTTTTAATTTTTGTTTTGGAATTATTTAGCATTTCTTCTGTTAAGAGTCTAATATAAAATGTTTTATATACATTTGAGATTCCCCTAAGGTGTTTAAGCAAAGAGGATTTAAATATTTAACCCTAAATTTTCATGTAAGTAATATTTTTCTTTAGTTCTATTTTCCAATGTGATATAATTTGGAAACTTTGCAAGATACCATTTTTTGCCTCTCTGTTGGACTTTTGGAATAAGTGAACTAAAATGGAAAGTTAAGGCTACTGTAATTAGAAAAATCTTATGAAAATGGGTAACAAGGAATTGCTACTTATAAATGGCATGGTTTCGTAGCACTTATTAAATCCATTTGCTAGATGTACTTAAAATTCCAATGTTCTAATATATCAGTATAGGCCAAGAAGAATTATAAAAATTAATGAAGCTCATTCTCAAGCCTTTAAAGAAATGTTTTAATGTTTGGTCTGTGCTTAAGAGACATTAGCCTCAACGTTTTAAAGTCATTGGTTAGACTTGTGAACCTTTGAAGTAAATTTGAAATGTATTTTAATTAATTGACGCAATTTTTCCTATAGATATGGTGACTGCCATCCTGTATTTTTTATTGGCTCATTAGAAGCTGCTTTTCAAGAGGCCTTCTATGTGAAAGCCCGAGATGTAAGTGCAATCTTACCTTTTCCCATTACAAAGTACATGCCATAGGTTTACCACCGGGCCTGAGGCGGTGCTTAATGTTTTCTCGTTTTTTCAGATTGAAGACTTGATTTTGTTTCTGGTTCATCTACCAAGCTAATCATCAGCAAGATGCCCATTTCAGAGGGGCAGTAGAATGGTAGGGTACTGCTGGCCTTGCAGAAGGCCTTGTTAAGCTCTGAAACAGGATTTTTTTGTAGGGGAAAAAAAAAAGATGGATATGCTTAGAAGTGACAAGGCTACATTTGTATTCTTTTCAGTTACGTGATTGACAGGTTCTTGCTAAAGGATTTGTCCTTCAGTCTTTTCCCAAAATGATTATTCTATCTAATAGTATATATCTAATAACTGTAATATTTTTTCCCAAAAGTCCCTTTAGACAACAAAAAAGATTCTTCCTTAAATATAGAAATGGGCTTTGTGATCTTGAAATCAAGTATATTAAAGTTTATAAGAAGAATTCAGAAGGTACATTTTGAGCAAGAAGATTCTATATGATCACTCTATTTCTATGTTGACACAGCAGTCGAGACCTCAATAATCTGGCTTCTGCTTATCTGTGCAGCTTCAGCTCTTTCCATTCCCTGCCCAGCACTTAATGAATCTAGCAATCGTGTACCGTTTGCATCTCCTCTTCTCATGTTTCCCCACTGTCAGGAATGCCTTTCATCCTGCTCTTTACCTGGTTGTGTCCTACTCTTCCTCTGAGGCTTAACCTTTCCAGACTCTTCCACTACTCTCACATTGACCACACCCACCCCGTTAGTACTTTGCAGTGATACCCTTTGCTCCTCTTATTGTTACACTTATATTGCATATAATTATCCATTCTCTCTCTGTATATATATATGTATTCTCAAGAGATTTGATTTTCTCTTTGGCAATGACTGTGTACCTTACATCCCTATGCATAGTAAATACTCTGAATGAAGGAAAAAAAAGAGAGGAAGGAATGAATAGTATGTAGATAGAGTAAAGGGAAAGTCATTGGAATTAAAGAGGGAAAAGAATTTTGAGAATAGAGTTCCAGGATGCCTCTGAACTTTCTAGTTTCTAGTTTATGTTAAACTCTGACCTAAAGAAAAATTCATTTTAAACAAATTTTAAAAATTGAATTCCAAGACAATAATTACTGATCAAACTTAGAACTATCACTGACAGTTTAATGAAGTACATTAAGAAATATAAACATAAACTGTTCTTTATCCTAAGAATAGTGGAATAGCCCATTGTAGAGGCTGTTTTAAGCATCTGTTTTTTTTTTGTTTTTTTTTTTGAGTTTCTCTTTCTTTTATTTTCCTTGCTTTCCTTTGAGTTTTCCCCCTTTTGCCTTCCTTTTTTTTTTTTTTTTTTTATTGATGTTTTAATGGTTTCTAACATTGTGAAATTTTGGGTTGTACATTTTTGTTTGTCCATCACCATATATAAAGCATCTGTTTTTTAACTATTAAATCTATATAAAATGGATGTTAATTTTTAAGAAATACATATTTATGTAATACATGTTTGTAGTTTCCATAAATACAGGTTTATAGAAAATACTGAAAAGCAAAAAGAAAATATTCTAACACAGGTTAATGGTTAACTTTGTATATTTTTTCATATTTTTTATTATATGTTTCAATGAGTACATTTATGCATATTTAATATAAAATTGAGTCGTTATAATCCTGTTAAAACAGGTTATTTTCACCTTTTAATATTGTATGATCATTTCCTTAATTATATTTTATTGTATTTTAACTTTTTATTAAAACAATGTTTAATACAGAAAAAGTAAAAAGAATAGTATAATAAATACCCAGATCCCCTATACCTAGGTTTAATAATTACTAAAATTTTGCCATATTTGCTTCTTCTATATACAGAGCGTATATCAAAGTTTATGGAGTTTTAAATGGAGTTTTAAGCCTTAATACAAAGTTATAAGGAGTTTTAAAGTCTTAATAACTTCCAAAGTTTAACTGCTACACGTTTATAAAAGAGCAGCATTTGAAATTTAATTATTTACATTTTTGTATTTATTTAGATTTGTGATTTTGATGAATAAATTTTTTTATGATAAATTTTTGTTTCAGGTTTCCTCTCTGATTGAAAATGGCAAACATTGACTGGAACAGAAAATAAATTTAAAATTTATTATTCAGAATTCACAAAAACAAACAAATGTAAAAGAAATAGAAGTAAAGTTTCAAATGACTTTTTGAAGTTTACAGCAGCTAAACTTTTGAAAGGATTAAAGCTTAAACCACACAAAAACATTTAGGATACCCTTGTATATTCATTATTTTTTGCTAAACCATTTCAAAGTAAATTACAAACATCATATTTTACCTCTAAAAACGTCTGCATGCATTTTCCAAAAATAATATTCTCCTACATGATCACAGTGCCATTATCATATGTAACAAAATCAACAGTAATTCCCTAATATCATCTAATATCCAAAACATATTCAAACTTCACCAGTTGTCCCCAAAATGTCTTTTTAACTGCTTTTTTGGAACCACAATCCACTCAAGGATCACGAATTATATTTGGTTGTTAGATTTTTTAAATCTCTTTTAAGCAAGCACCCACCCCCTCTCCTTTTTTTTTTTTCCCATGACATTTACTTTGTGAAGAAATCATACTAGATGACTTAATCTCGTTCCAAATTCTGGATTTGTGTGATTGTTTCCTTGTGATGTTATTTACTTGTGATATTATTTAACTTGTTCTTCTATCTGTATGTCCTGAGAAATGGATATTAGGTCTAAAAGCTTTGTTAGATTCAGGTCAAGCTGTTTTTGCAAGGATGCTTTGTAAGTAATGCTGAATGCTTTATTATAATGGGATTTTTAATGGTTATAGAGTCTCCCATTGTATGGCCATGTTATTATATTGAAACAGTCACTTATTGTTGGACATAAATATGTTTGAGAGAGTATCTAATCATAGCTTTAAAATAATCTGTTTTTCAATTCATTCCTTGATAAGAATGTATTTGGGGGACTGGCCTGGTGGCGCAAGTGGTTAAGTGTGTGCGCTCTACTGCGGCGGCCCAGGGTTCGCCGGTTCGGATCCTGGGCACACACCGCTTGGCAAGCCATGCTGTGGCGGCATCCCATATGAAGTGGAGGAAGATGGGCATGGATGTTAGCCCAGGGCCAGTCTTCCTCAGCAAAAAGAGGAGGATTGGCAGATGTTAGCTCAGGGCTGATCTTCCTCACACACACACGAAAAAAGAATGTATTTGGGATATATCTGTCTCTGCTTTCCAGCAAGATTGCTAAGCAGTTGAATTAACTGGAAAATGTCAGGGCCTTTTGTAACCTAAGCTGTAGCTCCCAAAATAGTCACAGACATCTTTTAAATCCATTTAAAAGCTACTGTAAGCTATACTATGTATACCTTAATCATAACTTTAGATGAAGATATTTAAATATTTAAATATGCAGTATATAATAGACAAAAAAACTTATACTAAGTGTCTTATACAGTAAATTGGCATTTGGATTTATTCAGACTGTTGATTCCCCAGAGAAGCATAAACTCCTGCTTATTAATTTCTGGGTATTTCTAATGAACCAATTGATTGTTTGCTTTTGATTAGTGTCTTGATGTTTTAACGGATGAAAATCATTGGTTCATGTAATTAAGTATTTTGCTTCGTATTAGACTTATACCAAAATCCGCTGACCTCTTTGGAGTCCTAAACTGTCTTTATCTTTCTCCCCTTGTCCAGGGCTTTTTTCTTTCCTCATTTCTCTTTTCAAGTTAAAGATCAAGAGTTTATGCATCGTTTATCACATTACTCTAAACTTAAGTGAAATTTATCCACATGATGGATAAGTTATTCAAAATTAAATCTAAGCAGGTACATTTATTATGGTCATCAACCAAATTATATACATGTCCTTTTAGTTAAAGAGGACCGTGTAAGTACAGAAATAGCACTGCTACTTCAGATGTATATGGTGCTCTGTGGTTTATAAAACCTTTTCCTATACATATCTCATTTGAATCCTACAACAAACCAATGAGATAGGGACATATGATATCAGTATTCCCATTGTACAGATAAGGAAGCTCAGAAAAGCTACATGACCTGCCCAAAGACACGTCGGTAGTAAGTAGTAGAGGGCAAATAAGAGCTCAGTTGTTCCAACACAGTTAAGTGTGATTTACACTATACTTCACTTTTCTGTACTAACTTCTGTACTCTAGGATTCACTTATCAAACTTCATCTCTCCTTTTCAGATTTCACATTTGAGAGTTAAAGCAAATCTTTCTCAATATTATTTTTAAAAACTTCTGAATGAATCATTTTTAAGAAAACAGTTTGCTGATGTTCAGATATTTTAAGGCGAGTGTGACCAATACTGTGGCATTCTTACTAAATTTCTTTCATCTTAAATATCACATGTTTAATTTAAACTGTGGGAGGCACGTTAATTTTACCAGGGCAACAGATGAGCCTCAGGCACCAGCATTCTTCACTTGAAGTGAGAAATTGAGTTCCAAGAGTAAATAAAAACAAGATTGAAGGTTTAAATCCTCTGCTAGCTTTTTGAACTTATATACTCATTAAATGTTTATTGGAGTGGTGGGATTACAAAGGATTTGGGGAGCTTCATCAACTGGAATATAGTTAATCACTAAGTAAAACACTACATTTGATAAAATGTTTCTCACGATGCCACATTCAATCCATCTTAATGAAAACTACTTCAGACTGATTTCATTTGAGAGCACTTGGTGGTGAGAGTGTTCATAGTTCTTTCTGCCTTTTTCATGAGAAATTTATAATACTGTCCAAAGCAGAGCTCCAACTTCAGTAAAACAGCTAGTCTAAGTTCTTGTGTTTAATTCTATTGTGACAGAGTTTTGACTTCTGACAATGGGTTGATTTTATGACCTCCTTCCTTTCCTTTAACTTTTAGGGATGTTCATTCAGTTGAAGGCCATAAATATTTATCACATGCCTACTAAGGACCTGGGATATAGAGGTTTCCTGCCCTTGAGATGCTCACAGTCTAGTGAGGAAGATAAGACAATATGAGCAGATCTATATGGTATAATACACTATAGAAGCAAAAAGGAGAGGTACTTCATCTACCTTAGAAGTTCAGGGAGATTTCTTGAGGAAGTGGTACCTCTGATCTGAATCAAGATGAGTAATACCTAGGCAAATAACAGAATTCTAAACAGAAAAAAAAGTCTAAAGCGAAGACAAGAAGATTAAAATGAGGGAACTACACCAAAAAATTAAGGCAGAGAGCAAAAAATGCAAGACAGTTGGATTGCAAAGCATGAGGCTGAGAAGATCAGCAGGAACCAAGGCATAGAGGGGGCTATGATTCCCTGACATTTAAAAGATAGTTGTTGAATGAAGCTTATATTTTATCTTTAGATAAGGAAGAGCAATGGTTAGCCTCCTTAATTAAAGTTGCTGAGGAGTTACCACTGGCCACACCATGATTCCCTGGGAGTTTCTTAAAGAAGGTTCTTTTTCTCCTTGTAGCCTCCGCACCTTTCATTCCTGCTACCCTTGAATTCTTTTCACAACAAAAAGTACCCTAGAGAATGATTAGATGTTTGTAGTAAATAACTAAAAATCAATAGCAATAAAGATCCCAGTGCCAGGGTTTATCTCCCAAGAGAAGGATTGTTTCTTTCCCAGTGTCCCCTTGGGAGACTGGGCTTTGATATCAGTAATCCTGTTCCACTCCTTAGATCTTGACTTCAGACCCAGTGCTGTTTCCAAATATTACACATCAATTGAGGCAATCAGCGCTCAATTCTTGGTTTCCTGCATAGTAACTCTGCAGCCCCAGACAAGTAATGAGCCTGTTTCTAATCTGACAAAAAAAGGGAGGTGATTGGTGATATCTACTTTATATGGTTGTTTTGGGGATTAAATGGGATGCTATCCATAAATGGACTCAGCCCTGTGGCCAGGGTGCTTTTAAGCAGTTTTGGACAAATTCGAGAAATGTTTGTAAAGTAACAAAACTGATTTTCTCGTGCAATTCATGAAGTATCTCTAAGAACAGTTCCAGAAATGAATTTGGAGACCCGCTATGAGCATTTACAGTACTAAAATGAGTGCTTTGCTGTAACAGTGCTCGATAGTTAAGTTTTATTACATTTGTTTTTAAAAATTAGCCCATTTTAAAGTAGTGCTATTTCTACACGTTCATGTTAAAAGAAATCTTAAATACCATCACTGATTAATGTTTCTTAAGAAAAATAAGTTCTACACAAATCTGAAACCACAGCTATAGTTGATGAGTTTCTAGCACTCCATCATCCAGAAAAACCAGGCAAACAAACTTATTTGTGCTTTGGAAAATATGCCCAGTCTGTTCTTCTTGTCTTTGTTTTCTTTTCAATTTAAATTCCTTAAAGGCAGATGATGTCTTTAGGGTAATTTTATATGACAGCTAGGACAGCATCCTGCATGTGTGTGAGGTAAGAACTATGATGATAATATAATTTTTTAAGTATGTTTTCATTATACAAATAAAATGTTTGTTGTAAAAAGAGAAAAGAAAGCAATACAGATTCATTTAAAGTAGAAAATGAGTTACCACATAATCCTAAACCTGAAAATAACCACCATTGAATGCTTTTACTTTTAAATGTGATTTTTAAAAAAATCTCCAAACACGTATTTCAGTAAAACAAAGTTATGTTTTCGTAAATGCAGCCATACCAAAGACGCTGTTCTGTAATTAGATGTTTCCACTAAACGATGTATTGTTAGCATCATATTTAGAATTTGCTTCCAATTCTGTTATCAGATCAAATTAAAATTGTAAAAATCTTTAGTGTCCATATTAAAATTATTTTTGAAATTAGTTAAAAATTTATTAAATTAGTTTTAAGATATGCTGCTGTGTAAAATGTTCTTCTCAGGTTACTGCTGTGTACCATCTTTTTGAGACCCATTTAACTATATTTGAAAAGCAATATAGGTAAAATTTATTAAAATATCAAAAGCAAGGCTGATTTCCATTAATGGACTTTATCCATATTTTTATCATTTCTCCCAAAGGGCCCTCCCTGGCCCTAGAAAGTATTTGTTATTCATGTTACCTATTTTAAGAGGATAAGAAGTTAAATTGGATGTCTAAGTATTTCACTTATAAATTCAAGAAGTCTGTTTCATTTCTAATCTTCAACATTTTCACTTAAAAATAAGAGATATATCAGAAAGAATACTAATCAGAATTCTTAGATTTGAATTCTGGCTCCCCATTTACCAGCTGTGTGCTATTAACCAGGTTACTCAACCTCTCAGCATCAGTTTCTACATTTAAAAATTTGTATTGTAATACGTACTTCCCAAGATTGTTTAACAAAAAATTTATTTATTTCTTTTCCCCAAAGCCCCAGTAGATAGTTGTATGTCATAGTTTCACATCCTCTAGTTGCCGTATGTGGGACACGGCCTCAGCATGGCCGGAGAAGCGGTGCCTCGGTGTGCACCCGGGATCCGAACCCGGGCCGCCAGCAGCAGAGCGCACACACTTAACCGCTAAGCCACGGGGCCGGCCCTAACAAAAAATTAATATATGTGAAACATCTTTGAAATGTGTGGAAACATCTTTAAGATTGTGTGCTTATAGTAGGTGGACATTGAATAAATCAGGCAGATTTGGATTTAAAACTAGGCCCTGATACTGACTAGCTATATAAAGCTTCCATTTTATTTTCTCTGAAATGGGGATAAAAATATCTTGGCAATGAACCCACCTTGGAATAATGAATCCTTACCTCAATAGTAATCAAGTTATTCAGATGCATGTGTTAGAGAAGATGAATAGGCCTGTTTATGTTGGTATGTATGATACATGTGAGGGAGCAGTAGGAGATAGGGCTAAAATAGAGAAGTAGACTAGGGTTTCATCATGGAAATCCCTGAATGCCGGCTAAGACTTTCGTCGTTGTTAGGCAGTGGGTTTTTTTTGAAAGTTTTTGAAGAAGAGGATGACACTGTCAGAGCTGTACTTTAGGAATAAGTAATGCGGTAGCAGTTTGTAGCTTAGATTGGTGGGGAGAAATTGGTGGCAGTGAGACTGAGCAACTGTGTACATTTGTATACGTGTAGTTGTGGAGTGTCAGGCAGGGATTGATCATAGTACAATAATAACACAATGTAGTTTACAAACTTTTTGGCACCTAAATTTCACAGCCTATAAGCTTTTGTGTACCTTTTTATACATATGTATCTTATAGTATCCTGTTTCTCCCACACCCTCCTTGGAGTGCCTAACAAAACAGAAGAGAATAACACTGCTTTTGTCGTAGACCTGGCCTAATGTGCTCTGGCCTTTCTTTCCCCTGTGGAGCATTTCAGTAGGACTGTTGGTTTTATATTTGCCTTGTCATTAACTGTCTTTTATAAATAACTATGTTTAGAAAATCAAAGTATTTTTGATGTTAAGTAGTGCATAGTACCTTTATTAAAGATATTGGAAACTTAATTTCTGTAGTGTATACATTTATGAAGAACTCCAAAAATCATTAAGACAACAACCCAGTATGAGCAAGCAGTATGAGCAGGTGTTTCACAGAAAAGGAAGTAAAAATGACTCATGAAATATGAAAAGGTGCTTCGTATCTTCCCTAATACAAGAAATACAGATTAAAACTACACTAATATTATAATAGCAAAATTTTTTCTACATATATTCTTAAACATATGAGAAATAAGATAAATATAAGGATATTTATTATAGCATTGTTTATAATAGCAAAAAATTGGAAATATCTTAAATGTCATTCATACAGCGTGACCATTATACTATGAATGTGACCATTCATACTATGTGACCATTAAAAAGAATAAAGTCACTTCATATATATTGATGTGGAGTGATGTTCAAGATATATTAAGTGAAAAAAGTGAGATGCATAATAGTATGTATAGTATGTTTCCTTTTGTGCTGTAAAAATTATGTAGCACATAGGTAGAGTATAGAAAATAAAAAATATCTGGACCAACCATTTGCTTTGACTTCAAGGATCCTGTTGGATCTCAAATATATATAATATGGCACACATGGAATTTCAAGCAGTTGTACACTTCACTATTACGCTATTATAAATCTCAGTAGCCTATCTTGTCTGGGTTAAATGGACTGGACTATATGTTAGCAGTGAAGACTCTTCCTGATCTCTGCATGAAGACTAGACTAAATGCACACCAAGTAGCAACCTCCATGTCTTTTGCCTTCATCCAATCATCGTTCCTACTTGGCCTTCTGAGAATAGGATCCCTCCTCTCTTCTCACTAACCAGATGTACATGATGGAGCCTTCTAAATGACCAGTCAGGTCATTTGCCTTGGGCCAGTGGTAGCTGTAATCCCTTAAAGTATAATTCAGGGCCCATTAGAGGCTGTGAGAGTCTTTCTGATGGGCCAAGAACTAATCCATAAATGCATATCTTTTCTTCAGATCTTATGGGTTAATGATACAGTTCCATGGACTATCATTTTTATGTATGACTAAGGATTTCTTATAGTTAGCCTATTGTAAGAGTTAGGATTGGGTTTGGTTGCTTATAGCAGAAAAATTAAGATTAATAATGGTTTAAACAAAAGAGAAGTTAATTTCTATCTTCCTTTCAAGAAGTGCAGAGGTAGTCTGTCCAGCCTTGTATGGCACATCACAGAGTCAGCAACTCAGCTTCCTTCTATCATGTTGCTCCACTGTGTGGTACAATTCAGGTTATGTCATGATTCAGGATGACTACTGGAACTCGAACTAGGACTTCTGCTTACGTTGGCCAGAACTTAGTTACATAGCCACACTTGTTTAAAAAGGAGGCTAAGAAATGTATTCTTTATCTCAGTCAGCCATTAATCCAACTTTAAATAAGAGATTTCCTCACTAAGGAAGAAATGGAAAATATTGAGGGACTACTAACAGTCTCTGCCACTCCTATTAAATGGGTGGTTAAGAGTTACTACACTTCCATATGCTTAAACTCAGCTTAGCTTGTTCGTATAATTCGTATAATTTATTCTACTTTGAAATCTGCCAGACAATACTTGACAGTAGTAAACGGTTACTGAACATGTGCACTGACAAATCATTGGAATTCCTATGATTTTCAGCAAGAATGCATTATTATCAACACACTTTTAATGAAAAATTACTATTAATTTATCTTCCATTATTTATTCCTCTTGTTCCTCCACCTCCTGGAATGTGGAAACAGATGAGATAAGTAGGCTGTAAGTTCTTTTTCTCTTCCTCAGTGGCCCAAAAATGGGAGAGGGGAGTATTTGTTTACCACTGCCTTTCAAAGTGTGTACTTCACTTCACACTCACGTTGTTCTGCCTATTTAACAGGCCTCTGGT
The DNA here is from genome assembly GCF_020826845.1 of Diceros bicornis minor. Taxonomy (NCBI): domain Eukaryota; kingdom Metazoa; phylum Chordata; class Mammalia; order Perissodactyla; family Rhinocerotidae; genus Diceros; species Diceros bicornis. The sequence goes on along the minus strand of NC_080752.1, from coordinate 13,036,867 downwards.
TAACTAGGGTAGTGTTCTCTCTCTCAGAAGAGAAGAGTGGAGGATCAGAAAAATCCTGCCTGCACTTTTATGAGGCCCTTTTCCAGTCATTGGTACTGCTCCTAAGTGCACCTGGAACACCAATGAATGAGATCTTTGGTCTGGCCTGAACCTGTCTACTTTCTTGCCTCCATACTCACTCTCCTAGCTTCCCCAAAGAGCCTGCCTCCCTCTCTACAGTTTGTTGTAATAGCCAATCACTTGAGCTTCTAATTCCTTATTCATAAAAACTTCAGTCACTTATTGGTCTTCCTCAAAGATATTTCATGACCTGAGTATTACAGTCTGAACAATGAAAACTGATAAAGCTCTGTACCCAATGAACATTTGTCAGCTTATTTTGTGAAGAGAATTTGATTTTCCTTTAGGCTTTGTTTGTTTGACCTGTGACTTCCATATGCGAGTTCTCCCTGTGTGAGACTTAAATACATCTGTGTCCTCAAGATTTCAGAGTGCTATCCCAACATCTGCTTCAGGAAGTGAGAGGAGAAAGACACCATCTTGGCATCTCCTCATTGTCGGTAGCTGGCTGTTTCCTTTTGGAACCTCTCCAGTTGGTTGCTGCCTGTTGGTCCCCGAACTCAGCTTTGGGAGCCAAAAAAGGCAAGGTGTCACAATTCTTTGCACAGATCAGTCTACACTCTAGTTCTTCACTCTTTAAAAATTACCAGCTTCAAGTTCTTTGAGCACATCAGGACATTGACATCACTGGGCCTTTTCCAAACTTTTCTCTTTCCTTTTTCTCATTTTAACTCTTCTTTTCCTCACTATCACCTAAATTTAAAATTCAGCTCAAGTGTTACCTTCATAAAGAAGCAGCCAATCTGATGTTCATGCCTAGACCCTAGGACCACCTCCATTTTAGTACTCATATCACCACTCCTGTCTAGACAGAGTGTTGGACTTCTGACCTCCAGAGGTGTTACATGGCACCCAAGGCACAGAAAAGTGAAGTAGCTTTCCGAAGGTCACACAGCTGGGACGTGGCAAAGCGGAAATTGAACCAGGCAGTGTGGCTTCATGCTGCCCTGCCTGTATTCTCACCATATACTTTTCTTGAGGCACAGTTGGATGCTGGGCTGGACCTATGAACAGCCATATACAGGAACAGGGTTGTGGAAGTGGGCAGTATATTGGAATGATACCAATTAGAGCCTGGAATTAAAACACTAGATAACACTACAAAGGATATTTTGAGGTACTTGGGGAAATTTGAATATGGACCCTATATTAGATGATGTTATTGTAACAATATTAAATGTCTTGGGTGTGATAAAGATATTATGATTTTGTAAGGGAATGTCCTTGTTTCTTAGGAGACAAACACTAAAGTATGTAGAGTGGAGGAGTCATGATGTGTACAACTTTAAATGTTTCAGGGGAAGAGGCATGAAAAGAATGATAGAACAAATATGGCAAAATCTTAACAATTGATAAATCTAGGTAAAGGATGAATGAGTGTTTATTGTTGTAGCAGTGTTATCAGTTGTATCAATAAACCGCCAAACTTAAAACAAAAACAAAAAAAGAATAATAGTGATAATGATTCTGATTATTATGGTGATAGAAAAGAGCAAGGGGAGAAATAAAGTCAGGTCCCAATTTACACAAAGGAAATTATTTTATTTTTCATTTATTTTCATTCCTATACTGAAAAAACTGAACTACCATTTCTAGAAATTATTTGTCATATCAACTTTAAAATCATTGAACACACAGATTATGGATGTTATCGTACTCAGAAAGAAACTAGACAACTTCCTTTTCAGTCCATCAGCAAATATTTTCTGAGTGTCTGCTCTGTGCCTGGCTTATTTTGAGACATAGCCAACTCATTTCTTCCAGCTCTAATGTTCTGTAGTTCTGTGATGCTAAATGTCTAAATACAATAGCTACTGTAGCTCAAGGCCAAGTCATATTGGTTGCTGTCAGCTTGGCATTTCCTAAGCATCGACTTGGTACCTTAGCTCCTGGATTTGAATGTGAACATTAGTGAAACCCTGAAGGCAGGGACACAATTAAGCATCCCAAACACTATTGCTAGTAGGAGAAATGAAGGAGCTGCATCATCTTTAATACATTTTCATGGCTATAATTTCTCTTGAAATTGTTTTCAAATCCTTTATTTTGCATGGATAGTTCCAGAATCTTCATTCTAACAGCTACATTTCATTCAGCACATACTATGGGACAGACATTGTAAATAGGTACTTTACCTAGTTCATCTATAATCTTTGCAACACGCATCTTGCCCCATGGTCACACAGTGGGTTAAGTGGCAAAACTGGGTTTGGCACAGAGCTTTCTGTTACTTGAAAGCTTGGAGACTTTCCTTTACACTGTGTTACCAAAACCTGAATCACAAAGAGGGAATCTGAGGAAGAGTATAGCTGGGCTTGCTTGCCTTTGTCATCTACAGGACTTACCTCTCTCCGCCAAATTAGAAAGGACAAATAAAATACAGTTTTTTTTAATTCCCCAATCTTGTCACTTATCCTGTGGTTCTGCAATTAAATCTTTGCTTTCCCATGTGCCAGCCCACCCTTCCAACTCTTTGAGGGCAAGGGAACTTTGTTTTATTCATCTTTATATTCTCAATGCCTAACACATACGCACTCTATAAATATTATTGAAATAAATTATTAATGGGCCCAAAGGAAAAAATGGTTATAGTAATGGAAAACAAAACATTTTCTTACCTTTTTTCTATGTACTAGATGCCCTGTCTTCACAAAAGCAGTTTTCTGATATGCTGAACCCACTTCTCACTGATTTGGCCTGTGTTTAATTGAGCTCAATAGAATAATCAGAAATCTGAGTCTGGGGCTCATTTAGCTATGCCTATAATAGAATCAGAGATTTATGTAGCCCGAATTTAGTAGCATTTGCATATTATTAGGAGTCTATATTTTGCTTATTATGACTGTCATAATAGCAGAACATTTTTTGTTGAAAGCTTATTATGTTAGAGAAAAAGATTATTTTATGATTATTGAGTTTCCCTTTTGAAAGCTACTGGGGGAGTACTCCTAGCCTGAAGATCCTCTTCTGATACTCTTTTTATCATCTCCTTTCTCACAGTTTAGAGCTTAAAGCGAGAATTTTTTTTTAAGTGTGTTTTCGTGGCATCTCATGTTTAACAGTGTCAGGGGTTTGTGTCCCTGGAACGAAAACTGTTTCTCCAGAGCCTTTTTTCTCTTAGCTTCCAGTGAAAAGAGGGGCGAGGCGAGCCAGTCGCTTACCACAAAGCAATGCCACCACAAAGGAAAGATTAAGGGTTTAGAGAGAGGTCAATGTGGGTTTTTCTCTAACTAAACACTTTCCTAAAGTTTCCTTGTGGAAAAATAATGAAGTCATCTCAGAGTTTTTAAAGAATTTTTATTTCTTTTTCACCGTCTGCATTCGCTTGTCTTCTCAGCATGGATGTTTAATCTTCCTAGGCTTTGTGAATTGGCCCAAATGAATAAGTGGTGAGCTGTCTCTCTAGGAGCTAGAGGCTTATTCTAAGGGCCTAATCACTGAGTAAACACATCTTTGCCCTCCCTCTCACAACTGCGATATAATAGTCGAGATTCTAGCACAGTAACCTGGATATTGCAGGGACCAATGCTTTGAAATGCAGAATGGTTGATCCTCCAAAACAGACAGTGCCTGATCTTCGCCTGCCTCTTTCTTCTTTTTTAAATTAAATATTGCCAAAGAGATGCTGTTTTATTGCTTGATATTGTGCGTTAGTGCCCTGGATTTCCAAGTTTAGTTTCAGTCAACACTGTCGGCTGCACTTATAGGAACTCTGCTTGTTGGGTTTCTTAGTAGCCTCTTCGGCACATGTGTGTTTGGTTTGGAAGAGCATTTAAATTAAATCAGTGAGATAGCAATGTAAATCGCTAATCTCTCTCCCAAAGTCTAAATGTTCCCTTGCAGTGTTCTTGAGAGAAATAGGCATTTTAAAGATTTAGCCATTGCCATTGTTTGGTTAGAAATACGCTGATTTAAAAGTGGACAGCTCTCTTGTTCCCAGTGTCTCATTAAATGTAGTTGCTGAGATACGATCAAGCAGAATTAGAGGTTGACATCCCTCTGTCTGTTCAGCTAGAGAGCTCTTAAGAAGAAGAGCTCTGAATTTGTTAGTGCTGCCAGGTTGACTTTCCTTTGCCTAAAGCAGCAGATTTCTAGATTTGTTTACTGAAAGTGATTTGGGTTACTGCTGCCATTTGGTGTCTTTTGCCAGGAGACTATGGTTGACATCGGCATTCAAGTTTCTTTCATCAAACATGCTGAGACTTCTGCTAGTTTAGGGATGCAAAGAAGACTGAAAGAGACCCAATCTTCGCACTTGAGAGACTTTGTCTAGAGGGGAAACTGGTAAACAGTTATAATACTAATGGGAAAAGATAGGGGCCCAGAAAAGGAAGCTCTTAACTTTTACTGCCTGAGGGAATCAGGGAAGGTTTCATAGAGGCATTTGCTTTGAGCGTTAAAGGATGAGTAGGAATTTACCAGATAAGTATCTCTCCAACAATGTATCTGATTACAAACTTCCTAGAAGCCAGCTACATTATTTGCAGACAGCAACATAGATGAAGAAACCCTGAGTCTTTCTGGTTCTCCGTTTTATTACTGCTGCTTCCTGCTGGGCCTGACACAAAGGGTATTTCAACAAATGCTTGCTGAATGAATGAATAAATGAACAGACACATGGAAGCAGCTACTGTTGGAGTAGCTGAGCTACTTACACTCAGGAATCCTGTCCTTACTCCCATTACATGCTGTCTCTGAGGCCCTGAAAGCACTGATGTATGAGTGGCCAGTCCGCTGTCTTCATATTCTCTGAGCACTTCAACCCTTGACTAGTGTGGTTGATTTCACTGCTACAGCTGTAGTATCAAAGAAAGAACTAGGCTGGAGTCAGTCAATCTGAGTTCCAATCCCAGATATACCACTTACTACTGGTGGAATTTAGGACAAGTCAACTTTCTAAACTTCAGTTTCCTCTTATGCTACTAAAGTTAAGAATACTATTTGACAGGTTTATTCTGGGGATTCAAGTAGATAATGGGTATGTAACTAACAGTACCTCCTATTCATAGTAGATGCTTTTGGAGTCTTAATCTACCTATGTACCTCTGGCTATCCTCGTCTAGTACAAAATTTACCTTTGAAGAAAATATTTTAATGATTACTTTTTTATTATTATAATTTGGATTATTTATCAAGACAATTCCAAGCATCAGACTTCATTAACCTTTCATCAACATGAGCCTTATATTTTTCTATAAATGTCCTTCTTTTGTTTAGAAACCCACACAGCGAGTCTTTCTTTATCATCATCACATCCTTATTTAATATGAAAGGAAAGACCCTAAGCTTCCTGGAAATTTTCCTTTGCCAGAATTTCACAGATTGGTTTTCATATTGTCTTTATCATAAAATTTTATCTTTCCATTTCCTAGTAACTGACTGTTCTTATACTCAGTTCTTCTACAAGGCAGCACCAGGAGGTTAGTCAGCAACAGTTTAGGCTCTTTAATTATAATTGTCGTTGTCGTTAAAGCTGACATGTTGCAGATTATGTTGTTCAATTTCAGTTTTTAGTTTCAATTATTTTATTGAATATCCCACTATGACAGAGAACTTTTAAGAGAGCAGATGTCATTTCTTGAAAACAAGTTTTATCAGGCAAAAGGAAAAGAATAATTTTCCATATTATAAACTACATTGGACATTTTCTGAAATGTTTCTAGTTTAAGAAAGAATTCATGTGAAGTGAACATTTTTCTGTCATCCTTTCAAATGACAATTAGATGTTGCATGCTCTTAAATAAGGACTTTAATATGGGAACACATTAAGGGCTTTAAAATTATCTGTAGAAACTAGAACAAAACTTCATTTTAGACCTTTTCCTTTCAAGTAGAAGAGACCAGATTAAAAACAAAAAATATGTAAGAGAGATTTTGGCATCCAATCTTAATCAGTATTTTTTCTCTGTATAGTTAAATAGTTCAAAATTAATTTTCCCTTTACGTATGAAGTATGTATTAAATGTGAAGAATGGCAAATCCATTTTATGTAGAGAAATTACAATTCTACTGCGATTTCTTCTTGAGATAGGCTTGCACATGTTAACAGGAATCTCTGACAGCAGTCTGTAAAACGGAATATAATCATCCTAGCCTCTTTAGAGTATAAGGAAGCAAAATTTATTCGTATTAGTAAATGCTTTAGGAAGTCCAAGTGTCAGGTACTCTTTTAGGGAGTAGCATTTAATTTTTGGCTTTGCTGTTTATATTGATTGATTATGCCTTTCCAAATTTCAGGAAATCTTACATTAATGGATATTTTAATTCATCAGTCTTTTCTCCTCTTTTCAGAGAAAGCTTCTTGCTATCTACCTCCACCATGATGAAAGTGTATTAACCAACGTGTTCTGCTCACAAATGCTTTGTGCTGAATCTATTGTCTCTTATCTGAGTCAAAATTTTATAACCTGGGCTTGGGATCTGACAAAGGACGCCAACAGAGCAAGGTAATACTGTTGTTCACAAGTTATAAGTTGGGCTTCTATTTTTTAAAAAAAAGTCATCACTGTATTTGGTTTCTTATCTTAAGCATTTTCGTCCTCAGCATTAAATTCTCTACCATTACAGTTAATAAGACAAAACCTATTTCTTGTAGCAAACATACGCAGTTATTTACAATTGTGAAAATATACCTTAACTTATAAAAGATTTCTTAAATTCAAGAATAACCTGAAAACCAAAACCAAAGTACATTGTTCTTGTCATTTTGCAATAAGACATAGTACATTTCTATGTACTGTATGTTCTAATATGTTGTTGAACATTTAGAGAAAATCTGTGTTTTTAATAATGTTCAGAAAAGGCAAAGCAAATCTAACATATAATCCTAGTAGTAAGTTTATTTTTTAATACTTCTAGTGAAGAAGGCAGGACGTTCTGGACCAGACCAGTGGAGTTGGTAATAGCTTAACTCTAGCATATGCTAATTGATGTAATCGCTTTATTGCACACATTCTTTTGCACACATCATATTCTCAATAGAAAAAAAAAAATCCCTTTCCTAGCTGTCAGGATAAATTTACTTAGTTTGTTAATCATAATATCTGTAAGTGATGAATAATTCTTCATATTTTGCCTATTTGAGTTTCCCATCTGAAATATATTTCATCATGTTTAATTACACATATGGCCGTAACATCCCATGATGCTACTTTGGGCGTGTTAACACAATCATAATCACAGGCTGCTGGTTTATGAACAGGGAGATTAAACTAATTCATTTCAAGGCAAGCCTATTGTAGTTACCTAATTTAAATGATTATAGAACAATTAGAAATCATCTGATTTGTCTTTTTATTATTTTATGGCTCACTGAAGTTTTGCTCATCATTCAGACTTTGTTTTATGTAATCTGAATCTGAAAAGAAAGATGATTCTTCCCTTAAATGTGAAGCAAAAGAATGTTGAAGCAATTTCTCCACCTAATACTTCATTTCTTTAAGCAAATGGTTAGGAAATTTCACAGGATGACTTCGTTCTGCCTTGGAAATGTTCCCTGTTATACGTAAATAAAGAACCTTTAGCACCTGTATTTGTTTAAATTAAATCAGGTCATTATTCACACTCAGTTAAAGGTGATGAAAAGCAGTGCCAAAAACAGATAAAAATGCAGCATCGAAGGTCTTTCTTAAGGCAAAATACATAGACTGGAGACTTGGCTAAATCTTTTGCCATTCACTGGCAGTAAGGAATCCCCTCCTTTCCTTTTATCCACAACTTGATGGAGAAGGAAACACTCTTTCTAAACCATCTGTAGTGGCTAAGTTCAGCGGGCTACCTGCTGTTATTTTGTTCTATCCTCCATTTAATTCCTTAGTTCCTTTTATTTTACAATGACAAAAAATTGCAGTGTAGTTTCTTTTGAAAAACAGTGTTTGAGGGTTTTTTTTATGACTGGCAATCAACAGCCATGTAATTGCTTTGTTATGTTTTACTAAAGAAGTCTGTTAAGTAGCATAACTTTGATACACTAGTAATAAGAGTTTGCAGGTTACAGAGACACCTGTGGTGACCAAAGCGACAGAAGCTGCTTATTAGAAAGAGCCAGTACAGCTGTGTCCTATTAACTCCTTATGACACTTTTTTAAAACACAAAATAAAGGCCTTGTTTAAGGCTTTAGAGCTATTTCTCAATGAATTGCTGGACCGAACTATGAAGTATGATAGGATATTTCATTCTACATTTTAAAAAACATGGCATCCTGTTATTAAGTTACTGTCATGAAAATAAAAAGAAATGATATTAAAGACTGAAAATAGAAACATCTAGGAATTGAGTTTAATAATCATTTGTAGGAATAAGAAACAGGGCAGTGGGGAGAAAGAATGTAACGATTTTTGGAATTTAAGAAACTTGTCATCTTTATTCAAAATCAAATTCTATCCATATTACAAATTAAAAACTATTTTAAGTTAGGCTATTACATTTTTCTCTATAAAGTAAAAAGTAAAATTATATAGCTACTTTTCATATACAGCTCCTTATTAGTACTGTTAAGGCAAATGGGAAAGTACAGTTATGCGTCATTCGGTGATTTTGTCGTTGTGTGAATACCACAGAGTGTACTTACACAAACGTATATGGTACAGCCTACTACACGCCTAAGCTATATGGTACGAATCTTATGGGACCACTGTTATATATATGGTCTGTTGTTGACTGAAATGTCGTTTTGCAGCGCATGATTGTACACGTTTTACAAACACAAGATGCAAACTTGGAATGACATATTCCTAAAATAGAGTAAAAGATTTCCTTTTGATATATGAAATTGTAAGAGAATTAATTAATTAGGCTGATTTATTGTCCCAAAAAAGGAAATTGTTAGCTTAGCCACAATTTTCTTACCACCTATCATAGATTCATCTAAAGAAAATTGTCTAATTGAGTTTCCATTTCTGTAGTCTTTCTTGGATTTTTATCACCACATTTATCGAAAGGTATTTGTCATAAAAATTGGTGGCATCATCCATTTGATACTATTAACAGTAACAAAACCTCTAACTTTCCTTCTCAATTCGATAGAAGACTGCTGCACTAATATTTATTGATCAGTGGGCTACCTATCAAAAGTTGTTGTGTCATCGTTTGCATGTTACCAGAGAGTTAAAATGAGACAGTTTAATATGTGGAAATACAGAAGAGATTTCTAGGCATCACAAATAAGATTGTTGCTGTGGGTTTCCTTTTAACTGTGATTTCTTTACGACAAATGTAAAATTTTGGAAACAAATTTCTGATGGATGGCTTGTCTGGTCATATATCTGGCTGTCCTACTTCAGGCTAATCATATAAATTTTGGGCCTGCATGCTATTTAGTCTGGATGCTTCCTTAATGGTTTTCTGGGACTATCCCCTGATACGATAGCTGGGGACATTGATGCCCAAGATGGGAGGGGACTTGCTAAGTAAATTTACTTTTTTTTTTTGGTGAGGAAGATCAGCCCTGTGCTAACATCTGCCAATCCTCCTCTTTTTTTGCTGAGGAAGACTGGCCCTGGGCTATCATCTGTGCCAATCTTCCTCCACTTTATATGGGATGCTGCCACAGCATGGCTTGACAAGCGGTGTGTCGGTGCACGCCTGGGATCCGAACCGGCGAACCCCGGGCTGTCACAGCGGAGCACATGCACTTAACCGCTTGCGCCACTGGGCCGGCCCCATAAATTTACTTTTGTTTAATAAATATTCTGATTAAGCCTACAGAAACATTAGTCTTCCACAATTTACTGTGAATCTCTCATGTATGTAGAAGATAAGTGAAGGATTTTGAACTAAGTGAGTGCTTTGGTAAAGTTAACAGAATATGAATGTCAGTTGCTATTTTAAGTTAAATTTTCTGAGTTCACTAACAAACCAAAATAAAAAAGAAACAGATTTCTATAGAATGTCGCTGTTATACACCCCTGTGATGTTGATGATTCAGATTTCCCACCTCCAAAATGATTCTAATAACTTTCTAAGTTGAATACTTACGTTAACTAACCTATATCTGTATAAAGTGGATTAGAATAATTTCTAGATTGATCTTGGAATATTCCAAATATGAACTGAGACATCACACTTGAGGAGCAATGATTATGTGCCTGTTTTCTCCCTCACTAAATTGTGATGTTCTGGAAGGGCTTATTCATTTTATTTGTCTCATTAAACAAGGCACTTTACAAAATTTTAGGAGAAAGAAACTCAAGCATTTGGCAAGTGAATTCCACCTAAGAACGTTGCTTATAATGTCATTATTGTATATCTAAATGGAGGTTTCTTTCTTGGAAAACTCTGTACAGTCTTGTTGGCTGCCATGTCTAGTTGGATTTCAGGGCCATTCTTTCTTAAAGGAGTAGGCAGAAAGCCTTGTTAGTTTTGAGAGGTGCTAGAGGGTATAATTTCCTAAATATCCATCTGAAAATTGATCCTGATAGTAACAGCAGGATATACCTATAAATGAAAGAGCTAAAAACAGATAATAGTAAACAAGGAGATCCTGCAAATCACTTCTGGAATTGGCTAAAAAATATCTTAAGAAAGGTATATTTCCTTCATGTTTATTCACTGAGTAAACATTTACTGAATGTTTAATATGAACCAGGAATGGTGCTATGCACTGAGGATGAAAAGTTGGACAAGATACAGTGCGAATGCTCAAAACATTCATAGTCTAGTGGACAAGACAGACATGAGTTAGTATATAATGTGAAGTACATGCAAGGTGCTTTGGGAGTATGGATGAGGAGACAAGGGAGTATGGATGAGGGGACAAGGGAAGGACTTGAAAGAGATGACACACGAAAAGATGGAATTAGAATTTTACTCTTTCTATTAGAGATTTTTATATTAGCAGCATTCCTAGTTTATTGGGTTGCAGATGCTTGCTATTTTTACAAAAGAATATTGATATTTTAAACCTCATAATTAGGTATCTGAAATGGAAGTTCAATGGTTTACATAATTGTGGAGGAGAGAAAAAATAGAAGCTGGCCAGCTAATGTAATCCTAAATGGTCTGCACCGGATTGAGGATTAAGGTCAACCAGTTGGGACAGACAGATCCCAAGACGTTATTTTGTTAATGATTCATCCCAGTATTGGCATATGCTTACAGGCAGACAATGAAGCAGAGATCAGATACTCTTTTGGATGTGTAACATGTAGAAAACCATCATGGATTTAACTAGTACAATAAAACTATTTTTAGCACAATATATTCTTAGTGAATGAATGCTTGGGCTAGGAAAGAATAATTTCTTAAAATTCAGGACAGATATCACCTCTAGGAAGCCTTACCTCTCTCCATCCTTCTCTTGCCTCAGTCCAGGTTAAAATGCACATTCTTTATGCTCCCATAAATCCCTGTACTAACTTGTATTGATGGCACTCATTACATTGTATGATCATTGTCTATCTCCCTGCTAGGTTGTCAGCTCCCCAAGGGAGCTATCTGTAATCTCATTGAGTTACACAGGGCCTTTTAAAAAGTAAGTGTTATATTGATAAATAAACAATCTTTAATAGGCTTATTGAAAAGTAAGAGAGAACAGATTGGGTAATGGAAAGAGCATTGGAAATGCTGCTATATCCTTCTGTGTGCTCTTTCCCCACAGCCATTAATAGGACTAATAAAATAAAAGCCTTCATTCTCTTTGCAGAATGAACTAAAAATGGCTAGACTTGGTACCTTGTCTTGTGCTGGCTCTGTAGTACCCCAGAATATTTTGGCCTCTGCTCATGTGCCCCAGGCACCCACAGGCCATCTGGAAAGAGGCTCGAATTCCAACCCAGATGAGTTCACTCAGTGGTTCCAGACTTTCTTCCCCAGACTCACCAAGTCTTTATGATACCCCTGAAGCAATTGGCCTCTCAAATTGGGCCATTCTGGATGGTACTCTGAGCCTTCTGCAATGGTGGTGGCATTGATTAAAGTAAACATGTCCATAGGACTGGAGTGCTAGACTGGCTACATGGTGAGATATGCCAAGCAGCAAGGCAAGTTGCATTTGGGCATCATCAGAATTAAATATAGGTAGCACTATATAAAGCACTTGCATAATAAGCATTAATTTGCTTCCCTCTATTAGAGCTATTTGGACATCTACTGAGTGCATGGGAACATTGGCACATGAGTGCCCTCAATGCTAAGCTGTGGTTTCTTGGCTGAAGTTGCTTCAACAAGGAAAGCCGCATAATATAGGTGGCACAGTAAACCACCAATATTAACCAGTAATAAGTGGGTTAATGGGTATCTCTTATTCTGACCAGGAGGGCCCACGAGGCAAATGCCTCACCTTAGTCTGTCCAGTACAGGTACTGGTTTAGATAATCTAATTCTAGAAAACTTAAATATTGAATTTGATTAGGATAGTGCCACCTGGGTAATCAGCCAGCTGTGAGTGCTGAAGAATGAGTTGCTTTACATGTGAGTAAGTTCCTGAGGTGAAAATGTTTCACACATCAATGTACGTGCTACAAAGTGTTAAATCAGGCATTGCACACTATTTCTAAGCAGTGTTCAGAGTAGCTGCAAACAGTTCCCTAGGAATTACTGACAGTGCCTGAGTTACACAGGTTGCATGTAACATATACATAGCAGTGTATTAAATTTTGCATACACAGTACCGGTGTTCACAGACAGAATTCTATTGTCTGTCAATATTAGCTTTTGAACTTAATGCCCTTTGGTGCAGTATTTCAAGTCACTGTAAACTTCTGTTGCTGTGCTGACAGGTACTTGTTAGCCTTAATATTCAAGTGATAGTTTTCCACATTACTTAATCTTTGGCAAGAGTTAATTGACTTAAAGCTCTTATTATCTGTGCAGGCTGTGCAGGCTGTCTTCACCTGCACTTTCCATCTCAGTAATTAGCCATATTCACAGTGGCTTACCCTTAGTTCTAAACCACTCAGTGGTTCATGCCTGGCTGAAGCCTAGCTGGCCATGTTACTCTAACCCTACACTTGCATTTGATCCAGCAAATATAGCCCAGGTGTGGGGTCTGCATGGGAGACACAGGAAGTGTTAATTTCCAGCTGCTATGCTAGGAGCAGATATGGATTCTGCAGAAGTAGCTGATAAAACAGATGGACATGTTACGTTCAAGGTGCTAAGACTTCCAGAGAGCCTTCATGCCAGATTTCCATACGGTTTTCCCCAAACTTCTTTATTCCCTTTGTGCTACATTTTCTTTCCAGTACTTTTAAAGGAAATGTATTGCCATCCTAAACATCCCAGGTCAAGGGCTTAATTAATGCTTTAAAATAAAGGTTCCAAAACACCAGGAGAGTTTGTCATTTTCTCCCTGGTTTGTTTTGTGAAGAGGGAGAAGAGAAGGTGAGGAGGAACCCCTCCTGTTCTATGATTACATCCTACCCACTCATTTTCTCCTTTTCTCCTCTCCTTTTGATTTTTAGTGGCGGTCTTAACAGAATGTCAAGATCAATTTGCAGCATGGTTTAACTCAAGGTTTGCGTTCTGCCAGCAGCAATTGTCCCTGCAAACAATGCCGTGTGTTCTTGTAACTTCAGAAGCTTTTAGAAGGATCATGGCAAGGGCAGCATCTAATGACTTTATTAGTGTAGGGTTTCAAAATGGGCTCAGTAATTGTTCATATCTCTTTGTCAGCAAGTCATAATTACGGCTCAGCATTGTCCAAGGTTCACTTGTGAATAGTTTCTTAATAGTACTGAAAGGAAGGGAAAGAGGAAAAGGATAAAAGGTGATGGCCTCTTACGATTGAGAACAAGCCAGTCTGTATATAGATGATGGCTAAACTGTTTATAATACATATTTTACTCTTTTTAAAATAGAAGATTATCTTTGTAAAAATATTCTTTGAGGTAATTTTAAATTACCAGTTTACAAGCCTTTTTTACTTTGACTTGGGTACTTCCCACGCTGCTATCTAGCACTACAATCGTAACTGCCTGGTGGTACATGCATTGTATCTGAATCAAGCATTTGTGTAAAACATATATTTTTCCTTGACATTAATTATTGCTATTGAGGAAATAATACATTTAACTCAGATACAGTTATCTATGTGAAAACTGTCGTTAGGAAAGAATAATACAAAGGTGATACTGTTGACAAGACAGTCCAAAAGAACAACATTACAAGTGTTTATTAAATCTTATTTTTCTCATGCTCTAGACCTTTCTTGTTACTCTACTGGTGTTCTACTTGGTCTTTCTTCTAAACACTCTCTGTTTTGAGTATTCCAGGAATCTTGATTGTGAGAGTCACAGAATTAAAAGAATCATTGCCTTCTCAATACATACAAAGTTTGAGCCTAATGCCAAGCCTTTGCCACTTCGTTTGTTCTCTGTTGCCAAGTGTTTTCCTGTTGTGTGACTCCCTGTACTCATGTATAATTATGTGCAAATATTCACTCCCAGTAGCTAGTTATCCTAGTATTTTAGAATATACAGATGCAAACAAATATGACTGCCAGAGGTGCTTGATCCAGTGTTTATATAGATTACAAAACAGGAGTTATCTAATGAAAAAAATTCTAAAAATAAGACATTTCCAAAATGAAATATCTTTTTTAAAGTAATATACCCCATTATGTCTTTTGCTTTTCTTCTTGCTTGAAATTGAAAAGATCTCAAAAGATTTATTTATTTTCTTAACTGCTTTGTCAGTGTTAGTAATTTTTATATTCACGGTTTTTCTGAAGAATTTTCACTATCATATCACCTATGCCATTTAAATTGGTAGCATATTTCTCCTCTTTCATAAATACTGGTGGTAAAACACTCAGAGAAATTATAAAAGAAACATATTAGTTCAGTCATATAAAACTACCTGTGGAAACTGGTTCCTCTGACATTTTTCCAGTATTTACCTGTCAGTCTACGTAGATACTCAAAGAGGTTTTAGTGCCCAATAATCTTAATTATCTAATCTGCTAAATATACCACCAAAGATTGAAAGAGGAAATAACTGTTAGTTTGGAATTGGGGAGTAAGGCAGTATCCTGTGTCTTACGTGTTTAGGTAATTCATTAGGGAATAGATTTGGTGTCCTTTCCTCAAGCATATGTTTGTATCTTTGAACTTGACTACATTATAGTAAGAGAGAAAAATGACAGATAGTTTTCTATGTTATTCACAAATAAAGGGTTAACTATAGGGATTTTTTAAAAGCCATCTGTTAATTTATCACTGTTGGCTGACTTGGTCCGTAGCCACAGCAACAGTTTAAAGAATCCTCCTAAATAGTCTACTTCCATATATCTTTCCTTTCCTCAATACATGATCAGCACCAAGAAAGTCTTCTTGAACATACTTTTCTACACTTCAACTAAGAAAAGAGTGAGGCCAGTTTGCATGAACAGTAAAGTAGCTTTGATTGCTGTATCTCAATCTGAGAAATTATGTTGCCCAGTCCTAGTATCAAATAAGGTTTTGGAGGCTCTGAGCCGCTCCCAAATAAGTTATTCAACAACCACAGCAACAAAAATATATTATTTGGCTATTAGGAAAGCTATGCAAGTATTAACTTATTATTAATTCTTAAAGCAGGACATACACTCATTTAAATATGTCAGTTGCTGTTCTTAAAAGACTGATTTTCCATACAACTATTTCCTCACTGTTTATGGAGATGGTCAGATGTGAGTCATAAAATTTAGAGCAACTGAGGAGTGAGATTCAGTCAGTCTGGGAGTATGAAGAACAAGAGGATATTAGGCAAATATTATAACATTTCTAGATCTTTTTTTCATCTGTAGAAATAGGGAGGCTGACCTATTTGACCTGAGACCTTTGACCTTTTTTCTCTAAAATTCTTTGACTTTCTGATGACTTGGACACAATTGTTTTCAATAGAAAAATGAGAGGTAAGCAAGATTTGGTTTTAAAAATAAATGTCAGTAAAGTCTGTAATAGGTTATAGCATACTGCCCTTACCAGCTTATGATGATCTGGTCAGAGTGTCCTTGGGGTGTAGCTAAGGAAGCTACAATAATTTTCTGCCTCTTTCACCAATAAAGACAGCTTCCTTACCCTTAGAACTGTCCTCCAAGCTCATGCCATTTGTGATAGGAGCTTCTACTGAGAAATTATCAGTAGCTAAGAACAAGACTATCACTACTGCTTTTAAAAAAACAAAACGTAATAATAACTGCAGCCATTAATTAGGTAACTACTATGTGCCAGGCACTATATATATGAGCTCATTTAATCCTCACTCTATATACATTACACATTTAACCACAATTCTGCAAAGTAAATAGCAAACATCCAATTTCACATATGAGGAAACTATTTTTGGCTCAGAGAGGTTGTGTAACTTACCCAAGGTCATGCAAATGGTTGTATAGATATGAATTCCAAATCTACTTAGGCTTTTCTACTACGTAATGCTTCTTGTCTCTTGACCTTGTCAGGCTGGATTATTCAACAACAAAAATATACTGAATAACTGTGCACAAAGCCCTATGGGGGATAAGAGAAGTGTAAGACGTGAACCTTTTGCTCAGGAAACAAATAAACATGAGAGTCACGAAATCTTAGAGTTGGAGGTTAGAAGTATTCTTAGTCAGCATCCAATTTGCAGCCATGCAGGCATTTTTCTCTATAAAATACTTAACAAATGTTACTACAATCCCTACCCAAATACTGCTGGGGACAGAAATTGAAAGCTTCGAAAAATAGTGTATTTTTGAGCTGCTCTAAAAGCTGGAAAAGGTTTTTGCTACAATGCTGCTTCCTATAGAGAGCTTCTGCAACTTTCTCTTTTTGGTTCTGGTTTTGGCCTTGGAAGTACCTGAAATAAGCCTAACTTCTCTTCTGCATTACAGTCCTTTATCAATTTAACCACAGCCATCTTGTTGCACTAATTTTCTTACCAGGCATATTTCTTTCTTTCTGTTGTTCCTCATATGATAGGGTGTCTAGCCCAGCCCATTCTAAAGGTACCCAGAATCAAGCACAGTACTCCAGAGGCTTGTCTGGTGCTATGCTCAATTCTATTCTGTAATTTTATTATTGGCTCTTACTGAACTCAGGGAGTCAACTAAAACCCTCTACCAGTTTTTGCGATATGAGGCTGCTCAGATTGTGTTAGGTCTGAGTTGTTATTAAACCAGATCTCTGCCATTCTCTACTAATGCAATTGATTGACAAGATCTTTTGAGGTTCGGATTCTATTAAGTCTCCTATCACTCATAAATGATACCTTAACTCCTTATCATCTCTACTCCTGTTATCATTCTTGATAATCCTCTCAGTTCTTAGACATGTCTAACTCCAGAAAATTTTTCTTCTTCTCCTTATTTACCACAGTTAGGTGTAGTCATCAAGAGAAACTATATCACCGCATATATTTTGATTTCAAACATCTGGCTCTGACCAACACTTCGTATCCTACTTACTTGCTCAAGTATCATCAGTGCTAAAGTTTTTTGATCTCATCGTGCCCTCCAGTCTATTGACCGCACCACTTCACTCCATCTATCCTTCCCTGTCTCTAGTCTTCACTTCCCTCCTTGTCCTGTTTAGACTTCAAGATCCATCATTATTACTTCCTTGTAATATTTTACACTCCCTCCCCCTGTCTCCCTGCATTGCACTCACTTTGTTGAACCCAACTATTCCTCTGCTCTATGCCTGTGCCCTGGCAGTTGAACACTGCTGGAGACAGTCACACTGCCTGATTCTTTTTTTAAATGAACACAAACCAAATGAGTACACGATAATGTTGAGCAAGCCTACTGTGGTTCTCTAGTTAGTTCTCTTTCTCGGGTGAGATGTCTGTTTCATACTACTCCTCATTCACTAAACATCTCATGTCCCTCTCTACTCCCGTTCCCAGCTGCCCTCACTAGTTGATTGAGAAGACAGAAGTCATCAGACAGAAATGATCCTAATTTTCTCTTCTTCAGGTCTCAGTTTAAATGTCTCCGCTTAAAAAAGGCCTGATGAATCTTTCTAGAGAAGGCTTCTCTACCATCATTCTCTTTCATAGTATTCTCCTAGAACTTTTCATAATAAGCCATTACTTTGCTTATTTTTAAATTTTTTTCTAATTCTTCCACTAGAATATAAGTTTTATAAGCGTAAGAATTGCATCGGTCTTTTTCACTTTTGTTTCTTACCACAATACTCTATAATTATTTGTTGGATGTTATAAGAATACAGGACCACATAGTTAGTTGGGCTTGTTGTGTTCTTAATAACCCATGCTGCCTCCTAATCATCACTACTATATTCTTTCCCCTTTTTTTAATTTAACTAATTTTTATTGAGGTAACATTGGTTTATAATATATATAAATTTCAGGTGTAGATCATTATATTTTGATTTCTATGTAGACTACATCATGTTCACGACCCCAAGTCTAATTGCCATCTGTCACTGTACACATATGCCCTTTTACCCCTTTTTATATTCTTTCTAAGTGTTCATAAACCATTTGTCTAAGTGACTTTTCACTTAAGACAGTTGTGTATTTATTGTGAATAAATACAATATAAAACAGAAAAATAAAATCAGATGAAAACCAATTAAAAGTGGCAAATAATAAGTATTTATAAACACCTGGGTTGACTTAAGTTTTGTACATAAACACTGAATTCAGCTCTGTAATTCTGGCAGCTAAAGGAGAAGAAGGAAATGTAATAGGCATATCCTCATTTATTCATCTATCCATCCAATATATATTTGTTGAGTTTCTGTTATGTTCCAGGTACTGTGCCCCAGAGTTTACAGTTTGCCATTTACAGTTCTCATTGTCTGATTAAAGGAAGCCTAATAGTTTATTTCAAGATTTCCTGGCACTGAATTTTATTGCATGATTTTCTATTTGAGAGCCATTAAAAAACATAATAGACAATTATTTTCTACTGTTGTTTTGCATAAGGATTATTTTAAATAGATGTTTCTTATATCAATCTCCTGTAAAAGCAGAGTGCTTTGTATTAAATCTTTTTTCAGTAATGGTAATTCTTTAGGGAGCTTAGGTCATGTAGTCCTTAAATATTCCTTTTTGATGATCTAACTCATAACAGGTATGGAGCTTAGAAGAAAAGCCTGCATAGTCAACCTGTCCATTCAACTCTCTGTCAGACATCAGCTGTCTCAAGTGAGCCTTTGTCAAGTGCTAGGTTGTAATTGATTCTTGCTTGAAAGCTTTGATGAGTGACTGAAGTGCTAATATTCTGTGCTGTTGGTCATTTATCTTTTAAACACTTTCCTCCTGTGTGTGAGATTTTTTACTAATGCTCTCCCACATTTTTTTACCCATTAGAATGATAGTTCTTTTCAAATACATAAGGAAATTATATATAAATGTCAAGGTTCAAGAGAAACCGACCAACTCTCAAATAAATGATGCTGAAAATTTTTTGGATAATCACAAAATCTCCAAATTTTGCAGCTGGAAAAAATCGGAGAACATGACAACATGAAAAAATGTATACGTTTACTTTAAATCTCTACCCTAGAATAGGGCATGATCTTATCTTATGATGATGCTGATGATACTGAGGAAGCTCTACAGCAATATAATACAGTGTCAGGCATGGTGCTAAGCATAACTCCTTTTTTTTAGTAATATGAGTCAGAGATTGCTGTTATAACTTATTTTAGGAAACATCTTGCCATATCCTTAATTTGGGGAGGAGGGGAAAAGGAAAAACCAATTTTGACCCTGAAGCACATAAAAGGGAGGGGAAGAAAGTAATATTTATTAATGCACAGACCAATTCTAAAAGGAAGTATCACCTTCGTTTTTGAGAAAGCTAACGCTCAGAAAGATTAAGTTATCCAGAGAAACAACTAGTAAGTGACAAAATCAGGTTTGTTTGACTCCAAAGTCTTTGTTCTTCCCGCAATATTATGCTGCTTGCAATAATTCCTACTTCCTACTTTCAGTCAGTGGGTGGTGACAGGATGAAATTATGTAAAAACTGCAATATGTTAAAAATCAGGAGGGAAGCTTAGACTCATGAACTTGTGGATCAATAGCTGTTTATTTTGAGGGTCCAAATGACCTATGGAGGTGGAAGCACAGTGAAAGAGGCGTTGGAGACCATGATAATTCATGCCGACTGTCTTAATTAGACTGATTTCAGAAGTAGTTGGAAGAGGAAAATGAAGGTTGTATGGTCAATGTTGTCATAGTGGTGATAAAGGTTACTGAAGCATGAATTGGCCCATTTATGCAACAAATACACATTAGTCACTGGGTGCTAAGAATGTGGCGGTCAATAAGAGATGATTCCTGTTCTCCTAATAGCTGTCCAGGAGCACCATCTTGAAACACATAGTTCTCCCTGACTTCTAAGTACCCATTCCTTTCTCTGAACCACTAAATCTAGGCCCCAGTTGTATACCAGATTATGTTTCCTGTTTGGGGGCCTTGATTTATCAAACCCAAAATATCCATAGTATCTTAAGGACAGAAACTGTGTCTTATCTTGTCATATTTTAGCAGGCCCTCATAAATATTGATTGATTGGTAAAAGGCAGAACGCAGAAGAAATATTATCTGGCATTTAACATAAATTTTCTCTCTCATACAGCCCCTGGAAAATGAATCTACTCTTTACATTACTAGAGAAGGAATTGCTGCATTTTATAAGAGATTGGATTAGATGTTCTCTGTTATCCCTCTCAACTAAGATTTATAGAGGGTACTTAAAATAAATGTTTATGTTCTTATCAGTGGTGAGAAAAAAGACAGCCAATTATCTATTCATGATTATTGTCCCTCCAAAAAATTACTACAAATTAGTCCTGTAGATTAGCTACAGCCCTGTCATTAAACTGTCAGTGCCTCAAAGCCTTTTCACTTGAGTGATTTATAGATGACAACAAGGAGCTAGATTAAGAAGTTATTTGTTTTTTTTAACTCTGGCTACTAATCTATTGAGACAATTTAACGGTTTACTGTTACTGGGAAGTCTAAGCCTCAGACAGGTGAGAGATGCTTTTTGTATTAAATCTTCCCAAAATCTCATCCTCTGTTTTCTTAAATTTGCCTTTAGTTTTGCTGTGTTCTCTAACATGCATACAATATTTGCATTTGCATGGAGAGGCATTATATCATTCTTTTAGAAAACAATTTGATAGTATGTATCAATAGTCATTAAATGATTCTCCCCTTTTACCCTGTAATTTCACTTCATAGAATTTTTTTCTTAGGGAAATACTTCAGGATATTTATCCCAATATTATTTATAATGATAAAAAAACAGAAAAATCTAGGTGTAGGTGAATAGTTATGAATATAGCCACGTATACATCTACTCAATGGAATATTATTCAACCATTTAATATGCTTGTTCATTACTATTGTGTAGAAGGATAAAAAATTGTGTCCACCCAGACAACAGTTACCACAAAAACGAAGAGATATATTTCAACAAAAGACTGATAAGAATTAGACAAATATGATTAACATTGTGTTAAAAGTTTATGGAATTGATATTACCTGTAATTTTTCTTTGTTTTTGTAAGGGAGTTCCTATCTTTTGAATCTGATATTTATTTCATGATTGGCTATTACATCACATTAATGAAAACTCAAAATGCATAAAACAGTATGTAAAGAAAAGTCTCATACTTAGCCCTGTCTCTAAGTTACCCTCCCTAAAGGCAATGTTATGTTTCTTATTTATCCATCCAGAAATTATTTTATATATAAACAACCTAATAGATATTTATTTTTCCCCAGTTTTACACAAATGATAAACACTATTTGACACCTTGCTTTTTCCACTAGCATTATATAGTCCTGTGTCTCTTAATGACGGGGACATGTTCTGAGAAATGCGTTGTTAGGCGATTTGGTTGTTGTACAAATATCATAGAGTGTACTTACACAAACCTAGATGGTATAGCCGACTACACACCTAGGCTATATGGTACTAATCTTATGGGATCACCGTCATATATGAGGTCCCTCATTGACTGAAACGTCATGTGGTGCATGACTGTATCTTAAAGATATTCCGTATCAGTTCATGAAGAACTCCTTCTGTTTTCTGGCTACATGGTATTCCTTTAAATTCCATAAGATGCTATAATTTATTTAACAAGATTCTATTTGTGGACATTTGAGTTACACCCAATATTCTGCTATTACAACCTACAATAATTACCTGTGCACAGAGGTGATTTCCACATGAAAATATATCTATAGACTAAATTCCCAGATGTCGGAGTGCTAGGTTAAGAGTATGTGTGCATTTTTTATTTTAATAGATATTGGCAAATTGCCCACAAGGGACTTGGTTCCATTTCACTACTACTAACTGTACAATAGGGCCTGTTTTCCTATAACCTTGCCAATGCAAGGTATTACCAAATTTTTTTCTCTCTCCTAATCTGACAGATGAAAAATGCTTTCTTAGTGCAGCTTTAATTAGGAGTTAACTCACTATGAGTTATTTTGAGTAAATCTTTTCACATGTTTATGAAACGTTACTGTTTCCATTTCTGGGAGCTTTTATATATTGTTTGTTGATTTTTTCCTTATTATTTTGTAAGAGTTGTTTATATATTAGGGAAGTTAGCTTTTTTCCTGTGGTTTGAAATTCAGAATTGTTTCCCCTGTTCATCATTTATCTTTTGATCTTGTTATGGTGTTTTTTTACCATGTAAAAATAGTCAAAATTATCAATTTTGTCTTCTATGTTTCACTCTGCTCCAGCTATACTAACCTTGTAACCTTTCAAATATGTCAGATACTCTCCACCTTCAAGGTCTTTGTATTTGCTGTTCTCTCTGCCTGGAATTCTTTTCCTGGAGATAATGTGTTTCACTTCCTCCTTCACCTCTTTTGAGCCTTTGATCAAAAATCAACTTCTCAGACTCTTCCTAACTACTCTATTTTATATTGTAACCTCGCCTTCCCTGCATTGTTTTTCCTCCATCACCTGGAGCTCACAGCCTTTAGAGGTATTTGTTTGTCTCACATCATGTTGCTGCTCACTTACACAAATCAAACAAGTGAGAATTAATGTCTTCAACATGGTCATTGCCTCAGGAAACTAGACAATGGGTCCAGTGAAGCCGCCATTGCCCCAAACATTTTGAGGACAACTTCTTTAAGAACTGCCTTCAGAGACAGTTTAAAGCCTTACAAGGAAAGCAGACCTGTGTCCTGAAAGCATTGTTTCTCAAAGTGTGGTTTGTTAACTATTTGCATCAGAATCACCTGGAGTGGAGTTGGCAGCTTATTAAAAAGATACTTTTCCTGGGCCTTACCCCAAATCTATTGAATCAGAATCTCAATAGGGCTAAGAAACTTGCCTTTCAATAAACTCCTTAGGGGATTCCTAGGCCATTAAAACTTGAAGATCACTGCCTGTGTAGTCAGTGTCCCCCAGCTTTGTCGTGTCCCTTGTTTACCTCAGTTTGAACCAAAGACTTGGAACTATTTCCAAAAATCAAAGCCACCCTCAAAGGACAAAGGGGCATGTGCCAGGGATACGGAAGATCATTCCCAATGGGATCTCCAGAACTGAGCTAAACAATGAGATGGGCATGCAAACTTGTGGAAACGATGTTGTGGTAGGAGAGAAAACTCGGTGGCTTCCTGATTTGGGTATCCTTAACGGTGCTAGTCTAACTTCACACATTAAAGAACCTTTGCTTAAATTTCCCTATTAAGGGGAAAAGGGGAATTGTGTGCTGGCTAATAGGTAGATGATGTCTAAGGTCCTTTCTCTATCTTATGTTCTGGTTTTTCTACCACTGTACTTAAATGTGATTGAACAAACCCTGGACACATGAATGAGTATGTGTTAAGCAATGAAGGTTTTTACTGTAGCGAAAACTGCTAGTTTGGTCTATTTTAAAGGGAAGAGCCTCCTTAAACCAAAATGGCTTTAAAAGGTTAGCAGCTGCAGCTAAGTATGTACGAACAACTTGCCTCAAACTCTTGAGTGATACGGGAGAAGTCCTGTAGCACTGTTGAACATGAATTTCTTCTGCTCAGTAACCTCTCATTTTGGAGAAATGGTTCACACGTTATTAGAAGGACATTTAATGTGTTTAATGGCTCAAGGGTAAGCAGCCAGAAATTTTGATATTGATTCTTGGTTTTAAATTAATTAACATTACTAAACATAAATGTATTAAAAAGAAAATAGTGATTTTAGTTTCATATCTACTTTTAAATGTGTAAAGTTTTGTAGTATTGCACAGCTGCAGAATCTATAATTGTGTTTTCTTATTTTCCAAATATCAATACCTGCCCTTTCATTCTCTGCATGAAAATAAAACCAGTGACTCTTGTTTAGTTAACAATTCTTTGATGCTATATCTAACTATGCAAAATATCTTCTTTTTAATTCTGAAAGTAATTATGATAAAAATGTTAAATATCATTATATAATTAATAATAAAATAGCTACCAATTTTAAGGGCTTACCTTATTCAAGGCACAATTCTGAGTGCTTTCTGTATCTAACAACAATATAAGTCTTTTAAAAGTAAGTGTTATTCCCACTTTACATCTGAGGCGCCTTTAAATTGATGGACATCACATTGAAATGTAATAATCAGGAAGCCTCACACAGAGTAGGTGGCAGTTTTGTGGCCTCCATTTTTTATAAAATGTGCCTCCTTTCACATTACCTGGTATACAGTATGTAGACAGTAAATGTTTATGGAATTTTATTGCCATCTCCCTAAATTGCTGTGTTTCTTTTAGTATATATTTTATTTTGGACTACAGCTTAGTAAAATTCACTGATGTATAATTATGACTTTGATTGAAGGAAACTAAACTATATCCTGTTTTGAATTAAAATGAGATTACTTTTTCCCATATCTGATTTATTAGTAATCCTACTTTCCATTAGCAAGATAGAAAAGATCTATGCTTCAGAGACTGAGAATTTTACTAATGATTAATATACGCTAGCCATCAGATGTTCTGTTATTTTTCTCCCCAAACGTTAGATTAAAAGATAAGATTTTATCTTCCAATTTTGGATTCTAATAGCAAGAACTGGTGAATATCAGCTACTAATTATATTTCATTTCTTCACCAAGGCCAAAATTTGAGACTTCCCACTCCCTAACCACCACCACCCTCCAGCCCACCCCCCACCCCCCAGGGACCAATGAGTTGTTTGTTTTATTCTACCTAGTTTGTGATTAACCATTTTCTTTCATGCATTTTCTCATCCCTTCCTTCTTCCCCTTCCTCCCTCCCTCATTTTACCCCCTTAGTGAGGGCATTTGTTCTTTGTCTTTTCAAATTTGTCACTTTAGCTTTTGGCTTTAGGAGTTGATATGGCAGCTTGTTATTTCCCCTCCTCACATAGGTCTGTAATGAGTAGGCTGTTTGATTTATTAAAATCTTTTATAATTAAAAAACAAAGCCATTCCTCCTTGCCACAGAACACTTGTCATTGCTTCTCCCATTGGGTTTGAGATTTTAGGAATCCAATTGCTGTGGAAACCATTTATCCCTTCATGACACCTAACTCTGATGAACACCATGTGCAGTTAGGTTGACAACTTTGGTGCTGCCACTAGATGCACTAGCACGTTTTCTGTCTTTACAAGGAAGAAAATACCACAATTATGAGAACCACACTTTTCTCTTAAAATAACTTGTTTTTCCTGTGTCTGTTTTTGTTCTAATGTTTTGAACTGGATTTTTGCTGCTAGTAGTGTGCTGTGAATGATCTTGAGAGGAAGAAGCAGCGCCTCCCAGCCATGAGAAAGATTTGATATCTGTGTTGTGAAGTTCTTGTAAATTGTAATGGAAGGAACTGACGAGTAGGAATTTTGTAATTTGGGGCTGTCCATTGGCCCTACAGGCTTGTGATGATTGCCATTTGAAAATCTCAAAGTAAACATGATTCAGATCTTAGGAAGATTAATCAGATTAATTAAAATGTTAACAAAGTCTCTCTTTGATTAGAACAAATTGTTAGTTAAGGCCACTAGAAAGCATCAAGTGGCTGCGTGATCACTGTATATTTCTTAACTACTTCCAAGAAATTAGAATGATTTGCCAATACCTGGTAGAAAACTGATCACTTTGTTGTTTTTTATAGTTAATTGAATGGCTAATGTGCCTTTGAAGGCTATACCTCTCTTGAATATGTTTTGTGTAGTTTTGAAATTTGTGTTACGTATTAATTTAAACCCAGTAAGACACCTACATTTTTGTAATTATTTTCCCTTCTAACTCATTTTCACAAAAAGAAAATTTGGGAATACACAATTTCCGGGCAAAATTGTCTTGAAATTGAATTCTTAAAACTACTAAGCCAGCCAGCCAGCCTGCCTGCCTTCTTTCCTTCTTTCCTTTTTTTGGGGGTGCGTTGTTTCACTAGTATTTAATATCACTTGTGAGACTAGTGCTGTGATGGCATCTACTGTGTGATATCCACTTAATCCATCGGTGTGAAAGCAACAAGGACTTATTTTCTCCCTTTTGTAGGAAATGGCATTCCAACTGTTTTTTGACATCTTTAATTTCAGAGGCTGCCAGTGATCAGATCAGGGTCAAGACTGACTTCAGATATATTAGTAAGAAGCAGAAAGAAAAGTGAGGTCCTGACTGCCTAGTCTCCTGGTCTGCACATCTCCATTGATGAATTAAAGCTATATGGGTGTGAAATTTGGTATGGAGGCTTAGGCTGCTTGACCACCTTTATCCCGTGATAGTTGTGGAATGTGAAAATCTGAATTTTCATGGGGGCACTGATATTTCATGGCCAACAATGGCTTTCTTAAGGCCTTGTCATTTCAGATTGCCATGAGGTCTGGTTATTGCTGCCTAAATGTGTATCTGAACCTGCCTGCCAGTGAACTTACTGCAGTGGTGCTAACTTGTCTTGACACTCTTGCTGACAGTTCTAGTGGCCCTTAACACGGTCTACTTTCTGTAGTCACAGCACAAGTTTTGTGGAGGATTCAGCCTAAATTTCTGGGATGAATTTCTATAGACAAGAAATATATTGGCTTTAAAAATTAAGAGGTTTGATTCTGTTTTGAATTTGGATATCAAATGAATCTGAGCACATGACATTTTAATGCCATTTGTCTTTTCAAATAGATTTACCTTCTAATGCATGTGACGGCAGGACTTTGCTCATCAGCTAGAACATACATTTCAGAGGAGTTGTTACGTAAAATATTATCATAAGGCATAAGAAAACACACGATTTAAGTTGCCTTTCATGAACATAATTAAGAATTAATAAGCCAGTACCAGTGGCTAGTCCCCAGAATTTCCACTGTTTTGCCTTTTGTGACCTATGTTATTAAAAGTCCATTATTTTTACAGACTTTATTAAATTGGATCTTATTAAAGCATTCTATATTTGCATTTGGTCTTTCATAATTCATTATTATTATGACATTTACTTTTTACCATCAGATCTGAAAACATATCATAAGCTACCCTTTTCTCTTGAAAGAAATGCTAATTTCAAACAGTCCTCTAATAGAAGAGAAAAGCTTTATCAGTTTTTTCATTTATTCCAGATCGTGTTAAGAATACTAATGCTAGACTTCGGTATGCTAATATCTCTGAGCTTTTTTTGGTCAAAAGCTTAGAATTATTATTTTTATCCCATACTAAGTATAAAACCAAAAGACCTGCTGCTACTGGAGAAAACACAATTTAAAGTACAATTCTTGATTCTAAAGGCTTATGAAAATGTTGCTAAATTCTGTTCCGACTAGGATGATGCTAGTCAGTTTAACTTTGTACTATGCAATATTTGTCCTATTAAAGAAATTCTTTCCTCTTAAACTTCATTTTGTTTGTTTTTCTCATAGTTTAGGGTAGTACAGCTTGCAGTGTTTAAGACTAAAAATCCTACGCTGTCAGCCCCAGACAGCGTTTAGGGTGTGCTGCTTGCTTTTCTTTACGATAATCATTTCTGTATCATTTCTGATGTAATTGAAAACTCAGTATAGCAAGATTTTACATACTGAGATCAGACAGGCTGCCTAATTTTAACATGACTAATAAAACACTTAATGAGTTTTTTGTTGGAGTACTAGTGAATTTATTAAACTCTGAAGTGAAACTTACTTTTGGATTTTGTCTCATTTTAGATTTCTGACAATGTGCAATAGACACTTTGGCAGTGTTGTTGCACAGACCATTCGGACTCAAAAAACAGATCAGTTTCCACTTTTTCTGATTATTATGGGAAAGCGATCTTCTAATGAAGTATTAAATGTGATACAAGGTAAAGTACATGTCACAAGGGAAGTAGAGTGTCTTGTGTATTTAATAACCTTGTAATATTTACCATCAAAGCTGACAGTAATTCTTTGAATTGCTGAATATCTTTGCATTTTAAAATATAGAACATCCTACAAAAGAACATTTTCAAAAAGTATAGGTGCTATGAAAAATGAAATATGCTACATGAAAATCCAACAGAAATGTCTTAATAAAATTGCACAGCCCTTGGGACATAGGATAATCATGTTAAATGTTTAGAATTGCTAAATTCTGTAAACTAGCAATTAAGTCATAACCAGTTGTCAGATATGACATTTCTTATATATATATATTGATTTCTTGCTGTAATGTTGATTAGTTGAAAGAAATGCTTATCTTGAGTTATCTGGAAAAACCGAAGACTGGATATTGTGAATTGAATTGTTCACAGTGGCAGTTGTTTCCCCTTATTTGTATGAATCCATGTCTGGGATGCAACCCTGAGGCGTGAAGCTATAGGATGCCAGTGAATTTAATCATAGTGCACATTCTTTGAAAAAAAAAATGTGAATGATTTTTGTTTTTTACTGTTATTAATGTACCCCAAGGATTAGTATAAAATATTACCTTATTCATGTCAAAGCCTAAATTGAAATCAGCATATCTTCTCTATGCCACAGGGAAAAAGATGTTACAAGTGCCCCAAGCTAAAGCTTGTGTCTGAGTTACTTAATTTCTGTCACTATTTAAATCAAAAGTTCTATAACAGGTAATGTGATGGAGATGGGGTGTAAATTCTAGTGCCCTTAAAACTCGAGTAAAACAAAACCTCTATTATGTATTCTCTATAACTAGAGCATTCAGTTTCATAAACCATGTTAAAGAAGACCTGCTAGGGGAACAAATTGCATGGGGTAAATGGATAATGAAGACAATATTTCATGCCTGTTTTCCCTGTCACAGGCAATATTACAATAGCTAGTGGTTCTCAAAGTGTGGTCCATGGATCCTAGCAGTCCCCTAGACCCTTTCAGGGGATCTGCAAGGTCAAGATTATTTTCATAATAGTAATAAGACTTCTTTTTGCCTCTTTTAGTGTGTTGACATTTGCACTGGTGGCACAAAATCAATGTTGTGTAAAACTGCTGGCACCTTAGCACGAATCAAGACCATGACACAAAACTGTACTAGTAGTCATATTTCTTTACCTCCATATATGTACAGTTAAAAAAAGTATTACTTTTATTAAATTTTAACTCTTTTTATAGTTTGTGTGACAAAATGGGGGTTATGGAGAAAGCACTTCTGCTGTATTTTAGGGTACACTGGTAGTCTCAAAGAAAAGCACTTGTGTGGTTGCTTGGGCAGTTGAACTAGTCTTTTTTTTTTTTTTTAACAGAACATCATTTTTACTTGAAAATGACTGACAGACAAACTATACTTACTTAGCCTGAGTATTTGGCATTTTATCCAGAATGAACAAAGTGAATCTGTCACTTCAAGAAAAAGAACTGACAATATTTGTTGCTAGTGATAAAATTTGAGCTTTTAAGCAAAAAGTTATATCCTCCACCATAAGATTGACAGCCTAAATACTTTTCTGATGACTTCAGTGGTGATGTTAACAAATGTGATTTTTTGGTATCACATGATTAGGTGTGTCAACATTCAGAGGAAATGTGTAACTCAGTGAACGAGTATCTTCCAAATGACCATTGCAGGTTGTTAGAAAATCGTACATGGGTAAAAGATCCATTCAAAGAGCAAGATAGACCAGTGGATTTTAATATAACAAAGTACAAAAAGTTCATAGGTGTGGTTCCAAATTCCTTACGTATCTAACCTTGAAGAGACTTCCACTGGTCAGTTCGGGTACATTAAAGAAGAATATCTACAATTATCTATTAAAATACTCCTCCCTTTTCCAGCTACATATCTGTGTGAGGCCAGATTTGCTTCATAAATTTCAACCAAGACAACACTGACTCTGGTTTAATGTAGAAGTAGTTACGAGAATCCAGTTGTGTTCTATTAAGCCAGACATTAAAGAGATTTGCAGAAATGTTCAAACAATGCCGTTCTTCTCACTAAACTTTCTCTTTTGCAATGCAGAGTCATTTCTTATAAAAATGTGATATTTATATTAACATGTAATGGGTTTATTGTTGTTACTTTTAAATGAATTGATAAATATGTTTTAAATATTTCAGTTTTAATTTCTAACAGTTAATGTTGATAACTATAAAATTCTTTGAGGATCTTGATAGTTTTTAAGATGTAGAGAGGTTCTAAAACCAAAAAGTTGAACACAATTGCAATAGGCTATGAAGAATAAAAATACCCTGAACTGCATTAATTGGTACCTTTTCTCTTCTTGGATCATTAAGGGCTTAGGTATAAAGTACCTACAAGTCCAGTTTGGCAGTGAGTCCTTACAGTTAGGGCTGAAGCATAGTTGATAAGCAGTAGCTTAAACCTGAAAATTAATGGCCAGTATGTAGTCATCTGTATAACTATAATATTTTCCTATTGTTCATTCTGGTACCTGCCATAAAGTACTCATGCCCCATACCCTGAATCTTAGTCCCTACGGTTTGCAAATAAGAAATGGAAACCCAAAGATTTGCCCAGTAACAAAATCTACATTGAAGGTGCTCCTAAACTTTTTTTTTTTGCCATTTGTCATATCCGTTAATAACAACTACCAGTGATTGTGTGTGTACTATGTACCAGGCACTTTACATTATCTCTAATCTTTCTAAGAACCCTACAGAGGTAGTGTTATCTTCATTCTGCAGATAAGGAAATTGATCCTTAGAGAGCTACAGTCGCTCACTCATTCACTTATTCACTGGTTTGCTAACTGAATATTTATTAAGCCCTTGTCATGTGCTAGGTAATTTCTAGGTACTAGGTCGTATAGTTTGTAAGTAGCGGAACTAGCTTTAGAATTATGACTACAAAATCAATTCTACTTTCTCAATACCGTGATACCACATCAAGATAATATTTGTTCTCTAGCTTATTTATTGAGAGAATAGTGCTGGTGTGACCAAATTAGATCATTTCTTTTGCTAAGGACCACAGATACTACCTAACCCCATGCTGCCAGTGGTCATAAGGAAAACTGGGAAAAGGACCGTTGAAAGATCATGTTAGTCAAGCCCTACTCTGGAAGAACACCAGCAAGGATGCTTGCTATTTGTTTTCCTGTTAGTGGCCATTTCATTAAGGGGACAACAAGACCCCTTCTCAGGCCCTGGAGGAAGATGGACTTTTTTGCCTGTAGCTTTGAAAGAAGAGAAGAATTGCTATATCTTTATATATCATCATGAATTTCTCTCTTGTAGATGCATCCAAAGCAAATAACAGAACTTAATGCATTCATGAAATGGCATATATGTGCTATATGTTTGTTATGGAGTTGGACAGGGAATCAAATAGCATTAAGTAGAATCAAACATTTTAATTACTCTCTTCATAAAGATTATATAGCATAGTCATTTGAAAGCAGCTGAGAGGGGAAAAATACCAGTTGGTCAAAAAAAAGAAATCGATTTTTTTCAGAAATTGAATTACTGTTTGTTACACCAAAGAATTTTTATTGATAGAAGATAATTCTAAGTAAACAGTGTATTGAGGTGGCAAAGAGGATAGATTTTTGAGTCAGACTCATATGGTTTCAAATCCTAGCCCCACCAGCTTGAGGAAATTTACCTTAGTGGGACAGGTTACTTGAGCTCTCTAAGCCTCATTTTCCTTCTTTTTAAAATCAAAATCATAATGACAACTTCATAGAATTTTTGTACAGATTAAATGAGATAATATATACAAAGTGCTTAGCCAAATCACTGGCATATAACCAAATGGTAGTTGTTGCTAGTGTGATTAAATAGGTAAGTTTTCATAACTTGAAAGAACTTTTTATCCTCATGACTTGGACATTCTCCTTTATAGTGTTAAAAATTCTTCATATTAAGAAACTGTTCCCTCAAATCTAAATATTCTGAAATTTCAACTGCTGGTATATTGCACTACTCTTTCTTATATAACATAGGAAATTTCAATTAAAACATGAAAGTATTTTAACTAGATATTAGCATAGTAGTCTGTAAATTTTTTTAGACTGTAGTTATTCCTTACTGATTAATTGTAGAATGACTTTCCATTTTATAATAACTTTAATAATGTAAAGTTTGACAATCTCTATGTGTTGCTAGGTAACACAACAGTGGATGAGTTAATGATGAGACTCATGGCAGCAATGGAGATCTTCACAGCCCAACAACAGGAAGATATAAAGGATGAGGTAAGGTGAAAGGTTAAGTAGACCTTTAATAGGATTTTGATGAGATAATTTGTCAAATGGTGATGCTTGCCTATGTCATGATTGGTAAATAAGGATGATGAAGATGCATTTCCAGATTAACTAAGGACTTTTATGCCATTGAGTTTACCTTTCAGTCCATTCTTTTTATGACCCCAAGACCCAACAATTTGTTTAACTTTATGGACATTTATACTTTGCTAGATTTGGAGTGGTGGCTGGAGGTCAACTTGCAGGAAATGAATTCCAAAGTATGTTTACAGAAGTAAATACAGCCCAGGAAATCCGGTCTACCATATAGGGTTTTCATTCACTGTTAACGTCCTTGTACTCTTTTTAAATATTAAGATTGGTTAGCAGTAAACACATTTCACATTTGAACGTATTTTTGAAGCACTGTAAGAATTAGTAAAAGATCTCCAGAATTCTGGATTTCTCCGTCTCCCAAGCGTATTTAAATGGTATAGATGACATGAGCATGGAACCTCAAATAAAATAATAGTAACAACAATATTAATAATGACAATAGTAGTCAACACTTACTGAATATTTATGATGTGCTAAGCACTGTGGTAAGCACTTTACATTTATCATCTCATGTGATCCTCAAAACAACCTCATGAGGTTGTTCATGAGTCAGACAGAGTTCTGGCAGGAAACAGATGGCACTTTCAAACTAGGTTATTTGAGAAGATTTAATAAGGGAACTGTTTATAAAGATATAGACAGGGTTTATGGAAGTCAGCAGTGGATAGTACAGACTCTAGGGCTAAAGGGAGCCCTTACCACCCCTGGCATAAAGGTCTAGGAGAGGGTAGTATATGGAGAGAACTGCTTCTGATAGAGGGATATAGCCAGCCCTTGGTGACCTGGTAGGGAGGAAACCAGAGAATAGCTTCACTTTCCTTCCACACGCTGAGCTCCTGCTAGTACCTCCTATTGACATAACCTAATGGGAAGCTGAAAGGCAAGAGAACCTCCCTGGTCAAAAAGCTAGGTGGAGCATGGATACTGAGGGCCAAATGGAAGATAATCTAGCACAGATTGGTATTATTATCTCCACTTTTCAGATGAGAAAACTAAGGATCATAAAGGTTAAGTTAATGTACCTAAGGTCACACAGGTGGTAGGACCTATAATAATCTCAAGTAATCATTAGTGCTTTATCCGTCAAGAAATTTCTGAACTTGGAAAATAGCCTTAAGATAAAATATGAAACAAACACTAGCATTTGTTGATTTGAGGTGTTAAGTTCACAGATATTTATAAAATTATCCTTTTTAATTTTCTGTTTGTTTTTAATTAAAAAAAAAGATTTCCATAGAACAAATAAGGGAGAGTTTGATTTCTGAGGAATGATCAGAAGTTTCCAGGTATGATGAGTGTTTTCAATAGAACACCCTTTAGCTATTACAAATGGGAAACATGTAGATAATTTCATTATAACCTTGTACTATTGTATTTCACTTTATTTACTTGTTTCTGTCTTCCATTAGACTGTTTATTAAGAGCAAAGGTTGTATCATATTCACATTTGTAACTCTATCCCCTAGCAGTGTACCAAGGACAAAGTTGGCACTCAATAAATGTTTGTCAAATGATTGAATAAATGAATACTTGAAAGAATTTATATGAAATAATGTGACTTGAAAAAATAATACTTGATTACAATGGTATAAAACCTGGTGTATCCATATTAACAAATATGAAAATTTGGAGTGCTATAACTAGTTTAGTGTTTTAATGCTCATTAGATTTCTTTTATTGCTGTAAAAATGTTAATTTTGTAATTTTTCTTAATAGTCAGTGTTTCATTTACTCTGAAGGAAAGGTAATCGGGTATATGGTTGAAAGATAGATGTTTATCTGTTACTCTAAATTGACAGTGACATTTTGAAATAATGAAGTACTGTACTTATTTAGGAATTTGTAATAATAGGTGCGTTGCCATTCAAGATTACGTTTATCCTGGAATAGAGGCATTGATTGACAATAATTCACTAAACTCGTTCTTCAGCCGTCTTAAATCTTGAGTCTCATTAGTACTAGATTTACAGATTATGCTGTATAATAATATGAATGCACAATATTTGCATGCATATTCCCAGTTCATTCTTTCATCTGAGTTTGTGTTCCTTATAATTCATTGGTAAAGAAATTGACTTTAATTCCTTTAATACTGAGCACAAAATTTAATACGAGGGTTACAGGAAAAATCCAAGGCTCCATATAATTGAAATTTTTATTGAAATTTAACTGCAAGAGGTAAGAATTTCTCTTTGTTTTTAGAGTGTCTTCATGAAAGTTATCATTCAGGTCACAAGTAGAGTTCCTAAGAAAAGCTTTTCTAAATTTAAAGACTTCTTTTGGACTATGCAGAGATCATAATGATTTGGTATTTGCTCAGTATGTGACAAGAAACGCTGTCCCTTGTAATTGGGAATTTGCCTTTACTTTTTAAAAAATTTCAAGTAAGACTTTATCTTAAGCTTGTAATTAAAATCACATTCGTGAACAGATTTGGAGGATGGCTTCCTAGGCCTGAATTTATTTAAACTTAACTTTGGTTCACTTACATCCATCACTTCAGTGATTCCATCATATTAGTGCAACCAAAAATGTCTATACTATATAAAGCTTTTATTAAATAAAACCAAGCCTAAACCATATTCATACCCTGAATCATTCTTCAGTGGCCCAGAGTGGACTAACCTGTATATCACTAATTATTCTATCTCTAACCAAGAAGTATATATTATATGAGTCTCTGTTTTGACAGAACTGCCTATAGCTTTATTCATAGACATTTTCATTAATGGTATTAGTCTGGTTTTGTGTTTACTGAGCATCTATCAAGTACATAGCACTGGACTAGGTCCTGAGGACAGAGAGGTGCTTTGCTCTGATGAAAGGCTATTGGCAGAGAAGGGATGAGGAGGAAAGCAAATATCACTACATGGCAGTAGCACATTTTAGAATCTATTTTTGCTTACAGCCTGGTTCCAAACAATAGGTGCTTTCTAACCTGTAAATGGATTCAGTTTTTTTCATATGCACTATTTTTTTAGCCATGAGTAATTTAGAAAGCTCTGATTATCCAGAGTTTATGGTACCTAGTTCCTAATCTATTTATTGTTTTATTCATTTGTTTGTTTGTTCATCCATTCAACACTAACTTATTTAGGATCCTATATTATAGGTGCAAGGATTACTCCTTTCCAGCCTAACCTCTCTGGTTAACTTGTATCTGAGCAATAGCTCATTAACCGTCACAATCCAGATATTAGAGATCAGGGCAGATTTCAAGGGCAGTTACATCATTTTCATTTCTTTAGTAATTCTAAGAATATACTGTTGGAACATGGGCAGAATATGCCAGAGGGACAGTCTGGGCCTATCTTAAAGGGTGCTGATTTGGACTCAAAAACAGTACTGCCACAGCACAGGGCGGCTATGCTTATTGGCTCATGGCAGCTTTTGTGTTGCCAAAGGCAATTGTTGGCTCTGTGGTTTGCTGCATGGAATGTGTAGCTTTTTTGTCCTAAGCTTTGTCTTTATCTTAGTGTTTTAAGCACTCCACTCATTTTCCTTTCCTCTATTTAAAATCTCACCATTGTCATACTATTCTCTTTCCAGAGCCAACAATGATAAACTGGATACAGATTCTGGCTTCTGTTGATGTTTTCTTTAAAACAGGAATAAGTCATCACAAGACAGACAGAGAATAAAAACACTATATTTGTGCAAAAACTAAAGTGAAACATAAAACAGACCAACCTTCAAAAGGATATTTTGCTATCAGTCTTTTAGAAAATATATCTGGACTACTTCCTGAAGGTACCAAGGATACTGGCCAGTAGTTCTGTTAGGAGAGTTTTCCCTGATAGAGCTGCATGTCAACTTATATGTGAGATACAAAAAAACCAAAAATGCAGTATTTTTAAACATCAGAATTGTACTGAAAATGCAAAAGTCATAGAATATCTAATACCCAACAGTAACTTTGAGCAGGAAGGGCTAACTGAGTTAACTGTTGAGGATTAGGGCACTAAATGGATAGCTGAGTATACCATAGATGACTTTCTGTAGGTAATTGCGTTCTGTTCAGAAAAAGGATTCTTTTCTTTTTTTTAGATATAATTTACATATGACATTGGATTAGTTTCTGGTGTACAATATAATGATTCGATATTTGTGTATATTGCCAAATGATCACCACAGTAAATCTAGTTAACATCCATCACCACACATAGTTACAATTTTTTTCCCTCATAATGAAAACTTTTGAGATCTACTCTGTTAGCAACTTTCAAATGTACAATACAGTATTGTTAACTATAGTCACCATGCTGTACATTATATTTATTTTATAACTGAAAGTTTATACCTTTTGACCACCTTCACTCATTTTACTCACCCTCTACCCACCCTACCCCCCAACCCCCATCTCTGGCAACCACCAGTTGTTCTCTGTGTCTGTGAGCTTGATATTCTTTTTTTAGGTTCTGCATATAAGTGAGATCATATAGTATTTGTCTTTCTCTGACTTATTTCACTTAACCTAATGCCATCAAGGTCCATCCATGTTCTCGGAAATGGCAAGAGTTCCTTCTTTTTTATGGCTGAATAATATTCCTGTGTGTGTGTGTGTGTGTGTATGTGTGTATACCACATTTTCTTTATCCATTCATCCGTTGATGGACATCTGGTTGCTTCCATGTCTGGGCTATTGTAAATAATGCTGCAGTGAACAATGGGGATGCATATATCTTTTCAAGTTAGTGTTTTCGTTTGCTTTGGTTAAATACCCAGGAGTGGAATTACTGGATCAAATGGTAGTTTATTTTTAATTTTTTGAGGAACTTCCAAACTGTTTTTCATGGTGGCTACACCAATTTACAATGCCACTAACAGTGAACAAGGGTTCCCTTTTCTCCACATTCTTGCCAACACTTGTTATTTCTTGTCTTTTTGTAATAGTCATTCTAACAGGTGTGAGGTGATATCTCATGTGGTTTTGGTTTGCATTTCCCTGATAGTTAGTGATGTTGAGCACCTTATCATATACCTGTTGGCCATCTGTATGTCGTCTTTGGAAAAATGCCTCTTCAGATCTTCTGTCCATTTTTTAATCAGATTTTTTTTTTGCTGTTGAGTTGTATGAGTTCCTTATATACTTTGGATATTAACCCCTTATCAGATGTATGATTTGCAAATCATTTCTCGCATTTCTCCCATTGGTAGGTTGCCTTTTTGTTTTGTTGATGGTTCCTTTGCTGTGCAGAAGCTTTTTAGTTTGATGTAGTCCCACTTGTTTATTTTTGCTTTTGTTGCATTAACTTTTGGTGTCAGATCCAAAAAATCATCACTAAAACTGATGTCAAGGGACATACCATCTATGTTTTCTTCTAGGACTTTTATGGTTTCAGGTCTTACGTTCAAGTCTCATCCATTTTGAGTTGATTTTTGTGTATGGTGTAAGATAATGCTTCAGTTTCATTCTTTTGCTTGTGGCTGTCCAGTTTTTGCAGCACCGTTTATTGAAGAGACTGTCCTTTCACCATTGTATATTCTTGGTTCTTTTGTTGTAAATTAATTGACCACGTGAGTTCATTTCTGGGTTCTCTGTTCTGTTTCATTGATCTCTGTGTCTCTTTTAATGCTAATATCATACTGTTTTGATTACTATAGCTTTGTAATATAGTTTGAAATCATGACGCATGATGCCTCCAGCCTTGTTCTTCTTTCTCCAAGATTGCTTTGGCTGTTTGGGGTCTTTTGTTGTTCCATACAAATTTTAGGATTGTTTGTTCTATTTCTGTGAAAAATGCCATTGGAATTTTGATAGGGATTGCATTGAATCTGTAGATTGCTTTGAGTAGTATGGACATTTTAACAATATTAATTCTTCCAATCTGTGAGCACAGAATATCTTTCCATTTATTTGTGTCTTTAATTTTTTTCATCAGTGTCTTATAGTTTTCAGTATACAGATCTTTCACCTCCTTGATTAAATTTATTCCTAGGTATTTTATTCATTTTGATGCAATTGTAAGTGGGATTGGTTTATTAATTTCTCTTTCTGGTAGTTTGTTACTAGTGTGTAGAAATGTAACAGATTTTTGTATATTGATTTTGTATCCTGCAACTTTACCAAATTCACTGATTAGTTCTAACAGTTTTTGGTGGAGTCTTTAGGCTTTTCTCTTTATAATATCATGTCACCTGCCACTAGTGACAGTTTTACTTCTTCCTTTCCAATTTGGATGTCTTTTCTTTCTTTTTCTTGCCTAATTGCTCTGGCTAGGACTTCCAATACTATGTTGAATAAAAATGGCAATAGTGGGCATCATTGTCTTGTTCCTGATCTTAGAGAAAAAGCTTTCAGCTTTTCACCATTGAGTATGATGCCAGCTGTGGGCTTGTCATATGTGGTCTTTATTATGTTGAGGTACTTTCTTTCTACACCCAGTTTATTGAGAGTTTTTATCTTAAATAGATGTTGAGTTTTGTCAGATGCCTTTTCTATATCTGTTGAGATGATCATATGATTTTTATCCTTCATTTTGTTAATGTGGTGTATCACACTGATTGATTTGCAGATATTGAACCATCTTTACATCTCTGGAATAAATCCCACTTGATCATGATGTATGATCCTTTTAAAGTATTTTTGAATTTGACTCGCTAACATTTTGTTGAGGATTTTTGCATTTATGTTCATCAGGGATATTGGCCTGTACTTTACATTTCTTGTACCGTCCTTGTCTGGTTTTGGTATCCAGGTAATACTGGCCTTCTAAAATGAGTTTGGAAGTATTCCTTCCTCTTCTATTTTTTGGAAGAGTTTGAGAAGGATTGGTATTAATTCTTCTTTAAATGTTGGTAGAATTCTCCAGTGAGGCCATCTGGTCCTGGACTTTTGTTTGTTGAGAGATTTTTTTTTTTGTGAGGAGGATCAGCTCTGAGCTAACATCCGATGCCAATCCGCCCCCTTTTTCTTGAGGAAGATTGGCCCTGGGCTAACATCCATGCCCATCCTCCTCTACTGTATATGGGACGCCGCCACAGCATGGCCCAGCAAGCGGTGTGTCGCTGCGCGCCCAGGACCCGAACCCACGAACCCCGGGCCGCTGCAGCGGAGCGCACACACCCAACCGCTGTGCCACTGGGCTGGCCCTTGTTGAGAGATTTTTGATTATTGATTCAGTCTTCTTACTAGTAATCGGTCTGTTCAGATTTTCTGTTTCTTCATAATTCAGTCTTGGTAGGTTGTATGTTTCTAGAAATTTATCCATTTCTTCTAAGTGATCTAATTTGTTGGTGTATAATTGTTCATAGTCTTTTATGCCTTTATATTTCTGTGGTATCTGTTGTAGTGTCTCCTCTTTCATTTCTGATTTTGAATCCTTTCTTTTTTCTTCGTGAGTCTAGCTAAAGGTTTGTCAATTTTGTTTATCTTTTCAAAAAACACAGCTCTTTGCTTCAGTGATCTTTTCTATTGTCTTTTTAGTCTCTATTTCATTTATTTCCACTCTGATCTTTGTTGTTTCCTTCCTTCTACTAACTTTGAGCTTTGTTTTTTCTTATTTTTCTCTTCCCTTGAAATGTAAAGTTAGGTTGTTTATTTGAGATCTTTCTTGCCATGAGCTTCCCTCTTAGAACTACTTTTACTGCATCCCATAGTTTTGTTATGTTGTATTTCCATTTTTATTTGTCTCAAGTTATTTTGTGATTTCTCTTCTAATTTTTTCTTTGACCCGTGGTTGTTCAGTAGTGTATTGTTTAATCTCCACATATTTGTGAACTTTCCAGTTTTCTTTTTGTGATTCATTTCTAGTTTCCTACCATTTTGGATAGAAAAGATGCTTGATATGATTTCAATCTTCTTAAATTTATTAAGACTTGTTTTGTGGCCTAACATATGATGTATCCTAGAGAATATTCCATGTGCACTTAAGAAGAATATATATTCTGTTGCTTTTGGGTGGAATGTTTTGTATATGTCTGTTAAGTCCATCTTGTCTAACATGTCATTTAAATCCAATGTTTCCTTATTGATTTTCAGTCTGGATGAGCTATCCATTAATGAAAGTGGGATATTAAAATCCCCTACTATTAATGTATTGCTGTCTATT
This sequence comes from Diceros bicornis minor, assembly GCF_020826845.1. NCBI lineage: Eukaryota > Metazoa > Chordata > Mammalia > Perissodactyla > Rhinocerotidae > Diceros > Diceros bicornis. The sequence goes on along the minus strand of NC_080752.1, from coordinate 12,996,132 downwards.
TCTCCCTTTAGGTCTTTTAATATCTGGTGCTCCTATATTGAGGGCATAAATATTTAAAAAGGGGTTTTGGGTTTTGTTTTTTTTTTTTTGGTGAGGAAGATCAGCCCTGAGCTAACATCCATGGCAATCCTCCTCTTTTTGGTGAGGAAGACTGGCCCTGGGCTAACATCTGTGCCCATCTTCCTCCACTTTTTATATGGGGTGCTGCCACAGCATGGCCTGACAAGCGGTGCATCGGTACGCACCTGGGATCCGAACCCGGGCCACCAGCAGTGGAGCGCGCGCACTTAACTGCTATGCCACAGGGCTGGCCCTTAAAAAGGGGTTTTTTATCCAGTGATTTTTCTCCTTAGTTAGGCCTAGATCACAGAAGATAATAATGTCTCTCATCTTGATTTGTATATTCATTTCATAAATATTTATTGTTCTTTTCCTATGTACCAGATACTATGTAGGGCACCAGTAACACACCTGTGAGCAAGATAGACAGGGTTCTTGGACTTACAACTCAGCAGTTCCAATAAAGTCTGTGGAGTGATTAGGTGGATGAAGGCTTGGGAACACCTAGCCAAGGTGAGCTAGACATGCTATTTAAGCAGCTTGACATGGAGCATACAGAAGGGCTTTTGCATACTCCCACTGCAAGCTATGAGGTAGGTAGAACAAGTGAGAATGAAGATAAGTCACTCTTCGGGTTCCTGCTACGTGCAAGGCATAGGTCTAGTCTCTAGGGCAGTGTTTCTCAGTGTGATTCCTGGTCTACAAGAGTACTCACTTATCTACCAAGGATTGTAGGCAGTTGGGTATGAATAAGCAATGTAATCAATTTTGTTCACATTTCAAAATTTCAAATCCCATTTCATTCATCATATCTGTTACAATTTATTAGACTGCTCTGTATAACAAGGATTGCTTTGGTTGTTTTGTCTTGACAAACATTCATTTAACTGGGGCAGTTGACTTTGGCTTCTGAACTTTCATGTCATTCCATGTTATTGTTAAATTTACATTCATTTTTACTTTCTTAAATTAGTCATATTATATTGTTAGTTCCCCAAAATTGATCATGGCTCAAATGTAGTTCTTTGAAGTATAAAAGTAATGATGAGAATAGTATAATAAATACTGTAAATCAGTATAACGTAGTTCAAACTAGTTCAGCATCAGTGTAAACATAATTCAGAGAATTCCAGTGCTAGTATAGGAGATACCGAGGCGGCTGACTCCGATTGTGATGATTTCGTACTAGCTGTCATAAAAGAAAATTTTGATTGAGAAGTGAATATATGAAAATTGATTCTATAGGAGAAGCAATCCATTTACCCCAGTGCCAGTGTTTCTTTGATATTAAATTTTTCATAAAAAGGCGAAGCCTTCAAAGTTTTTATTTCCTTATTAAGTAAAGCTCAATGACCTACCTCTCTGTTAAATCAATAGATTTTTTTCAGAACAAGAGAGAAATAATACATACCACTTAAAAAGAAAAATCTTATTGATCAAGGCAGAGCAGTGACCAAATCACAGAGGAGAAATTGTTTACAAATTGCACTCCTTGAGGTAAAAAGGATGCAAATCCTGCTACTACCAAGAAACTTGTAAAGACAGCTACAAAGTTAACAATTTAAAAAATGTTTAGGGGCCAGCCCAGTGGTGTAGTGGTTAAGTTCGCATGCTCCGGTGGCCTGGGGTTCGCAGGTTCAGAACCCGGACATAGACCGATGCTCCGCTCATCAAGCCATGCAATGGCAGCGTCCCATATACAAAATAGAGGAAGATTGGCAGCAGATGTTAGCCCAGGGCTGATCTTCCTCACCAAAAAAAAAAAAAAAAAAAGTGCAAATGAGACAGCAGAATGAGTTCCTGAGAAAGTACTTCATCAGGTGACACTGTTGGGTGGCATGCAGTGGCAGGATCATGGTCTGTGGAAGAGCAACGAAACACTGTGCACACCATGCTGCGTTATATTTAGATGAAACTGCTAATGTGTGCAAGGTAAGAATCAGTTCTTGACATATTGCTATATGTATGTATATGAGGCAGAAGTAGTCATCACTCTGCATTCTGTTTATTAATGAGAAATACATATTACAGAGAAATTTTAAGATGAGGTAGAATCAGTACTGATGACAGATTAACTATACTTCAAAGGACATCATCCAGAAAGTGACAAGACAACCAACAGACTGGGAGAAAATCTTTGCAAATCATATGTCTGATAAGGGACTTGTATCTAGAATATATAAAGAACTCTTATAACTCAATAATGCAAAGACAGATTGCCCCCATTAAAAAATGGACATAGGATATGAATAGACATTTCTCCAAGAAAGATATACAAAAGACCAATAAGCACGTGAAAAGATGCTCAACATCATTAGTCATTAGGGAAATGCAAATCAAAACCACAATGAGATACCACTTCACACCAACTACAATGGCTAGAATCAAAAAGTCAGATAACAAGTGTTGGTGAGGATATGGAGCAATCTGAATCCTCAGACTGCTGATGAGAATATAAGATGGTGCAGCTGCTTTGGAAAATAGTCTGACAGTTCCTCAAATAATTAAACATAGTTACCGTATGATCCAGCAATTTCACTCCTAGTCATATATCTAAAGAAGTGAAAGATATGTCCATACAAAAGTTTGTACATGAATGTTTATAGCAACATTATTCATAGTAGCCAAGAGGTAGAAGCAACCCAAATGTCCATCAAGGGACAAATGAGTAAGCAAAATGTGGTATATACAGACAAGAGAATATTATTCAGCCATGAAAAGGAATGAAGTTCTGTTACATGCTACAATACTGGATAAATTTTAAAAAGATTATGCTAAGTGAAATAAGCCAGTTACAAAAGATCACATATTATATGATTCCACTCATAGGAAAGTTCAGAATAGAAAAATTAATAGAAACAGAAAGAATTGTGGTTGCTTAGGCTTGAGTGGGGGGAGTTAGTAGAAGAGTGATAGCCAAAGAGTATGTGGGGTTTTTTTGAGGTGATGAAAATGTTCTAAAATTGACTGTGGTGACGGTTGCATATATCTATAAGTATATAAGAAACCATTGAATTATACACTTTAAATGTGTAAATTGTGTGATATATCTTAATAAAGCCATTTAAGAAAAAACCTAACTGTAAGTTCAGCAAGGAAGATCATGGCTATTCAGATGGAAAGGATTGCACTTGAATGTCAGTCCACACACCGCTTTACTAAAATGAATTTGTTATTGTTAGTGCCATTGAGTTGATTCCCACTCCTTGCGACCCTATGGAGAGCAGATGGGAACCCTGCCTGGTCTTTTTGCTCCATCCTCTCACCTTCCAGCGCTATATAAAGCAATGCTCTGCTGCTGTTCATAGGGTTTTCATGGCCAACTTTTTCAGAAGTGGGTGACCAAGTCCTTCTTCCTAGTCTGTCTTAGTCTGGAAGCTCCACTGAAACCTGTCCACCATGGGTGACGCTGCTGGTATTGGAAATACTGGTGGCATGCCTTTAAGCATCGCAGCAAAATGCAGCTGCCACAGTATGACAACCAACAGACAGGTAATGTGGTTCCCTGAGGAAAAGAAACCCAGGCTGTGACAGTGAGAGCACCGAATCTTAACCACTAGACCAACACTAAAATGAATAGCTGGTAATTAGTAATATGTCCCTCAAATCTTGATTTAGTATTGAAGAAAATAATGAAAATTGCTAATATCTTAGGGAGCTTCAAGTAGACATCTTTCTAGTAGACTGTTTAAAATAAAAGGAATCTAAGATGTTCCTTGTCAGATAAGTATACTGGTTATCTAAGTCAGTGGTCTCAGAGTAAGTGTCACCTGAGAACTTGTTAGAAAGTCCCTCCCCAGACATGCTGAATCAGAATTGTGAGGATGGGACCCAGCAATCTATGTTTTAATAAGCCCTGGAGTTGGTTCTGCTGCACACTAAAGTTTGAGATCATCTGATCTATGAGAAAGGTGCAAGCATAAGTTTTTGTAATGAGGCATGAGATAAAAACTTTTTATGACACATAAAAAAGGTATAAATGCAAAGGCCTTGTTCAAATTTTATATCTCAGCAGTATACTCTTGTATATCCTAAATATATTTTTTAGAACTAAAAATATCATAGTTTTTAATTTTGAAAATAGAATATCAAGATATCTTAAGGAAAAATGAACTGTGTTACACATGGCTTTAATCATCAAGGGTTTGATTCTTTCCAAAAACCTGATAATTTTCTTCGTTCTTCAGTGAAATAAATCAATTATATATAATAGAGCATATTTTAAATCCCCAAACAAAGGCTTCAACAGAACATGAAGAAATGCTTTTTAGAGTAAGTGCAACCAAAGAATGAATTAGGCATCTACTTGCCACTATCTCCCCGGGTTAAACAGTCAACCTGTCGTCTTTTGAGTGTGATAAACTCATGACTTAAGTCTGACAGAGCTTAAAGTAGCCCTTTATGAGAAATTGCTCCATAATTTGAGTCCTTGTTTGATCAAAATATTTAGACATAACTGAAAGAGCCAATAAGCATTTGCTTCTATTCTTAATCTCTAATTGGATTCTAAGTTATTAGAAATAAAGAAAAGAAATGGGATATGAAAGCTACCCTATAACTGAAACTAGGAGTCATCAAACTGGATATAAATAACCTTGATCAAATGCTGCGAACAATATCAATTACCTTCTAACTGATAATAAACTATTATTAGTATTAATTAAATATTATGGTTTATTTTTACTATCTAAAAATTATGATCTTAGAAATTTTCCTAAAATTGGTGGTTTTCTCATAGGCCAGTATCATGTGCTCAGTATTAAAGGAATTAAAGTCCATTTTTTAACAGTGAATTATGGGGAACACAAATTAAGATGAAAGAATGAACTGGGAATATGCATTCAGATATTGTACAGTCAAACTATTATACAGCATAATCTGTAAATCTGGTATTAATGAGACTCAATTGATGAAGAAAAAGTATTTGACAAAATCCAACACACTTTCATGATAAAAATACACAATAAGCTAGGAATAGAAGGAAACTTCCTCATAATAAAAGCCATATATGAGAAACCCACAGCTACCATGTATACTCAGTGGTAAAACACTGGAAAGCTTTTCCCCTAAATCAGAAAGAAGACAAAGATACCTACTTTTGCCATTGCTATTCTGCGTAGTAGTGGAAGTTTCTATACAGAGCAATTAGGCAAGAAAAATAAATAAGAAGCATCGAACTTGGAAAGGAAGGAGTGAAATTATCTTTATTTACAGATGACATGATCTTATATGTAGAAAACCCTAAAGATTCCACACAAAAAAACTGTTAGAGCTAATAAATTTGGCTAAGTTGCAGGATATAAAATTAAAAATAAGTTATATTTCTATACACTAGCAATGAAGAATTTGAAAAGGAAATTTAGAAAACAATTCCATTACAATAGCATCAAGAATAATAAAATTAACCAAGGATACCCAAGCCTTGTATACTGAAAACCACAAAATATTTCTGAAAGAAATTAAGAAAACCTAAATAAATGGAAGTACCTCCCTGTTCATGGGATTGGAAGACTTAATCATGTTTAGATGACAACACTATCCAAAGTGATCTACACATCCAGTGCAATCCTTATCAAAATCCTAACGGTGTTTTTTGCAGAAATAGAAAAACTCTTTCTAAAATTCGTATGAAATTTCAAGGAGCCCCAAATAGCCAAAACAATCTTGACAAAGAAAAACAAAGTTGGAGAATTCACACTTCTCAATTTCAAAACTTACTACAAACCTGCAATATCAAAACAGTGTTGGTACTAGCATAAGGATGGAAATATAGACCAATGGAATAGTAAAGAGAGCCCAGAAATATACCCTCATATGTAGGGTCAATTGGTTTTCAACAAGGGCACCAAGACTATTCAGTGGAGAAGGAACAGTCTCTTCAACAAATGGTCCTGGGAAAACTGGATACCCAGATGCAAAAGATGAACCTTTACCTAACACCATGTATAAAAACTCAAAATGTATCAAAGACCTAAATTTAAGAGCTAAAACTATAAAACTCTTAGAATAAAACTTAGGGGAAAATATTTGTGACTTTGGATTTGGCATTGGTGACTTAAATATGACTGAAAACACAGACAACAAGAGAAAAATTAAGTTGAACTTCATAAAAATTAAAACTTTTGTGCATCAAAGGACACTACCAAGAGAGTGAAAAGACAACCCACAGAATGGAAGAAAATATTTGCAAATCATATATGATAAGGGTTTAATATGCAGAATATATAAAGAATTCCCACAACTCAACAACAAAAAGCCAAACAGCACAATTCAAAAATGGGCAAAGGACTTGAATGGACATTTCTCCAAAGAAGATATACAAATGGCCAACAAACAAATGAAAAGATGCTCAACATCATTAGTCATTACAGAAATGCAAATCAAAACCACAGTGAGGGTGACATCAGCACCATGGCAGAGTGAGCTCTCCCCTTAGACTCTCCCCCCTAAGATACAACAAAAAGGATATTCATATACCAACAGAGGACATTCAGAAAACACAGAAGACATCTGTGAGACCCACGCAGCCATATGCCTGAAGGTGGAGGTACTGGACCCCCAGAGGAAATGGAAGGAGGTAAGGGAATCTCCTCTTCCTCCCCAACAGCAGTGACCTTGGGCTCTAGACCATGCACGGCTCTGAGAGGAGAGGGGGGAGGGGTGGCCCTCCATGGGAATGCCTTCGCTGTCCAAGTTCCCTCACAGCCAATGGGAAAGCCCCACACAGAAGTGACTAAGCTATTGCAGGGGTGTCTTCATCAAGCTAGTACCACAGGAGAGCAGATAGTGAGGTCAGAGCGAGAACGTCCACCAGGATTGTGCAGGTGAAGGAAAGCACCCCTTTCCCCACCCAGCACTGCAGCTCAGCCAGTTGGGCAGAGCACTTATGCATGCGATAGAAAAGCAGCAGCTGTGAGCAAGGGAGCTGGGGTTACGGCAGGCTCAGAATTCACAGCTCTTGACCCACACCCAGTGGTGGCAGGTGGAAGCTGCGACTAGATACTATCCAGACACAAATCCAGACCGTCAAACAGTGTGACAGAAATATATTAAATCTCCAGACCAGAAGGACAATGACAAGCACCCTGAAATCAATACTGAAAGCACAGAAATTTGTAATCTAAATGACAGAGAATTCAAATTAGCTATCATAAAAAGCCTCAATGAGTTACAAGAAAATACAGATAGATCAGTGAAATCAGGAGTTTGTTCACAAAAGAGATTAAAACTATGAAGAAAAACCAATCAGAAATGTTGGAGATGAAAAACACAATGGGTGACGTAAAGAAAAATCTGGACCCCCTGAATAACAGAGCTGATATTATGGAGGAGCAAATCAGTCGTCTGGAGGACAGAAATATAGAAATGCTTCAGTTGTTGGAGAGAGAACTAAGACTAAAAAGAAATGAAGAAATTCTCTGAGAAATGTCCAACTCAATTAGGAAATGCAACTTAAGGATTATAGGTATTCCAGAGGGAGAAGAGAAGGAGAATGAAGCAGAAAGCTTGTTCCAAGAAAGAATAGCTGAGAACTTCCCAAATCTGGGAAAGGAGCTGGAAATACAAGTGAAAGAAGCCAATAGAACTCCTAACTATATCAATGTGAAAAGATCATCTCCACAGCATATAGTAGTAAAGCTGGCAAAAGTCAATGACAAAGAAAAAATATTAAGGGCAGCAAGGTAGAAGAAAATAACTTAGAAATGAACCCCTATCAGGCTTTCAGCAAATTTCTCAGCAGAAATCTTACAGGCTAGGGGAGAGTGGAATGATATATTCAAAATACTGACGGACAAAAACTGTGAGCCAAGAATACTCTACCTAGCAAAATTATCCTTCAGATATGGTGGAGAAATAAAAACTTTCCCAGATAAACAAAAGCTAAGGGAGTTTATTGCCAAAAGACCACCCCTACAAGAAATGCTCAAGAAGGCCCTCATACCTTAAAAAAGTAAAAAGAAAGGGGTTACAAAGCCTTGAGCAAGGAGATAAATAGATAGACAAAAATCAGAAAATTGCAGCTCTCTGTCAGAACAGGTTAGCAAACAAATATAACATTAAAGATAAAGGGAAGGAAAACAACAAAAATAAATATTATCTCATCATTTTAAGCACAAACTAACAAGACAAGATGGAATAAGTTGTGACAATAATAACTTAGAAAGGAAAGGGGAAGGGGTTGGAATGAGTTTAGTCTAAGGAAATAAGAGGCTATCAGAAAATGGACTGTCTCATCTACAAGATTTTTTTTTTTTTTTTTGCGAGGAAGATGGGCACTGTGCTAACATCTGCCAATCCTCTTTTTGCTGAGGAAGACTGGCCCTGGGCTAACAACCGTGCCCATCTTCTTCCACTTTATATGGGACGCCGCCACAGCATGGCTTGACAAGCAGTGCATTGGTGTGTGCCCGGGATCTGAACCAGCAAACCCCGGGCCGCCACAGCGGAGCATGCACACTTAACCGCTTGCGCCACCGGGCCGGCCCCTACAAGATTTTTTTATATAAACCTCATGGTAACCACTAAACGAATAATTAGAACAGAGACACAAATGCTAAATAAAGAGAAAACTGAGAAAACCATCATGGATAACTACCAAACTGAATTGGTAGTCAGAAATACATGGGACGAGAAACAAAGGAAATGCAGAAGAACCGGAAAATGAGTGATAAAATGGCAGCATTAAGCCCTGATATATCAATAAGCACTCTAAATGTAAATGGATTGAATTCTCCAATCAAAAGACACAGAGTGGCAGGATAAATTAAAAAACAAGACCCAACAATATGCTTCCTCCAGGAAGCACATCTCAGCTCTAAAGACAAACACAGGCTCAGAGTGAAGGGATGGAAGACAATACTCCAAGCTAATGGCAAACAAAAGAAAGCAGATGTTGCTATATGTATATCAGACAAAGTGGACTTCAAGGTAAAACAGGTAATGAGAGACAAAGAGGAGCAGTATATACTGATAAAAGGGACACTCCCACAAGAAGACATAACACTTATAAATATATGTGCACCAAACACAGGAGGACCAAAGTACATAAAGTAACTATTAACAAACCTAAAAGAAGATATTAACAACAGCACAATAATAGTAGGGGTCCTTAACACCCCACTTACATCAGTGGATAGATCATCCAGACAGAAAGTAAACAAGAAAATAGTGGATTAAATGAAAAACTAGACTAGATGGACTTAATACCTATATATAGAACACTCCATCCAAAAACAGCAGAATACACATTCTTCTCAAGTACACATGGAACATTCTCAAGGATAGACCATATGTTGGGAAGCAAGGCAACCCTCAATAAATTTAAGAAGATTGAAATCATATCAAGCATCTTTTCCAACCATAATACTATGAAACTAGAAATCAACTACAACAAAAAAGTTGTGAAAGTCACGAATATGTGGAGACTAAACAACATGCTACTGAACAACCAATGGATCATTCAAGAAATTAAAGGAGAAATAAAAAAATATCTGGAGACAAATGAAAATACACCATACAAACTCCTATGGGATGCAGTAAAAGCGGTCCTAAGAGGGAAATTCATAACAATAGAGGCCCACCTTAACAAACAAGAAAAATCTCAAATAAGCAATCTTAAACAATGCCTAACAGGATTAGAAAAAGAAGAACAAACAAAGCCCAAAGTCACCAGAAGGAGGGAAGTAATAAAAATTAGAGCAGAAATAAATGAAATTGAAACAAACAAACAAAAAACAGGAGAAAGGATCAATGAAACTAACAGCTGGTTCTTTGAGAAGATAAACAAAATTGACAAATCCTTCGCCAGACTCACTAAGAAAAAAAGAGAGAAGGCTCAAATAAAATTAGAAATGAAAGAGGAGAAATTACAACAGATACCACAGAAATACAAAAGATTATAAGAGAATACTGTGAAAAACTATATGCCTACAAACTAGATAACCTAGAAGAAATGGATAAATTCTTAGACTCATACAACCTCCCAAAACTGAATCAAGAAGAAATAGAGAATCTGAATAGACCCGTCACAAGTAAAGACATTGAAACAGTAATCAGAGATCACCCAAAAAACAAAAGTCCAGGAGCAGATGGCTTCTCCAGAGAATTTTACCAAACATTCAAAGAAGATTTAATACCTATCCTTCTCAAACTATTCCAAAAATAGAGGAAGATGAAACTCTTCCTAACACATTCTACGAGGCCAACATCACCCTGATACCAAAGCCAGACAAGGACAATACAAAGAAGGAAAACTACAATATCACTGAAGAACATAGATGTAAAACTCCTCAACAAAATATTGGCAAACTGAATACAGCAATATGTTAAAAAGATCATACACCATGACCAAGTGGGAGTTATACCAGAGACACAGGGATGGTTCAACATCTGCAAGTTAATCAACGTAATACACCGCATTAATAAAACAAGGAATAAAAACCACAAGATCATCTCAATAGATGCAGAGAAAGCATCTGACAAGATCCAGCATCCATTTATGATAAAAACTCTCAACAAAATGGGTATAGAAGGAAAGTACCTCAACATAATAAAGACCATGTATGACAGACCCACAGCCAATGTCATACTCAATGGGGAAAATCTGAAAGCCATCCCTCTGAGAACAGGACAAGGGTGCCCACTCTCACCACTCCTATTCAACATAGTACGGAAGTTTTGGCCAGAGCAGTTAGGCAAGAAAAAGAAATAAAAGGAATCCAAATTGGCAACGAAGAAGCGAAACGCTTGCTGTTTGCAGACAACATGATTTTATATATAGAAAACTCTAAAGAATCCATTGGAAAACTGTTAGAAATAATCAACAGGGTCTGGCCCGGTGGCACAAGCGGTTAAGTGCACGTGCTCCGCTTCAGCGGCCTGGGGTTCGCAGGTTCGGATCCCAGGCACACACTGACACACCGCTTGTCAAGCCATGCTGTGGCGGTGTCCCATATAAAGTAGAGGAAGATGGGCACAGATATTAGCTCAGGGCCAATCTTCCTCAAGAAAAAAGGGGAGGATTGACATCGGATGTTAGCTCAGGGCTAGTCCTCACAAAAAAAAAAAAAAAATCAACAACTACAGCAAAGTTGCAGGGTACAAAATCAACTTAGAAAAATCAATTGCATTTCTATACTCTCATCACGAACTAACAGAAAGAGAACTCAAGAATATAATCCCATTTATAATTGCAGCACAAAGAATAAAATATCTAGAAATAAATTTAACCAAGGAGGTGAAAGACCTATACAATGAAAACTAAGACATTATCAAAAAAAATCGATGATGACATAAAGAAATGGAAAGACATTCCATGCACATGAATTGGAAGAATAAAAATAGTTAAAATGTCCATACTGCCTAAAGCAATCTGCAGATTCAATGGAATCCCAATCAGAATCCCAATGACATTCTTCACGGAAATATAACAGAATCATAAAGTTCATATGGGACAACAAAAGACCCAGAATAGCTAAAGCAATCCTGAGAAAAAGAACAAAGCTGGAGGCATCACAATCCCTGACTTCAAAATATGCTACAAAGCTATAGTAATCAAAACAGCATGGTACTGGTATACAAACAGGCATACAGATCAATGGAACAGAATTGATAGCCCAGAAAGAAAACTACACATCTACAGATAGCTAATCTTTGACAGAGGAGCAAAAAACATACAATGGAGAGAGAAAGGAAAGTCTCTTCAATAAATGGTGTTGGGAAAACTGGACAGCCACATGCAAAAGAATGAAAGTAGACCATTATCTTTTACCATACACAAAAGTGAACTCAAAATGGATCAAAGACTTGAATGTAAGACCTGAAACCATAAAACTCCCAGAAGAAAATCTAGGCAGTACCCTCTTTGACACCGGTCTTAGAAGGATGTTTTCAACTACCTTGTCTACTCGGACAAGGGAAACAAAAGAAAAAATAAACAAGTGGGACTTTATCAAACTAAAGAGCTTCTGCAAGGCAAAGGAAACCAAGATCAAGACGAAAAGACAACCCACCAATTGGGAGAAAATATTTGCACACTATATATCTGATAAGGGGTTAATCTCCATAATAAATAAAGAACTCACACAATTGAACAACAAAAAAACAACTCAATCAAAAAATGGGCAGAGGATATGAACAGACATTTTTTCCAAAGAAGATATACAGATGGCCAATAGGCACATGAAAAGATGTTCAGCATCACTAATTATTAGGGAAATGCAAATCAAAACTACAAAGATATCACCTTACACCCGTTAGAATGGCTGTAATCACCAAGACAAAAAATAACATGTTGGAGAGGGTGTGGAGAAAAGGGATCCCTCATACATTGCTGGTGGGAATGCAAACTGGTGCAGCCACTATGGAAAACAGTATGCAGATTTCTCAAAAAATTAAAAATAGAAATATCGTGTGACCTAGCTATCTCACTACTGGATGTTTATCCAAAGAACTTGAAATCAACAATTCAAAGAGACTCATGCACCCCTATGTTCATTGCAGCATTATTCACTATAGCCAAGAAGTAGAAGCAACCCAAGTGCCCATCGACTGATGATTGGATAAAGAAGATGTGGTATGTATATACAATGGAATACTACTCAACCACAAAAAAAGACAAAATTTTCCCATTCACAACACCATGGATGGACCTTGCAGGTATTATGTTAAGCAAAAGAAGCCAGACAGAGAAAGACAAACACTGTATGATTTCACTCTTACGTGGAAGAGAAACTAACACATGGACAGAGAGAACAGTTTGGTGGTTACCAGAGGGAAGGGGGTTGGGGGGTAGGCACAAGGGATGAAGGGGTGCATTTATATGGTGACTGACAAATAATAATGTACAACTGAAGTTTCATGTTATAAACTATTATGACCTCAATAAAAAATATTAAAATTAAAAAACAAACCACAATGAGATACCATCTCACACCTGTTAGAATGGCTATTATCAAAAAGACAAAGAATAATAAGTGTTTGCAAGGATATGGAGAAATTGTGGAACAGTTTTGATTGTTTCCTCCTTTTGGCTATTGTGAATGTTCATTGCAGCATTATTCACAATAGCCAAAAGGAGGAAACAATCAAAATATCCATCAACAGATGAATGGATAAAGTGTGGTATATCCATACAAGGACTATTATTCAGTCATAATAAAGATTGAAGTACTGATACATGTGCAATATGGATAAGCTTTGAAGACCTTGAAATGAAAGATGCCAGACCCAGAGGGTAAATATTGTATGATTCCACTTATATGACATGTCTTGAATAGGCATATTCATAAGAACAGAAAGTAGATTAGAGCTTATCAAGGACTGGAGGACTCTACACAATGAGTATAGAGTTTCTGTTTGGGGTGATGAAAATGTTAAGGAAGTAGATAGTGGTGATGGTTTGCACAAAATTGTGCATGTACTTAATGCCACTAAATTGTATACTTAAAATAGTAAATTGTATATTATGTATGTTTTACCATAAGAAAAAAAAAGAAAACACAAACAATATGCATGGATGTTCATTACTTTTGAGTGCAGAGATGTGAGAGATTGCTGTGGGCTGGCAATATGAGTTGTTGATTCTTGGCCTCAGTACTTGCTGGACACTACTGGGAACTGACTAGAGTGGAAAAGATTCAAGCACTGCCTTCATGAGCTTTAATCCTGAGCAGTTTATTGTTCTGTATTAAATTCCAAACTTTTACCTCTTAGGGAAGCAAGGATGTCAGTTAAGTATCTTAAAGAAGGGAACAAGCATGTGTTGAGTGTCTGCTAGTGCCAAGCACTATGTTAGATACTTTCTGTAAATAATCTCTTTTAGTTTTTATGATAATCTTATGAGATAGTTATTATCCCCGTGTTGATGAGGAAACTGAGGTTTATAGAAGTTAAATAATTTGCCCAAATTCACACAACTGTGTCAAAACCAGAATATACACTTCTGTGCTGTTCATACATGATGATCCCTTGTAAAGCTGAGTTACATTTACATTAAAGATTCGTGGGTTTGGGGCCGGCCCCGTGGCTTAGCGGTTAAGTGCGTGCGCTCCGCTACTGGCGGCCTGGGTTCGGATCCCGGGCGCGCACCGAGGCACCGCTTCTCCAGCCATGCTGAGGCCGCGTCCCACATACAGCAACTAGAAGGATGTGCAACTATGACATACAACTATCTACTGGGGCTTTGGGGGAAAAAAAAAAGGAGGAGGATTGGCAATAGATGTTAGCTCAGAGCCGGTCTTCCTCAGCAAAAAGAGGAGGATTAGCATGGATGTTAGCTCAGGGCTGATCTTCCTCACAAAAAAAAAAAAAAAAAAACATTCGTGGGTTAAACTGAAGCAGCGCTCTTACCAAGAGTAGCTAGAATCAGAGTGGGCTGACCTGAAGAGTATGTCAGACATTCCCAGATTCCTAAATATCATATTCACTTGAGTAGAATAAGAAACTTTGTCATAACTGTCTACTCTTATGTATGGAATAATGCTCACTGTTAAGAAGGTACATCCACACCCTGTTTATTTACATTTGTTGCTCTTAAAGTGCCTGTTGATGGATCTGTTCATCCATGCTTGACACCTCAGAGTAGAAGTTAATAATTTGTCATATATGAAACTAATGTAAAGAGATTTATGACTCAACATTGGCATTACAATTCAACACACCTGTTCAGAGCTAGCTCTCCACATTTTTCCTTCCCTTGCCTGAGGTGGAGACTTCTTCATGGATTACAGTAACACTTTTTGACGAGCTTAGACTGGGCTGAGCTGCCTTGTAATGACAGAACACAATTGATGATATCTCAGTAATGCATTCTTTTTTGATTTAGGCTGTCAACATTTATTACTGTAAAGGCCCTCATTGTTGAATATCTGGCTCAACCTGTCCGCTTTTTGTTTTTAGTAACAGTAGAGTCTAACAAAGTGTGTCATTTTTCTAGTTATGCAATATTAGCTAGCTTTGGGGTAAATATATCTAGTTATTATGTTTTCTTTTATGTACCATTGTTTTAAACGTAGCTATCTTAGTGTTCTCCAAATAAAAATTAAAACCTTCTTCTTCTTCTAAAGTCTTCTCAAGAGACCTTCCCAATGTCATAAACCTGACAGACACCTAAAGAAATAGTTCACTGAAGCTCTCTTAAGGCAAGTCCTTTAAAAAGATTCAGAAGAAACTTTTGATGTCTTAAATATTATACTACCTAAATCCCTATCTTTGGAGACAGTCATAAATTTCATGAATTTTTCTTTCCCACTAGCCAATATATGGCTATGTTTGTGAGAAGGAATTTGGGAGCTGAAAGTACATGTGCATTCTACCTTTACTTTTAATTTGTTTGCTGCCAGATTACGGGCCTACCACTGGTTGTTTCTGGGGAGGTTTTTTAAAAAAAAAAGTGTGAGAGACAGTACTTTTCTTTAAGGAACTTACTATCTACAGTTGGAAAGCTAAAGCGTATCCTTACAAAAACAGTTTGGTATATGACCTAGAAGAGTTCAGAAGAAGCAATCCTTATAGTCAGGAGAGACTCTTCTGAAGAGGTACGATTTGATCTGGTACTGAAAAGAACAACAATTTGCATGTGCAGAGGTAAGAGGAGAGAGCATTACAATGTGGAGAAAGTATGAACAAAGGAATAATGTAAGGAAGTGGAAGTCATGTTGGTCCAGTTTACATAAAGCAGAAAATTAGTATAGAAAAATAATGGAGGAGAAATTCAGTTGCCTACCATTAGTATTTTTAACAAGTCATGTTTGCCTTTCCAAATACTTTTCTCTGATTTTTATGCCTCTCATAGGGGATCCTGAGAATTCTGTGGCACTTTTCTCCTAGTTACAAATTTGCCTTAACTCCAGTTACCCTATCCAACTACCTATCATGCCAGCAAACCATACTGCCAGGTAATTGCAGTATAGTATGAAAACACAGCAGTGGCAATAAGTACAAAGTACAGAAGTGATACAAAGAAGACATCTTAGAGGAGGAAACATTTGACTCTTAAAGGATGATAGTAGATATTCACCAGGTGAACCACCATTAATTCATTTCTTTGGCCCCTAAAACAACACATTTTTCTTAAGGACATGCTATATGCCCACGTTGTGCTAAGCACTAGTAGATATAAAGATGACACAGTCTTTTAGATGGTCAGTGACGTGCAAACAAAGGATTCCAGTGTATTGATATAATTCCCATGATGGAGGTATATGTAGGGTGTTAAATCTGCCCATCAAAGTCGGAAAGAAAGGCCTCACAGGGGAAATTCTTTTAATCTGAAACTGAAAAATTAGCAACATTGTAGTAGGTAGACTTGTGGAGAAGAGTCTTCTACAAGAAAGAAGGATAATTTTCCAATAGATGGCTAGATTGGAAGGACACATCATCATCCAAAGGAGACACATTATAATTAAATGGGGACTACTTGGTTAGTTAGGAAGAAAGATTCTAATTTCAGATTACATATTTCACTTCAACGATAGCCATATATACCTCCCATTTCCTATTATACTCATCTTGTCTTTGCAGACCATTTTTTACCATAAAGCACACCAAAGTTAGTCAAGGCAAAGAAGAAATGTTTCTCCATACTCTACACTTCTAAATTTTTGTTATTGTTGGGTGTGTGTGTGTGTGTGTGTGTTTTAATGTCTGGACATATATAGGAAAACATCCTAGAGAAAATTTGAGCAGAGAAAACTATTTTAATGAGGATTTGCTTTGGGGATTTTCAGCTGTGCACTGTTGTTTTATTGAAGCAATTCACTGCTTGTGTGCTAAAATACTCATCACAGCTTTGCACAGCTTTGGATTAAGCATGCTTATTACCCTTAAGTTAGAAGAAAGAACACTAAGGTACCTGATAGAAAACAGCTGGAACTCTCATTCATTGCCTATGGGAATAAAAAAATGGTTCAGCCACTCTGAAAACAGTGTGACAGTTTCTCAGAAAGTTAAATGTACACTTAACACACAACCCAGCAATCTCATTCCTAGGTATTTATTAACCCTACAAAAATGAAAACTTATGTTCACACAAAAACCTGTGCATGAATGTCCATAAAAGCTCTAATCATAATTGCCAAAGCTGGAAACAACTCTAACATCTTTCATCGTCCTTCAGTTCACCTTCAGTGGGTGAATGGATAAATATACTGTGTTACATCCATGCAATAGAATACTACTCAGCAATAAAAAGGAAAAAACTATTGGTATGTACAACAACTTGGATGTAATAAAAGGCATTATGCTCAGTAAAGCCAGTCAGTCTCTAAAGTTCTAGTATATGATATAGTTCCAGTGTATGATGTTTTTGAAAAGACAAAACTGAAGGGATGGGGAACCAATCAGTGGTTGCTAGGAGTGAGGACTCAGGAGAGAGTATGACTACAAAGGGACAGCATGAGGGATTTTTTTCCAATAATGGAACTGTTCTGTATCCTATTTTGGTAGTAGTTAATGGATCTATACATGTGTTAAAATTCATAGAACTGTACACCAAAAATAATCCATTTTATTGTATGTTCACTTAAAACATGAGATTAAAAGCAAGGAAAATAAATAGTCCATAGAATTGACTTTAAAATGGGCTTTAGCAAAATTTCATTGTGCTTTCATTTGTATTACTAATTTTATTTGGATGCCTCTGATAATAGCTAACATTTATTGAATCCCTACTCTTGGGCATAGGACTGAGCCATTTGCATTCCTACTATAAATTCTTCAAGACAGGTGTTATTATATACATTTTATAGAAGAGGAAACTGTGGCACAGAGCATTAAGTGACTTTCCCAAGTCAGATACTAACTGGAAAAAAATTTTTATTTTATGCACAGCAGTAGGGGTTGCACTAACTTCACCAATATAGACTGCAGCCATTGGAGTGGTGGCTCTCAAAAGTGTGGTACAGTGGCTACTAGCATCACAATCAGCTGCAGAGCTTGTTGAAAATGCATGTTCCTGGGCCCCTGACCTATTGAGTCAGTTTCTAGTTTCCTTTTTTATAAAATGGAGATAATAATAATACCTACCTGATATGCGTGTTTTGAAGATTAAATAATACATATAACGCATGCACTAATGCCTAGTATTTAGTAAGCAATATATAGATAAATATTATCTATTGTTATTTTTACTCTAGGCTGAGCTGAAAGGAACTTTAGAAATCATTTAATGTTAACTTCATTCTACAGTTGAGGAACTGAGAGCTATATGTTATTTGCCCAAGATCACTTATAGAGTCAGGCTTTCTGTTGATTGTTGTTATTTTCTCTCCTTTTAATGTTATTTTTTCTTAATTGAAATTAAATATTTCTCTTGTAATGGGATATCCAGTAAGTATGTGGGGGTGAGGGGGAAAAGATTTTCAAATGATTTTGAATTCTAGCTTTTTGTTTTTAAATAAAATTTTCTTTTTTTTTTTAATTGAGGGATAATTGACATATAGCATTTTGAATTCTAGCTTTTTGTTTTTAAATAACATTTTCTTTTTTTTTTAATTGAGGGATAATTGACATATAACATTATATTAGTTTCAGGTGTACAACATAATGATTCATATTTTTATATATTGCAAAATGATCACTACAGTAAGTCCAGTTAACATCTATCACCATAGATAGAGAATTTTTTTCTTGTGATGATAACTTTTAAGATCTACTCTCTTAACAACTTTCAAATATACAACACAGTATTATTAACTATAGTTTTCATGCTGTACATTACATCTCCATGACTTATTAACTAGAAGTTTGTACCTTTTGACTCCCTTCACCCATTTCACCCACCCCACCCCACCCCCGCCTTCTGCCTCTGGCAACCACCAATCTGTTCTCTGTATCTATGAGCTTGCTTATTTTTTTGTTAGATTCCACATATAAGTGAGATCATATGGTATTTGTCTTTTTCTGACTTATTTCACTTAGCATAATGCCTTCAAGGTCCACCCGTGTTGTTGCAAATGGCAAGATTTCATTCTTTTTTATGGCTGAATGATATTCCATTTATATATATACCACATTTTCTTTATTCATTCATCCATTGATGGACACTTAGGTTGTTTCCCTATCTTGGCTATTGTAAATAATGCTGCAGTGAACATGAGGGTGTATATATCTTTTTGAGTTCGTGTTTTCATTTTCTTCAGATAAATACCCAGAAGTAGAATTCCTGGATCATATGGTACTTCTATTTTTTATTTTTATTTATTTTGCTGAGGAAGATTCACCCTGAGCTAACATCTGTGCCAGTCTTCCTCCGTTTTGTAAGTGGGTGCTACCACAGCATGGCTTGTGAGTGATGTAGGTCTGTGCCCAGGATCCAAACCAGCAAACCCAGGCCAGCGAAGCGTAGCGCGCGGAACTTGAACCACTCAGCCACGGGGCTGGGCCCCTGTTTTTAATTTTTTGGGGAACCTCCATACTGTTTTCCATAGTGGCTGCACCAATTTACACATTTTCCTTTAAAAAAAAAAAAAAATTATCTGGCCAGCCCCATCGCCAAGTGGTTCAAGTGCCACGCACTCTGCTTTGGTGGCCAGGGTTCATGGGTTCAGATCCCAGGCGTGGACCTACATCACTCACCAGCCATGCTGTGGCAGCATCCCACATACAAAATGGAGGAATATTGGCACAGATGTTAGCTCAGGGCTAATTTTCCTCAAGCAAAAAAAAAAATGAGAGAGAGAAAGATTGGCAACAGATGTTAGAGCAGGGCAAATATTCCTCAGCAAAAAAAAAAAAAGAATTATCCTATGTACTTTTGCTATAAAAATGCTTCCTTAAATTCCCCTTTTCATAAAGCTCTTATATCATATGCATATGTATATATTTGATTATACTAATTTAGCAGTTGTTAAGGGTTTACCCTGAGGAAAAGATGAACTAGAATAACTAAAATGCAAAGAATACAAACTATGGAATCTATTCACTGCATATATTCCAGGTGTAACTGAGACAAAGAACATACACTTGGTAGTCCTGAACTAGTTTATTCATGCAAAGCAATAGAAAGATTCAGTTTTGCAACCAACCCAAAGTGTTTGTGAACATCTCTTATTTGGGAAGGAGGTGAAACCTTCTATCCAGCTTTTAAATCCAAATGCCAATTTAAATGTAGAGCTGTAGCTATCTAATTACTGTTTATTAGGAGACTGAACTAGAGAAGTTCACTTTGAAATTGGAGTTCCGAAGTTGGACTAGCCAACCACGGAAAACAATCCTTCATATGCTTAACAGCCCTTTCATATTTGCTTCTCAAAATGACAGCCTTCTGTCAGGAAAGGAACTATCTAACAAATAGCTGCCCACTCACTCCCTCATTGCACTTTGGAGGAACTACCCATTCCCCATTCATGAGCTTTCTATTTGACCACTAAACATAGTTTAGCTGGTAAAATGCTTGCTCTGCATTTCAGTGCAACAAAAATTCTTTCAGTGCCTGCCATGTGCCAAGCTACACTGGGTGATACGGTTTCTGCCCCCAAAGAGCTTGCCACTTATCTCTAAAAATGAAACCTCAGTACATGAAGCAATTAGAGAACAATTAGGTTCAAAACAGGGAGACACAGTCCACATAGAAGTGGAGTGGAAGGAAGTTAGTTCAGAAGGTTGAGATGAGAGTAGGACAGAGGAATCTGAAGAGAGATATGGTTTGAATTAGGTCCTGAGTAACTAGAAGAGTCCTTGCCTGAGAGTAACTCGCTGGCTCATGAGAGGCAACTATAAGTTAATGGTTAAGAGATTATGGTGCTATATCGCCTGAATTCAAATCCTAGCTCTGCCAATTAACAGCTGTATAACCTTGAGAAAAATCTCTTCATCTCTTTGTGCCTCAGTTTCCTCAATTAGTAGTTACTTGATGGGATTAAATCAGTTGATACATGTAAAGTGCCTAGATTGGTAGCTGGCATCTAGTAAGTACTTAGGAAATACTTTGTGTAATAATATAAACTGAGCTTGCAAGAATAGGTAGGAAGTAATCATTTGGATTAAGGAGAAAGTACATTGAAAAAATGTGGAAATGTGCCAACTTGGAAATGTGAAATGGCTTGGGACATGTGGGAAATGAGAAATAATTCACTAAAGCAAGAAGGAAGTGTTGGTACAGGGAAGAGAGGAGAGAAGAGGTTGAAAATGTGCATTAGGGCCACATCTTGAAGGTACTTCAGTGCTCTGCTCTAGAGTTTGAACTTTAAACTGTGGGCAGTGAGTATTCATCGCTTCTTTTAAGCAAGAAATTGACATGGTTGGAGTTGTAATTTAGGAAACTAATTCTGATGGCTATGCTCTTTGCTCATCACTTTGTTCATATCTTTATGATAGTACTTACCATGCTATTGTAATTTACCTGTTATTTTGTTGTCCTTTTGAGGTACAGTGCTTTTCAAAGTGTGGCCCATTGAGCACACATTTGTTACAAATACAGATTTTTGAGCTTCCATGCTAGACCTATTCAATCAGAATCTCTGTACATGGGCCAGAGAATCTGTGTTTTCACAAATTTCCTATATAACAAGTGATTCCTGTGTATCTTAAAATTTGAGAACCTATCGTTTAGCAGAAAGAACATAGGCTTTAGAAACAGATAGACCTAAGAATAAAACCTGTTCAGTCCTTTGCAAGCTATATACCACAGGCAAATTATGTAGCCAACTCGAGTCTCAGTTTCCCCATATGTCAAGTGGAAATAATAATACTTACCCCACTGCAGTATTGTGGGGATGAAAAGAAACAACATATGTAAAATGACTAACCCATAATAGGCCCTCATCTATATTGCCTTCCTTTCCAAGCTTATACATCTATCTCCTACAAGTGGTGAGAGAAGGAGACTATGTCTTACTCATCTTATTGTTTCTAGTTCATAATACAAGCCTAACATATAGTAGATGTGCATGAATGTTTTATAAATGTTGTAAGGGAATGAATGAGTTTTATGGGGAGGGACTGGAAGTTGGAAGACCTATTAAGAGACTAATGCCATAGTCTAAGCAAGAGATGACAAGGGTCTGAACTGAGGCATCCTGCTTGAAAAATGTGCAGTTTTCATCCTAGGTTACCAGGCAGATATGTAGATCCTCTTTGGACTGGTTTAGCCTTAATATAAACTCTCACAAGTTAGCCGGCTTCCTCTAAAGCAGACACTGAGACGGCAGTCCATCGTTTGAAATCCTGCCACTAAAGAAATTAGTACACCAGTCTTAAATCCAGCTTTTCAACTCACTCCCACATACCACTTCTATACAGATGAAAAAGAATCTTTTCTAAACATTGCCACCGGAAATTCCAGAGACTCTAGCAAAGTAAGACAGTCTCAGTTAGGACTTGGAATTACTTGCTACTTGGGAATTCATCTCTTTGTTTTCAGTCCTACAATGGACTATCTTGAAATTTCAGTTTAAAACTTTTGATAACTGAAGTTAAAAAAATAACCAGTTAGTCTAACATTTAGGCTCAGTCTTTGATATAATAGGTATCAAACCTATTATTTCAGGTATGTTACCTGAAAGAATGTTGAGTGTCAGGTTTGCCATAATCCTTATTTCACTGTTTTTGAGCACTAGCAGTTCATTAATGATTTTACAGCAAATCCGTTTAACAAATATAAACTTATAATGCAGATGTCTGTGGAGCCAAATGTTCGTTCATGGTTCAATTTTTAAGGATCTACAGAGTACCAGGCACTGTTGGGACTAGTAGGGATACAGAGATAAACAAGAACAAGTCTCTTCAATTTACTTAGGATCTGAAGAGAGAAATAGACATGTAAATAGATGATCACAACTCTACAGGACGATACAAGCCTGGCAGTACATATCCATTCCTTACCCTCTTGCTATTCTCTATGGAGAGTCCATTGGTAATGAAATAAACTAAACATATATTTGTTTTTCCTATTCAGTTATTCAGCAAGTGGAAACAGTTTATTCCCAGGAAAATCATTCCATGACTATCCCTACACTGATTCAAGGACTATATTTGCAATGTTTGGAAGGAAGAAAATTTAGAGGAGGAAAAACACAAGCGTAGTTGAAGAGCAGTGAAATGGCAGAAAGAGCTCTAGCTGAGGTACTGGGTGGTCTGCATTCTAGCAAGCGGTGTGACCCTGGGAAAATCACTTAAACTTGCTGAGTCTCAGTTTCCTCATCTCTAAATGGGGATAAAGGTCCCTTCCTGGCCAACCTAATTATTGTGAGTATCGCATGTGAAAGTGCTTTGTAAACTTTGAAATGTAAGACTTTAAAGGATTAAAAATCTTAGATAAAAATACAGGTGGGGGATATTCATTAATACGTCCTCCATTTTCCTTTGCAAATACTTACTTAATGATAGCTTTGATTAACAAGGAAATGAGAGCTTTTTACAGAATGGAAACCAGAGTGATAAATTAGGCCTTGGGCCAAGGAATTCATTTTTATCAGAGTAGATGATGAAGCCTTCTAAGTATTCTTAATTCCATTAACAAAATGATAATTCCTTCCAGTCTGGAACTTTAGTACATTTCAGAGTGCTGTCCCACCATGTGTTCCTCTATTTAATCTTCACAGCCTGGGTCACCCAAAAGTAGAGCAAACTTAAGGGCTTGCCCTAGGCCTTCATACTAAAGAGCCTCCCTCCTTTATCAACCCCCACAACCTTCGATTTAGGCTCTGATGGAATAAGCAGAGTAGGTTCACCAAATAAAAAGACAGGCAGCAAAAAGAGAGAGAGAGATGCCTTTCTGAAATTTGATATTTCAGAATAATCAAAGTAGTCATGAGAAAAATCAGAATTTTGTCAGACTTCTGAAACTTACTTTACAATTTAGTATTGCTTGTCTTCTAAATTACATATATGGTGCATAATCTGTGCTTAGGAGCTCGAATGTTCTTATTTTTGGCCCTGGGACACCTATCAGAGCCCTGGTATATAGACAGTGACTTGGGTGGAGTACAGCAGTCAGCCAGGGAACAGTGGGAAGATGCTTCAGAGACCTGAGGCTCATGTTCATATAATTGTTCATGAACCTTCTCCTGCTTCCCCGCCTCTGCCATTGCCATCTACCTATAGAAAAATGATGCTAGTAATGAGCAGTGATTTGCCTCAGGTCCTCCCCAAGCAGTCCTTAGAAGAAATTCAGAGAAATTAACTGTTTGGCCTGAGGTTACACATCTAGTCATTAGAAGGAAGGAGATTAATTAGTTATTAGAATGACGATGATGATGATGATGATGATGGTGATAATTACTAAGATAACGTTTATCAAATGCCCACTTCAGTCCCAGATACTATGCAAGGTGATATGTATTCATCATTTCGTCTCATCCTCCCAATAATCCAGCAAGGAGGTATTTTTCCTATTTTAGAGAGAGAATTGATCGGTGTTGAAAGAGGTCAAGGAACTTGCCCAAGGACACAGAAATTAAGTAGCAGACCTAGAATTCAAGTCTGTCTGTGCTTGAAGCCCATGACCTTTTCCCTGTACTGTTCTGCCACCAGGATGGAATGAGGACTAGAATTCAAGTTGTTTGGCTGGAAGATAAATGTCCTGGCTGCAGTACACCATGGAGCCCATGCTACCGGACAGCACTTCATTTGAATGCCAATTTAACACATCTTTTCAAGCAGTGCCCTCATCATTTGTACTTCAAGTGCAGAAAAATAAAAATATTCCTCTCCCTTTTTCCACTATGGAGAGCTTTGTTGTTACTTAGTTCTTGCCCCTGTAGCTATCAAGATAGCAGCTCGTGTGACTTTCCTCTGTAATTTTGACACTTAGGATTTTTTTTTTAGACAAAATTCACGTAATGTAAAATTAACCATTTTAAAGTGTACAATGCAGTGGCATTTTGTACATTCACAGTGTTGTGCAGTTACCTCTATCTAGTTCCAAAAAATTTTCATCACTCCCAAACCGGTTAAGCAGTCATTCTCCCATCTCCCTCTGACCCCCACAAGCCCCTGGCAACCACCATTCTACTTTTTGTCTCTATGGATTTTTCTATTCTAGATATTTTGTACAAATGGAATCAGATAATATGTGACTTTTGTATCTGGTCTCTTTCATTTAGGTTCCTCCACATTGTAGTGTATGTCAGTACTTCATTATTTGTTATGGCTGAATAACATTCCATTGTATGGATATACCACATTTTGTTTATCCATTCATCTGTTGATGGACATTTCAATTGTTTCTACCTTTTGGCTTTTGTGAATAACGATGCAATGAACATTTGTGACAGGTATCTGTTTGAGTCCCTGTTTTAAGTTCTTTTGGGATTATATCTAGAAGTAGAATGCTGAGTCATATGTTAATTCTGTTTAATTTTTTGAGGAACCACTAAACTCTTTTCATAGCATCTGGAGTATCTACATTCCAACCAGCAATGTACAAGGGTTCTGATTTCTTCATGTTCTTGCCAATGCTTGTTATCGTTTCTCTTTTTTTTTTTTTAAATTAAATAATAGCTATCCTAGCGGATGTGAGATAATATCTCATTGTGGTTTTGATTTGCATTTCCCTAATGGCTAATGGTGTTGAGCATCTTCTCATGTGCTTGTTGGCCATTTGTATATCTCTTTGGAGAAATGTCTAATTCTGATACTTTAAAAATGTGAGATACTATGTAAATATCTTGTTTTGTAAACAGGATTATGAGAATATCTCATGGCCTGAGAAATTTTCAAAAATAAGATCTTAAATATCTGAACTCCAGTTCTATCCCAATTAGACCATAAGGTAGAGACTTTTTAAAAAAGCCTTTCACCTCCCAAACACTAAAGAAGAAATTGAGGCAGATTGTTACATCTTTCTTAAGGGAAATTAGTCCCCTCAGGAATAATTTAATTACTAAAATCTGTTTTCTCTCTTAGCACACCAACCAGGTACTTAGAAAATAAAATGATCAATTTGGCTTTGGAGGCAGGTTTTGAAAACTTGGCTTTAAATTATAAAATATTTGAATTATTTTCCTTTTTTTCTTTTTGACATCATTGAATCTACAGAATTGCCGGGGACTGGCTTGTCTGTTTTAGTGACTCAGGAAGAGTCGGTTAATTGTCCTCCCAGTGGACAACAAATTCAGTCCACATTTGTTGAATACTTACTATGTGCCAGCCACTGTGCCCAGTCATCAGCATGAAGATTCCCCTGAAAAGAAACTTGTCACCCATGCAGATTATGTTACAGAGGGTAGTCCCAGGATAATCTAGCACCCTATACAAGAAGATAATTTTCCTCAGTAGAACTATTTTCTTACTCCCATTCCTGCCTGTTTTTATTTCTCTCAAGGGTTCTAGCCATCTTATAAATCTTAGAACCCAAGATAGGGGTAGTAGCAGTAATGGTATCAAGAGGAAAGTAAAAAAAGAACATTCAGCTTGCCAAGGCTGTTGACACTTTTGAGATCCATGACAAGTTTCTAAGGCAGGTACCTTAGCTCCTTTCCCTTTCTTCTTATATATATAGTCACTTCTTTTCTTTCCTCCTTCCCTCAATATATGTGAGGATTAAATAAGATAATAATGTGTGAACTGATCAGAAGAATGCCTGGCATATAGTAAGCATTCACTAAATGTTAACTTCTATTATTATCTACCAAGTGCAAACTTGGTAGTATTAACTTATGCTGGAAATTCAGAGATCAATAAAACAGTATCCCTGCCCTCTAAGTGTTCACAGTCTAGTGAGAGAGACAAATATGTAAATATATAATCATAATAATACAATGTGAATACAACACAGAAGTGAAGCCATTCAACCCAAGGGTGGGGGTGGAGGGAGAACCTGTGAATGCCTAGACGCTTAAGTTGAGCCTGAAAGATGAGTGTGATTTTGCCTGAAGAAAAGTGATGAAGAGTATTCTAGGCCAAAGATAAAGGATGTACAAAGGCAGGGAAGCATGCAAAGCTTGGTCTGTTCAGGGACTTGTGAGAGTGCTTGCATGGCTAGAGCATCGTGTGTGGAAGGGGGAAGTGTGCAATGAAGCTGATAAAGTATTTGAGGGCAGCTGTGCTAAGAAATTTAGACTTTATCCTGAAGGTGTGGGGAAATCATTGTAAGTTAGAAAAGAGGAGTGTTGTGATGTGTTTTTTATTTTAGAAAGTTGGCTTTTACTGACACTGTGCTTTCAACAATAGCAATTTGATAACAGCAGTATATAACTGCAAAATCTCCATAAAAATAACCCCACCAAAATTCTTTGTCCCTTTCTTTTAGATGAAATTTAAAACACTTTTTAAAGTAGAGACTAGTTTAACATCTTTCTTTTTCCCATAGTACCTGGCCCAGTCTATTACTCATAATAGATGTTCAATAGAGTCATTGCCTGAAACTAAGCCAAAATACCAAGTAGTTCAGAACAAAAAGTTCTGTACCTAGGCCTCCAAGACAGATAGATGATTTGTTCAAATGTGTCTAGAGTTAGAAATTCCTCCACTTCTCCTGGATACCTAGAAACCTGTCCCAAGTATATAATTCTCTTGCGTTCTTATGTTTAATCAAATTATTTTTATCTATGATATGAAATCCCTTTCAAGACCTTCTATTATTAGCCCATGTAAAATTTGAAATATGCTGCTGTGAGACCTCTGACTCTAAATCTTTCACACTAATATCAGAGCTGGGTTATGGCTTCTGAATTTTTGTAATAAACAAATTAGTTACTCTTTCTTTCTGACCTTTCCTTTTCCTGAAGCTCTCCCTAGACGTTCATGAACTTTAAATCTCATTGGGGTTTTATTCCCTACTTACTAAAAGTTAAAAAGGCGGAAAAAACATTTATAATGATTTAAAAGAGTCAGCAAAACTTTTTCTGTGAAGGATCAGAGAGTAAATATTTTCGGCTTTGGGGGTCATATACTCTCTGTCACAGCTACTCAGTTGTGCCACTGGAGCACAAAAGTAGCCATAGACAACACATGAATGAATGTTCCAGCAAAACTTGATTTACAAAAACAGGCCATAGGCCAGCTTCGGCCCAAAGACCATAGTTTGCTAACCTGTGATTGAAGGTAAGCTTTTTCCTCCTCTATTATCAATCTACTTTCAGGAAGGAATCCTGACTGGAGAAGTGGCCAAAGAATGGAGTATTCAGATTTTATCAAAGACCATTACGTCATCTCTGTTGCATGCACACACTCATACTAACACACATAGACACCCAAAAAAACATCTCCAGAGCATTTAGCTGGACTTCCCATGTAACAGAGCTGCCATATTGGAGAGGAAATATGTTTGTCTCTCTCTGTTACTTTTCTCAGAGTGTCTGCTGTCAATGGACGTGTTCCTATGTGAGCCATGTACATGTCCCTTTGGGAACCTATTGTGGGATCTCTATTTAAAAGCATGGGTCTTGTCTCTCAAAGTTCTACCTGGCTGCTAAAGGATTAGGTCCTAGTCCTACAATTCTTCTGCACCAATGTGAATGAACTTTTCCCATTTATGGCTTTCCTGAAAGCAAAAATAACATCCCAAACACTTGTCACTTAAGCAATATTAGATATATTACTTTTGAGCAAAGAGATTCTTGCTTTCTATAAGATCCCCTGCTCAGAAAACTGATATGATGTTAAGCAGTGCTTTTCAAAATTAAATATGCATGGGAATCACCTGGAGATTTTATTAAAATTCATATTCTGATTCAGTCAGTCTGGAGTGGGGTCCAAGATTTTGCATTTCTGACAACCTTCCAGTTGATTTCAGTCTTGTCTTTGGACCACACTGATTATCAAGTTTCTAAGTACTACTTCTATTATTACAACCCAGTCATCCAAGGTCTTATCATTGGATCAGCAGAATCAAGAATCAGAGCTGGTGTTCATGTGAGGTGGCATTCAAAGCTCTACTCCTCTACTGTGGTGACTTCAATGAATTTGTTTATTCCGTTTAGTAGTTTCTGTAAGACTAGAAGTTACCATTTGAAATGGTCCTTAGCCACTTATTCTTATCTTTCATCCATAGTGGGAAGCTCAAAAACATTATCTCTTTGAGTATTGCTCCATTCTCTATATTCCTTTCTTCCAGAATTCCTAGCAGATGCATATTAGACACTCTGATTATATCCTCCATGTCTCTTAACTTCTCTATCATA
Organism: Diceros bicornis minor; assembly: GCF_020826845.1. Taxonomy (NCBI): domain Eukaryota; kingdom Metazoa; phylum Chordata; class Mammalia; order Perissodactyla; family Rhinocerotidae; genus Diceros; species Diceros bicornis. The sequence continues at coordinate 12,967,009 of NC_080752.1, read as the reverse complement.
TTTTATTTTTCTCTCTCTCTCTCTGTTGCAATCTAGTTAATTTCTTCAGCTTGCTTCCACTTCATTAATTCTCCCTTCACCTATGTCCAAGCTGCTATTTAATCCATACATTATTTTTTTCAGTATTATCATTTATTTTCTAAAGCTATATTGAGGTATAATTGATATATAATAAACTGCAGCTATATAAAGTGTACAATTTGAAACGTTTTGACATATGTATATACTCATGAAACCCTTACCACAATCAAAATAGTGAACATATCCATAGCCATCACTCTTAAATGTTTCCTCATGCACCTTTTAATCCCTTCCTCTTGCTTCTACCTGCCAACCCTCCAAGTCCCGTGTAGCCACTGATCTTTCTGTCACTGTAGATTTGTTTGTGTTTTCTCAAATTTTATGAAAAATTGAATCAGACAGGATATACTCTTTAGTCTGTCTTCTTTCACTCAGCATAATTATTTTGAGAATCTTCCATGTTGTTGCATGTATCAATAATTCATTCCTTTTACTTGCTGAGTAGTATTCCAGTATATGGATATACAGCAATTGTACAATTTTTTTTTTGGTTCTAGTAATATTTTTTAATAGAAGTGAAATTTGCATAACATACAGTTAATTATTTTAATGTGTATCATTCACTGGCATTTAGTTTATTCACAATGTTGTGCAACCACCATCTAGCAATATTAACAATGCTACCCTTAAGAATAATTTAATATTTGCGTTTTAAAATTTTGCATAAATGCCTTTTTTAAAACAAGTTTAAAAAACACAGCAAAATAGCTCAAATTACACTATATTTTTCTTTCTGATTAGCTCATCTCACACACATACACAAGAATGCTTGAATATTCAGCTATACTAAAATGCAATATTCCAACAGACCCAGTGCTTTCATTCATTGTTAGCTTCCTGGATCCTAAAACAGGCTGCCAACATATAGGACAAGTCTAGCCTCTAGTAGCCATTGAGCAATATGATGGCTATAAAATTTATGCATCCAAGGTAATTGCCTGAGCTTAGTTCCTGTCAGTCACTGAAACAAACACTGCAAATTTTACTTGATTCACTCTAAATACTGATGTGCCCCTAGTCTCTAGTGGAAAGATTGTCAATCTGCACTTTGATTCAACCCTGTATGTGACCACTATCGTCATCATCATCATTTCCATTTAGTAAAACCAAGTAGACAAAGCTAAGAATGGGTAGTTTCAGTTCTCACTAAATTGTTTCTTCTCTTTGTCTCCTGTTTTTACTGTTTTGAGAATGAAGCTGGGCAGTCTCATTCAACCTTGCATTTCAGTGCTGTCTTCTTAGGTCTTGAGAGGAACCCACTTTGTGATGGTTGCCTTTAGTAACTGACTCTAAGTCACTCAGTTCTGAGTACACGTCTTCTTTTGAGTCTCTGACTGAGATTTGGTCTCCATTAGAGATCTCAGTTCTCCAAACCTAGTCATGATTGCTTACAAAATTGATGTAAAAAAACACCAATAAATGGCTTACCACTTTCATTCTCTGAAGTCCTATGAAGGGGAATTGTTATATTATGACAGAAGTTCCAATACCTGTCTGCTCTGAACAAGGAATGGTTTGATGAAAGCCCCTACTGCCACTTTCAATAGTGTTTGTATTTTTTTTTTTCATCTGTTCACCTATTGACAGACATTTGGATTATTTTCTAGTTTGGGGCTATTACAAATAAAGCTGCTATGAACATTTGTGTACAAGTTTTTATATAGGCATATGCTTTCATTTGTTTTGAGTAACTACCTAGGACTAGAATGACTAGATCATGTGGTAGGTATATGCTTAATTTTTTAAGAAACTGCCAAAGTGTTTTTCAGAGTGGTTGTACCATTTTACACTCCCTCCAGCAGTATATCTCAGTTCTAGTGGCTGCAAATCCTTGTCAACACTTGATATGGTTAGTGTTTTTTAATTTTAGACATTCTAATAGGTATATAGTGGTGCCTCACTGTGGTTTTAATTTGCATTTTCCTAATGACTAATAACATCAAGCATCTTTTCATGTGCTTGCTATCCATATGTCTTTTTTGGTGAATTATCTAGACATCTTTTGCCCATTTTTAAAATTGGGTTCTTTGTTATTTTTGCTTTTTAAGAGTTCTTTATATGTTCTAGATACAAGTCCTTTATTTGATAAGTAATTTGCAAAGATTTTTCTCCCAGTTTGTTGCTTAATTTTCATTAGCATTTTCAGTTTTCTTTAGGAGAGCAGAAGATGTTAATTTTGATGAAGTCCAATTTACATATTTTTTGTTTTATCTATCATGCTCTTGGGTCATATCTAAGAAATATTGGCCTAACCCAACGTCACTATTTTCTCCCTTGTTTCTTCTAAAAGTATTATACTTTTAGATTATGTACTTAGGTCTACGATCCATTTGAGTTAAATTTTATGTATAGTATGAAGTACAAATTGAAGTTCTTTTTTTCGGGGCATGGAGGGAAATATATGGGTATTTAGTAGTTCTGGCGCTATTTGTTGAAAAGACTATCCTTTTTCCATTGAATTGCTTTTGCATCTTTACAAAAATCAGTTGATCATATGTGTGTAGGTCAATATCTGGACTCCATTCTGTTCCTTTTGTCTATCTTTACACTGATACCACACACAATTACTTTGGCTTGATAATAAATCTTGAGATCCAGTAATGTAAATCCTCTAATGTTGTTCTTCTTTTCATTGTTGTTTTGGCTATTCTAGGTCCTGTGCATTTCCATATGAATTTCATGATCAGTCTGTTGATTTATACAAAGAAACACTGCTGATATTTTTATTAGAATTGCATTGAATCTGTACATCATTTGGAGAGAATTGACATAAAAATATTGACTTTTCTAATCCATGAAAATGGTATATCTCTTCATTTATTTAGGTCTTTAATTTCTCTCAGGAATGTTTTGTAGTTTTCACTGTACATCTTTTTGTCACATTTATTCCTAAGTATTTCATATATTTTATGCTATTATAGGTGACATTTTTTAAATTATAAGGATAATTTGTTGTTAGTGTATAGAAATATAGTTGCTTGTTGTATATCAATTTTATATCCTGCATCCTTACCAAAATCACTTATTAGTTCTAATAGCTTTTCGGTAGAATCCATAAAATTTTCCACATCTCTAATCATTTTACCTGTGAGTAAAGACAGTTTTTCTTCTTTTTCATTCTGGATGCCTTTTATTTCTTTTTCTTGCCTTAGATTTGAAAATTAATCAGTGTGATTCATCATATGGTCATCTCAATGGATGCAGAAAAAGCATTAGGCAAAAGCTAATCCATTCCTGATAGAAACTTTAGTAAAATAGGAATAGAGTAGAACCTGATAAAGGGCATCTATAAAAAAAACCTACAAGCTAACGTTTTATTTATTGATGAAGGAATGAATGTTTTCCTGCTCAGATCAGGAAAAAGGCAGGAATGTCTGTTCATATTACTTCTATTCACCATTGAACTGGAGATTCCAGCCAGTCTAATAAGCAATAACTCTCCATTCCCTCTCCCCTCAGCCCTTGCTAACCTCTAATCTGCTTACTGTCTCTATGAATCTGCATATTCTAGGTACCTCATATAAGTGGAAACATACAGTATTTGTCCTTTTGTGTCTGACTTCTTTTACTTAGCAGAATGCCTTTGAGGTTTATCCATGTTATAGTATGTATCAGAACTTCATTCCTTTCTATGGCTGAATAATATCCCATTGTATGTATATACCACATTTTTGTGTATTGATTCATCTGTTGATAGACACTTGGGTAGTTTCCACCTTGTGGCTATTGTGAATGATGCTGCTATGAACATGTACTTATTGGTCATTTATATATCTTCTTTAGAGAAATGTCTGTTCAAATCCTTTGCCCATTTTTTAATTGGCTTGCTTATTTTTTGGTTGTTGTTGAGTTGTAGGAATTCTAGATATCAAAACTCTTAACAAATATATGATTTGCAAATACTTTCTTCCATTCTGTGAGTTGTCTTTTCACTCTCTTGATAGTATCCTTTGATGCACAAAAGTTTTTAATTTTGATGAAGCCTAACTTGTCTATTTTTTCTTTTTAATGCCTATGCTTTCAGTGTCATACTGAAGAAATGAGTGCCTAATCCACAGTCATGATGATTTTCACCGATATTTTCTTCTAAGAATTTTGTGTTTTAACTCTTAATTTTAGGTCTTTGATCCATTTTGAGTTAATTTTTTTTTTTATATATGGTATAAAGTCAGGGTACAACTTCATTCTTTTGCATCTGGATATCCAGCTTGCCCGGCACTATTTGTGGAAAAAACTCTTCTTTCTCCATTGAATGGTCTTGGCATCCTTATTGAAAATCCATTTACCATACTTGTGAGAGTTTATTTCTGGGCTCTCTTTTCTGTTGCATTGGTCTAGATGTCTGTCCTTGTGCCAATATCACAACACTTTAATTACTCTAACTTTGTGCTAAGTTTTAGAATCAGGAAATGTGAATCCTCCAATTTTGTTCTCTTTCAAGATTGTTCTGATTATTTTGGGTCCCTTGAGTTTCCATATGAATTTTAGAATGGGTTTTTATATTTCTGCAAAAACGCCTTTGGAATACACTCAATTGTTTCTTAAAGGGATTTAAATAGTAAGAAAAAAAGTCTGTTAATTTACCCATGAAGCTCCCATTTCCACTTCTCTTAGTTTCTTTGTGTTGATCCACATTTCCATCTAGTATTATTTTCCTTCTGCCTGAAGGACTTCTTTAACTTTTACTGTAGTACACACGCTGGTAATTAACTCTTTCAGTTTTTTGTGTATCTGAAAAAGTCTTTATTTCACTTCAAAAGATATTTTTACTGGGTATAGAATTCTAGGTTAAGTTTTTTTCTTTCATTGTTTTAAAGATGTTGTTCCACTGTCTTCTCACTTGCACTGTTTCTGATGAGAAGTCTGCTCTCATTCTTATTTTGTTCCCTTGTATGTATTATGTCTTTTCTCTGACTGCTTTTGAGATTTTTCTTTTTATTATTAATTTTATGCAATTTGGCTATGATGTGCCTTGGTATAGCTTTCTTCATGTTTCTTTTGCTGGTGTTCATTTAGATTCTTGGATCTGTGGCTTTATAGTTTTCATCAAATTCAAAAAATTTTGTCCATTATTTCTTAAAATAAGTTTTCTCCCACTCTTCCCCTGCACCCTATTTTCAGACTCCAATTACACTTATATTAGACTGCCAAAAGTTATCCCATAGATAACTTTTCCAGCTCCCTATCTTGCTTGGTCTGAAGTAAAGTCTTCTGTTTCCAGGTGGACCTCTAGGTTATCAAGATGGGTAAGCTACCTTGTCAGGTTCCATATTACCTCATCATTTACAGCTCTGATTTTCACTTTCCCTTTTATTTCTGGTACCTAGGAATTTTTCTTTCCTTCCTTCCTTCCTTCCTTTCTCCCTCCCTCCCTCCCTCCCTTCCTCCCTCCCTCCCTTCCTCCCTTCCTCTTTTTAATATTTTTGCTATATTATCTACTATCTCTAAGTATTTGTATTGAAAGAATTTCAGGTTATCTTGGTCCATATCTCTGTAGGGATAGATACCAGGACTATTTCCCTGTTTACAAGGTCCTACTTATTAGGGCAGAGAGCAGGGTATACATTCAAACCAGGGCATTCAGAAGACCAAATGAATACTGTATGTATATACGTGTGTGTATTTGTGTATGCATTTGGTAAGTATTTGAAACAAGCCTAAGTACTATAGGCTGCTTCAACTTGAATAATTCAGAATTTTGCATTAGTCTTTTGGGAATTAACTGATGATTACTAATTTTAAACACTACTGAGGAGTAACAATGGAACTGAATTCCATTTCTGGTTAAGTTTCTCATTTAGGAACCATTTAGCAGCTCATAAAATGTTTTCATTATTTTTAATGAGTTGTAGTAAAATCTGATTCAATGGCTACTGTCTCAGAGATATAGAACTATGCTGAGTTGCCTAGTGTGCCACAGTGATTAAAAAAAAATAGGGTTCATGGATTTGAATTCTAATTCCAGCACTTCTTAATGAGTCATTATAATACTCAAAATAGGAAATATACTTAAATAAAAATCACTAGTCTGAAGAATATTTAGAGGCTCCAAAACTTCAGATATACAACAGTTAGACACTGATAATTCCACACATTTATCTATTGAATGCTTGCCATATGGAAGATGGTACCCTAGGTGCTATGGGAGATACAGAGTCCTTTCCCTCTGGGAGCTTACAGCTCAGGTAGGGAGCAGTAAGACATACAAATGAGTGTAGCGCAAAGCAGCATTAGAGCAATGACAAGTATACTACAGATAAAAGGCTCCAGTGAAGGCTATCACTTAGTTCTGAGCAATCTGGCTTCTCACTTTGGGGTGTTGAGTGTTTTCATACCAAGTAGCCCAAGCCATAGCCCAGGCAGCATCTGAGACCTGTTCCTGAACCTGATCACCTAGCTGTTCCGTCTCCACACAATAAACACATATTTCTAGTCACTTTGTCTGATGTGTCCTCTCAGATTTAGCAAGGGGAACCTCCACAAGGACAGTATTTGTAAGACACAGGAGAAGTTCCAAGAGGCACATCTACAGGTTATGAGAACAAATTTATGCATGAAATGTTAACTACAACACCTAGAATTTTCTTAAAAATTTAATCATATAGAATAATATGGGAAAAATGCCTAAGTGGTGTTCTGTAAAATGCCCAAATTAGAGATGACTGTGAACAAGAGGGTTGGAGAGGCAAGCATAAAATGTACAAGACAGAAAAGAAGAAATGATAGCCATTCACAAACGGCTGCCAAACACACCAGAAGCTGTGACCATGGTGAAGTTTAGGAAAATTCATCCTGAGCCATACGCCTAAGCCAGCCCTTCTATTTGCGATGGTCAGGGAGGGCTGTGAGCAAGGGAAAGAGCATTGGATTGCAGGGGGTGAGGGGAGAGGAAGCTGTTGGGAGACCTGGATTCAAGTCTAAACTCTGCCACTGACTTAATGGGTGGTCTTGTGTCAATCATTTACCCCCACAGGATTTCAGTCTCTTCATCTGTATAATGGATCTTTTGAACATATAGGTCTCTTATATTTCTAAAAGTATATGAAAAGCTGGTAGGATTTTGAGTGATAGAGCTGATGGAGCAGGAAGTCTTCAGGTGGAAAGAGTGACATTATTTAAGGAACAAAAGGAAAATAATGCAGAACTTGAGCACTGACCTCTTCACAATAAATCAGTAGACTCCATAAAATAATGATAAAGGTGGTCCAAGCATGATTGTCTCCGTCTTCCCCTTTTAAATTGTGGCCTGCCTCTGGATCCCCTGTGCTAGCATGATGCCTAATATAAAACTGGTGCTTAATAAATATTTGTGAGAGGAAAGGAAGGGAGGAGAAATGGAAGGGAGAGAAGCGGGGAGGGAAGGAAGCAAGTTAGCCGGTTTGGGAAGTCCTCTCACAACAGGTGCCACATCTTGCGGCAGGGATCCCTGTATTTAATGGCCTTTCATATCTGCAACAGTCTGTTTTAAAACAGAGCTGTTTACTTAGAATGCTTTTATTATGAACTGTATTTGTGCTCAAAGGGCTTCCAGCTGTGGTAGCTTTTAGACGGTCCTTTTGTTGTGTGTACATAGTGTCATCACAGGTCATTTCTGCCCAGCCAGTCAGTTTCATTGACTCAGATGGGGCCGCTTTGTGGATGAGCTATATCTTTTTCTTGCTTAATTTTTACTGCAGACAATAAATATTTTATGCCTAGAAAGACAGTTCGTTTATTCAACAGATGATTATTAAACACCTCCCAAAAGCTAGGCATTGTGTGAAACACTTGCAATAAAGAGGTGTATAATATAGACAAAGTCCCTGCCTTTACAGTGTCATGGGGGAATCTCACATTAAATAAATAATTATATGATAATTAATTAATGCAATTGTGATAAATGTTTTAAAAGGTAAGTACCGAATGTTATGAGAAAAATCTCAACTAATTTGGAGGAGTTCAGCCAAGAAAGTAAGATAAAATTAAAATTTTAAACATCTTAAATATTTCCCCGTTTGAAATATAAAAAGATAAGATTACTCCCATAGGTTGTTGATTATATTAAGCATATCTAAGTTTGGTAAGATAGACTTGTCCACAGAGGCATAGAATCCTTAGCAATTCAATCCTTTAATTTAACAAATGACTGAAAAGGGAGAGATTATTTACCCAAGAACACACAGCTTCCACTGGCAGGGCTAGGACTTGAACACAGGCCTGCTCATCCTCCCATTACCTCTCCTTGGTGACTTAAAAAATAGACATTATATATCAAATATAGATCAGCCATGGCCAAATGAACTATTAATTTCATTCGGTGTAAACTTGTATATTGAGTGGGAGAAGGAGTTTACAGAGTAATGAATTAGGCAAATGCAAATATAAACAGAAATACACAAAATATGTCTTATCAGGCTGACTGTATCTGGTCATAGAAAAACCGCAGTGTATAGACCAAAGTGGGAAATACCCAGCTGGAATTAGTGAAAATATATTTAAAGGAATATGCTTCTATTTCTTTAAAATATAAATACTAAGGGCTAAGTACAAGTCTCCAAGTAGAAGTTTTTAAAACCCATTTTTATTCATGTGTAATATTATATGACATGTAAATTATTCTGACTGCTTTGCAGCCTGAGTGGTCTATAGGTTAGGTTAAACGTTGTTTGTGATATTTTGTTCTAATATATAATTTCCCTAGCCTACCCTTTCATCATAGATACTATAGCAATTAGCTTCAGGCCAGCAACATCTGATTCTTCCTAATTTTTTATTTGAAAGATTGGGAATCAGTGAAATGTTACTATTCATACCAGAGATTGTGGAATTAGTTGAATCATTGAAACTAAAAGGAGTATGAGGCTTCAGGGAGAAGGCCAGTCTTGAGCAGGTATCAGAGAGAGCACCCACCACTGTGCTGAGCATACACTCAGCCTTGAGTAAACATATGTTGAATTGGGGAGACAAAAAGTTAGTATTAAGTTAAACCATATAAAATTTCCATTTTTATATGTGAAAAACAGTCAAATATTGGTGACTTTATATGATTCAGCCTGTTACACAAAATGACCAGAAAGGGAACCTGTACTCTAATGTCAACAAGTATGGGTATTTAAGTACATGTATATTGGCTATCCTCCAGAATTTAACAAATGAGAAATTCTAGTAGTTGAAATAACTTTTAATTTCATATGAAATCACGATTTAAATGTAGGCAGATGGCATAATCATTTCAGAAGCTAAAAGTATTCTAAAAGATCTGCAACTTAGATAAATTCTAAGTTAGCCACACTTCATGAGTGTGAATGTTGTGGGGAAATACTTATTTGATAACCAAGCTTTAGTGGCGTGGTGTGGTGTGGACCAAAGTTAACCAGGGTATTTTGCTGTCCGCCTCTTTCTCTGCTGACCAGGGGGTTACTTCCTAGTCCTTTACTCTCTCTCAGTCCTTAGTCCCAGTGCTGAATCTCCAAATTTATCTTAGAAAAATCAGGAGAAAAGGGAAAGGGAACTGGGGCCGGCCCCGTGGCTTACGGTTAAGTGCGCCGGCCCCGTGGCTTACGGTTAAGTGCGCACACTCCGCTACTGGAGGCCCGGGTTCGGATCCCGGGCGCGCACCGACGCACTGCTTCTCTGGCTGTGCTGCGGCCGCGTCCCACGTACAGCAACTAGAAGGATGTGCAGCTATGACATACAACTATCTACTGGGGCTTTGGGGGAAAAAATAAATAAATAAATAAATAAAATTATTTTAAAAAGGGGGTAAGGGAACTAATCATTGTGAAAATGAACTAAGTATCAGGTGCTTTACTGGACAGTTTATGTATTACTGCATTTAATTCTCACAACAACCTTATGAGACAAATATTTCTATTTTACAGTTGGGGAAACTGAGACCTAGAGAGGTTAAATAACTTCCCCAAGGTCACACAGTTTGTAAGTGGTAAAGCTAGGCTTCAAACATTCTTATTTTCACTATATACCGTGCTACTCATCTCATTGTTTATTTGCTTTGTTATATCCTATACACTTTAAAAGTGTCTTGTCTAATTATAATAAATTCACAGAGGAGTAAGACAAGGGGATTATCATTGTTTTTTTTTTTCTTTCAAAAAACTAATATGGAAAAATGCATTTGAATCTTTTCCTTTCTTTTAAGGACGAACGTGAAGCCAGAGAAAATGTGAAGAGAGAGCAAGATGAGGCCTATCGCCTTTCACTTGAGGCTGACAGAGCAAAGGTAGGTTTGGTCAAGGCACTTCTGAGATAAAGAACTCAATCCTAAAAAGTCTTTCATTATTTAAGTGCCAGCCCTTTTATCACTTTGATCCCTAAGAATGTTGGGTTTGCAATGAAGAAAGCTAGATTCAATTAACAGAAAGAATATAATTCTACCCCTGGTTCTTAGAGCATGGTTCATTTTGACAAGATAAAGTTTTTCAAGAATCATGAAGACTGAAAACAAAAATGGGCCTAGTATCTATTTTGTTTTTTAATCAGTCTATGATAAAACCAAACAATTTTTAAAAACCTCTTGCAGTGATTCTAATGTGCAGTCAGGGTTGAGAACCACTGGTTTATATAATGTTTCTTGAGCACCTGCTTCTGTACTGGGCACTGAAGGAGAGGAAAATGAATAAGCCACAGTTTCTGCCCTCAAAAGAAGGCTCACAATGTGGTGTAGAGTAGATTAAGTCAAGAACAGATAGCTGTAACAGTTAGGCAAGGATCCTTAATGTCATAAGGAAGGCACTGAGTTCTATGAAGAGTTCATTGAGCAGAGTTTCAGTGGAAAATTTTTTCCAGCTTTTTTGAAGAACCAAGAAGTGGGAATATACTGGGGAGAGTTTCTTAGAAGAGGTCATACATGTGAACTGGATAGAGAAAAAGGGGCAGGGGAGGAGAAGTAATATATGCTAGCAGCAAGGGGCCAGAAAGCATGAGTGCATGATAGAGGCTAATGTGAGTAGAGCTTGATATTTGAGTACAGGAGAGGTAGCAGAAAAGACCACGAAGGAAGACCAGAGAAAGATTCTGAAGGATCTTGAATGCCACACTACTCAGAGCTGCTGAGGTGGTTAAATAGGAACCCAGCATGATCAAAGAGCTGTGCTTTGTTGTTGCTTTTGTTTCCATTCTTGTTCCAGAGAGAAACACTTCCATTACCACGTTGTATCTCTGGGCCATGCTTGGAATGAGGTCTTTTTTTTTTTTTTTTAAGTAAACCAGTGTTTATTGAGTGCTGGCTCCCTTTCTCTTTTATCCACAGAGAGAAGCTCATGAGAGAGAGATGGCAGAACAGTTTCGTTTGGAGCAGATTCGCAAAGAACAAGAAGAGGAACGTGAGGTAGGGCATACCTTTTAGAAAAGTTATTCAAAGTTATTCAAAAGCTAGGTTTATTCCCACTGTTTTTGATACTGAGGCTGTTAACATTTCTTACAACTTACTTCTTTCCACTTTTCCCAGACTCATTTTAGTATGGAAGACCTAAAAGAATCATTCCTGAAATGTTGTATGGAACTCTTAGAAAACTTGACCTTGTACTATATTCATGGCTTTCTCTTCTTTTCAATTCCTTTCGCCTTTTCTTGCTTGACAAATACTTCCATCCTTCCTGGATAGTGTCTCAACCCAAGAAAACAAAGACTGTATTTTCTGCCGTTTTCCCAGGCTTCACTTTACCCACCAAAAGACATTGTGAGTCACTTCTGCAACATCTTGCACTGGGCCTCTAAATATGGGAAATGCATTTAGTTGGCTGATTTCCCCCCCTGAATTCATGTCATATTCATAACAATATAAAGAATTTTTCATTCACTCATTTTGCAAATATTTTTTTGAATACTTAGTACATGCCCAAAATCTGTTAGAGGGTAGGATATAGACATGGGTCCTCCCCTCCAGGAGTTCATAGCATTGTAAAAATAGAATTACAATACCATATATAAAAATTATTATAGAGATTTGCCCAAAGTACAATGGGAACAAAGAGAAGGCGTGTCAAATGACTTCCTGGGATGACTTTACAAAAAAGGACTTTGAGAACTTTTTTCTAGACATGGGATTAATAGCAAGATTCACTTATGAAAAAGAAGCCATCTAACAAGTCATAGAAAGGCCTGGAGGGCCCTAACTTGGGCTGAGGAAAACTCTATCATCATTCTTGGTCAGAGGATGCCACCTCATGCTTATTCAACAAATGTTTCTTGAACAAGAACAGTGCTGAGCACTGAAAGAGAAACAAAGGATAATAAAACATTTTCTGCCTGCAAGAAGAGATTACATCTTGTAGGGAAGATAGAACATGTCTACAAGTAACAACAAATCAAGGAAAAATGTGCTAAATAACATAGGAGAAGTAAAAGCAAAATTGTTAGGGCGTTCAGGGGCAAAGTAAAAATCTTTTACAGTTTTGAGAATCAGACACTATAGAAGTGATATTTGAACCAGGTCTTGAAAGATGTGTAATATTTCACTGTTTGGAAATCAAAGTTTATTCATGTGCAGACACTTATTGAGTGCCTATCACATATGTACAAGATACTATGCCTGACAAACCCTAGTCTCTGTGTGATGAGGACTCTCAGTAATGGAATGTAGAAAATATTTTGTAGAAAATACTGTGTATCAAATACTCTGCTAGCTGCTTTACATATGCTCATTGACCATTGATACAAGCTACAAGGTTAGAGATTTCTCTTTACAAGTGAGAAAACTGAAATTCTCTGAGAAGTCACACATAGAAATGGGAACAGCTGAGATTCCCACCTAGGTCTTTATGACAACGAAGCTCATGCTCTTTCACTTACTCCATTTCACTACAAGGCCATATATCATTGTATGTGTCTATAGGAATCACGTATTTAGAGTTTCACAAAAGTTTAGATGAGAGAGAGATTTGTCACTATGCTTTTAGGCTATTTCAAGAAATATGGTTTAAAAATTTAGGACTCTCACTCTTTCATGCTATCTTTCACACGTGCTCTCTCTCTCTTAATAGTATATCTTCAGCCATATACTTGCTAAATGTTAAGTGTACACAATGAACTGCATGTTCTGGATCTAGAACTTGGTAGCATATATACTTTCTTCTGATGATTTGCCTTCTTTTCCCTGGGGTAAAATTTTCTCTTTTTCCAAATGTAGAAAAAGCCTGTCCTCTCATAGAAGACCCCATTAACATCCTTTAGCATACCTCTCTATATATGTTCCAGCTGTAAAGATGTGAGAGAATGGGGCAGGGAGGACAAGTCGTATTTTGCAACTAGTCATTACTTGCACTTGCATTGATGTGCTCCCAAAAACCAAGTTCAGGTAATGCTATGTACTCTATGCACCCTCCCCTCCAGAGTCACAATTAAAGGCTCTTGTAAAAATCCCATCATTAAGAAACTATTTATCTTCTGTTTCTCTTTATTTAATTCAGTCTTATCCAAACTTATTCGACCCTTTTTTTCATGGCGCACCGGTTAACATGTCAGCACAGTAGTGTACAACAAACGACTCTGGGAAAAGCGGGTATTATGCGACCTCTGAAGAAACTGAGACCCAGAGAGATTATATGTGTGCCTGTGGTCACCAAACTGGTTGGACACATAATCTAGACTAGAAGCCAGGTCACCTGACTTTTCATAGTAACACTACCTCCCCTTCTAACCAGAAATCTTAACCCATGTAATTGCACTAAGAAACAAGGGTGGTTTTATTATTTTGATTAACTCTAGTATTTCAAAATCCTTTAGAAAAATGAAGTATTGAATAGTCAAATCACCTTGGTTACAGGGAAATTCCTTAGTGGTTGGCCTCATTTTGCTGTGTGATAACTGTTGGAGTGAAATCAGTAAAATCTAGGAGGCATTTTGATCTAGTCCTTGGCTATGATAAGGAGAATGGCTTTAAGACGATTCTGAAGGACAAAGAAATGACAGCAAAAATCTCCCCTATTTTACTAATTCATGTTTACTTATTCTTTCCAAAATGAGTTTCAAGTAACTTACATAAATACATGCAATTCAGATGGATTAAAAAAGGAAGAAAAGATATAGTAATCAGAAACTAAGCACAAATAAAGGAAGATAAAGCTAAAGGCAAGATTAACGTGTTGACAACAGATAATCCAGTACAGGCACCGAATGCATGTGATAGGATTCTGAACGTTTTGTGCAAGATGAGCCACAAAATTTGTTCTCTACTTTTCTTGGGCTAAAACAAAGGAAAATATGATTGTTCACATTTCAGTCTATCTGTAACATCAGATAAAGGCCAGTCTCTCAAAAGGTGCCCAGGTTTCTCAAGCACTAAGACCTTAGAGCAGTGTTTCCTGTGGTTCTGCTTCAAGAGGAAGCTATACAATATGGTAAAGACTATCCCCAACTATATCCAATAGGTATAATAGCAATAGCAAGTCATGTATAACAGCTTCTTATAACTTTATGTAATTCAAAGTCATAAGACCAAAGCACAATTTAGTAAAAGCATCTCTGCAAAGGTCCAAATAATACATTTTTCTGGTAGTCCAGTTTAAAGGATGGATTTTATAGTAACTAGAAAAGTGTATGAACTACATATCTTTTAAGAAATCCTCCCTGAATATTGTTTTTTGCCACTGAGTTTTTGATAAGTAGAGAAAGCTTCAGCTAAGACTTCTTACTCCCGGGTCTTTTGTTTTGTTTTGTTTTTGTTTTTTCGAGGAAGATCAGCCCTCAGCTAACATCCATGCCAATCCTCCTCTTTTTGCTGAGGAAGACCGGCTCTGAGCTAACATCTATTGCCAATCCTCCTCCTTTTTTTTTTTCCTCAAAGCCCCAGCAGATAGTTGTATGTCATAGTTGCACATCCTTCTAGTTGCTGTATGTGGGATGCTGCCTCAGCGTGGCCGGAGAAGCGGTGCGTCGATGCGCGCCTGGGATCCGAACCCAGGCCACTAGTAGCGGAGTGTGTGCACTTAACCGCTAAGCCACAGGCCGGCCCCTCCCAGGTCTTTTTAATCAGTCAGTATTGAGCAAATATTTTTTAATCTCTTTCTATGTGCAAATCACTAAGTCAGGTCCTGTGGAAACTATATTGTATATGTGAGACATAGCCCCTGCCCTCAGGGAGCTCACTGTCTAATACAGGAGGGTAGACAAATATAAAGTAACTATAGGTAAAGATACTATACATTATAAAAACCATTAAAATAGCTCAGAGTGCTGAAGATATTTGGAAGAAGATGATTTCTGACTAGGAAGGCAACAAGAAAGACTTCACAGAGAGAGGAGGCTTTAGAGGACTGGTAAGACTTTGATGGTTAAAGAGGAAGTAGAAGAGCATTTTGGATGGATTGAGGAATAGATGGATGGTAGATGGAGAAAGGGTAGGGCTGGGTAATAATGAACAAAGGGAGAAAGGCACAGGGCTTCCTCAAAGAACAGAAAATGAACAAATTTAGAGCACGATCTAATTAGAGATAAGGCTATACAAGGGCCAAGTTTTGGAGAATCATGGGTGGGAGAGAATGGGCACAAACCTATTTCCTTCTCCTGCTGATTCCCTCAAACAGAAAAGAAAAAAGTTACATTTTTGCCTATCTACCCAAAGTTGTTTCCTTTTACGTCTTGGGGCCTCCTCAAGTAGAAAATATGAAGTAATGTTAAACACCATGAAATGAGAGAACAGAAGAACATGGATTTAGAAGCCTTGGTCCCTTCTCTTCAGTTGTCTAATTTGATCTTCACAACCATCCTACGAAATGGGAAAGGGCGATAGTATCATTATCATCTTATAGATGAAGAAAGTAAGATCATAGTAGGATTAAGAAGTCTATTTTAAAATTTTTACCTAAGATTTGCCTGGTAAAAGCAGAACCAGAGCTTCTATCCAGTATTCTTTCTACCTATTACCCCACAATGGATAGATGAAGGTGGGACCATGGATAAGTTATTAAAGTAAAACTACTCTAGATTTTGTGTTTTTACCTTATGCCAGTTGCTTCTTTTCACATAAAGACAACACCACTACACTGGACCACAAGGACAGTCATCCCTGCCATCATCATCATCCCTACCTGTTGAGCAATTAATATGTGCTAAACTCTGTGCTGAGCACTTTACAGACGTTATCTTGTTGAATCTCTACAACAACTTAATAATGTAGGTGCCAATACATAAATACACTTTATTATAATTAGAGACCATATATCCACAATTTCTTAGATAGTTCCAGTTTGAAGTATTATGCTATTGTCTTTATGAACCATTAAAATAGACTAGAAATTGTAGTTTCTTAGTATTCAAATCACAGCCTACAGACTGTTCTTCATATCCAGAAGCAGCCCAAAAGTCATATATCTGAATTTTGATTTAAGAAATATGATTATTTGCCTTGATTTACTTTATTCAGTAGTGAGGCTATATTTGTAGTAAGCTATCTATACTCTCTAGGTGGATAACTAGTTGCCAGGAGCAGAGAATGGCTGCAGAATTGGGTCAGACCAACTGTTCCCATGTAGGATCCATTCTACTCCTTTGATGACCTCATCCACTATCATGACTTTAAATACAGTCTATACATTTGACTCCCAAATTTGTATCTCCAGCTCCTCCCTTTCCCTGAACTCCAGGCTTGAATATCTAATTGCTAGCTCATCATCTCTACTTAGATGTCTAATAGACATCACAAACTTAACATCTTACCCTCCCCACCCAAACTTGTTCCTTCTGTGGTCTTTGCTATCTTAATAAGTGGAATATATTTCCAGTTATTTGAACCAAAAACCTTGGAATCATCCTTGACTTCTCTCTTTCATATCCATATTTAATTAGCAAATCCTGTTGGTTCTACCTTCAAAATATATGCAGAACCAAGCCACTATTATCCGTTACCTGGATTACTTTAGTAGCCTCCCAACTTGACTCCCTACCTCCATTTTTGCCTTTCCTATATGTCTTTTAATAAATCCTTTTAAAAAAAGTTGACACATCATGTCACTTCAAAAACCTGCAATGGCTTCATATCTCAAAATAAAAGCTAAAGTCTTTACAGTGATTCCAGTCAACATCTCTGCAGGATTTTCTTTTTTTAAGAAATTGATAAGTAATTCTAAATTTATGTGAAAAGGCAACAGAACTGGAATATCCAAAATAATTTTGAAAAAGAAGTACAGAGTTAGAGACTCACACTACCAGAGTTCAAGACTTAATATAATCAAGACAGTGTGGGAGTTGGCAAAAGGGTAGATCCATAGATCAATGAATCAGAATAGCCCAGAAATAGACCCACACAAGAACGGTCAGTTGATTCTTGACAAGGTGCAAAGGCAGTTCAATGGAGAAAGGATACTGTTTTAAACAAATAATGCTGCAACTGTTGGATATTCATATGCAAAAAAAAAGTGTAAAAACGTGAAACAATAAAAAAACTTCCAATCCATATCTTGCATCACATGCAGAAATTAACTTAAAATGGGTCATAGACCTAAACATAAAACCTAAAACTATTAAAGTCCTAGGAGAAAATCTTCATGATCTTGAGTTAAGCAGAGATTTCTTAGATCTGACACCAAAAGCACAATCTATAAAATAACAAATATCTAAATTAGACTTCATCTAAATTAAGAACTTCTGCTGTTCAAAAGACACTGTTAAGGTATTGAAAAGACAAGCTACAGACTGAGAGAAAATCATATATTTAATGTCCAGAATACAGAATGAACTCTCAAAATTCAATAGTAAAACAAATAACCCAAGTTTAAAATGGGCAAAATATTTGAACAAACACTTCATCAAGGGCAAATAAGCACATGAAAAGATGCTCCACATTATTAGTCATTAGGGAAATGCAAATTAAAACCACACTAGATACACACCAATTAGAATGGCTTCTTAAAAGAAAAAGAGACAATACCAAGTACTGGCAAAGATGAAGAGCAACTGGAACTCACACGTTAATGATGGGAGTCAATTAATGATAGCTCATCCACTTTGGAAAATAATTTGGCACTTTCTTAGAAAATTAACATACACATACCATATGACCCAGCAGTCACACCCCTAGGTATTTACACAAGTGAAATGAAAGTAAAAGTAAAATTTAGTTCACACAAAAATCTGTACACAAATATTTATAGTGACTTATTTGTAGTCACCAAAAACTGGAAACAAGTGTCCCTCAACTGGAGGAGTAGTCAAACTATGGTATATCTATACAATGGAATACCACTCAGCAATAAATAGGAACGAACTACTGATATATTCAACGACATGGATGAATCTCAAACGCATTACGTTAAATGAAGGGAGCCATTTATGTGATATTTATAATTACATTTATGTAACATTCTGGAAAAGGCAAAACTAGGGACAGATATAACAGATTTGAGGTTGCAAGGGGCCAGGGATGGGGGATTTTGGGGGCAGGGTTGGGATAGAACTATTCTTTTCTTGATTGATGATGATGGTTGTGCAAATGTATACATTTGTCAAAACTCACAGAACTATACATTTAAAAGGATGCATTTTTACTGTATATATTATATCTGAATTTAAAAATGGGGAAAAAATCAAGTGGGCTACTCAAGACCATATATATGATTTAATCACCACTCTCCTTTGATTCCTCTCTGACTTCAGCTCCTACCCCTTCCCCCCTGATCATTGTGCTCCGGCGACATTGGCTGCCTTGCTATTCCTCAGTCAAGCCAGGCACCAGGGCTTAGCAGTTACTGTGACTCCTGCCTATAATACGCCTCTCAGATCTAAATGTCCATGTGACTCCCTCCCTCCTTTAGACCTTTGCTCACAGAGCCCTACACTATTTGTTCACTGAGGCTTACAGTATTTAAAATTGTACCCCTCCTTCCCTCTACCAGCACTCCCTGCACTCTCTCCCTAGCACTCATCACTATGTGAGAAACTACATTTCCCTATGTATTTGTTATCTTTCTCCCACCCTACTAAAATATAGGCTCCATGTAAGCAGAATTTTTTAATCTATTTTGTTCACTGCTATTTTCCCATCATCTAGAACAATGCCTGGCACATAGGAGGTGCTCAGTAAGAATTCATGGAGTTAATGAATGTTAACTTTAGCTTATTTCACACTCTGCTTCAGCCAGGTATAAACAGCTATTCGGTGGGTACTCATAGAAGCCTAGAAGATAATGTGTATATGCAGTTATTTACGTATGCCTGCGTGTGTGTAAATTAAGCCAGTCTTTGATTATTATTGTAAGACATTAGTGTAAGTGTATATTATCCTTCCTGTTTAAAAATGTAATTGTGTAGAAACAGTCTTTTCTGGGTATCTATCTTCACTGGCTAATTACTCTTTGAAAAATCCCCATTTCTCTTCCCTCAGATGTGAATGCTTTGAATATTCATATATTTTTAATAAAACAAAAAGTCCAAGATCAGTTCATATTTCCAACTTATACTAGGTTTCCTTGTTGTGTTACAAACCTAAAATAATGCAGATGAAAAACTCTATTTGTTGAGCAAACCAAATAGAATTTTAACAATGGTGTTTACTATGACTGCTATTCGAGTGTAGGTGTCCTTTATGTCATTGTTTTGCAACAGTGTTTACTTATACGAGGCCTTTGCTTCTAGCCAGTATATTTGAAACTGAGCTACTGATGTATTTTTGTTCTTTTTTGCCGGTAAAACTTGGGTTTTCAGATCCCAAGGTTGCCGACTTACCTAATATCTCTTCATTGTTTTCCACATTTGGACCATGGGTGTGGGATGTCTGAGGTCTGTTTTCATTCTAGGGAAAAGCCCTGGAGACTTGGGGCACTGACATTGTCTGCACAATGAATGGGGTAATGAGCTACTGTTGTTTATTCTTCTGTAGTATAATTGGTTGAGTTCAGACAATAATGTAGCATCTGTTGTTATACTGTGCAGGGAAATGTCAAAATAGAAAGCAAGCAGACAGGTGGATTAAAGGGAGAACAGGAGGAGAAACCAGGAAATATCACATTAGGTTCTGATTTAAAGTAGGTGCAGAGGGAATAATGATAACACACCAACAATGACTGTCATCTGTGGAGCACAGTGTTACAGCATGAAGGTCGACGCTAGACACTTATTAATTGAGTGCTGGCCATGTGTTAGCACTCGCTAAATGTGTTATAAACATTACTGCATTTTATACAAGAACCTTGGTGGGGAAGATGTTGTCTGTCCTACTTCTTATATGAGGTAACAGAAGTTCATAAAGACTCTCATATGCCTAATGGCCAGGATTTGAACCTCTGTCCGTCATACCCAAAGCCTATTTCCTAATCATACATTACGTTTAATTTAAAAATTACAGTTTTTCAAACTACAGTGTTAGAAGTCAGGATAACGATTAACTTTGAGGAAGGAAATTCTCAGGAAGATGCAAAAGGATTTCTGAGATGCTTGATCAGGGTGCTAGTTCAAAACAATGACAAAATACATGACTTTGAACAAAAGGTAAAGCTTTGTACGATATAACACTGATTCAAATTTTGTAAAAAAAAAAAAAACATTTAAAGTACATATTTAAATAAATATATGCATGAAAAATTAATGGAGAGTGTTTGGGATGATGATAAAGTTTTAGAAGTAGATAGTAGTGATGGTAACACAACATTGTGGATGTACTTAATGCCACTGAATTGTACACTTAAAAGTGGTTAAAAAAATTAATGGGTGTAAACACTCAAATCATGGCAGTAGATATCTCTTGGTGGTGAATCTAGAAGTTAATTTTAATGTTTTTGTTACCATTTAATCTATTTTTTGCAATGAATATGTTACTTTTATAATCAGGAAAAAATGTTTTTTAATCTCAAAGATATGATTTTAAAGAACAACCAGTATTGGATCAAATGATCCTATTAATAATTTAGAAAATGTATATAACTCTAATCCACAGAGGTAGTTTACCACTACAAGCAACTGTTGGTTAGCCCTTAAGGGACATGTTTTAGAAAATTAATCTGAACAATTGCTTCTGGAGGGAGTCAGACCTCAGAGAAAGGAAACTCAGGATGATCAGTTCTTGGTTACTAGAAGTAGATCCCATGAGACTCAGATTCTTTTAGCATTTTTTGAGGACCTACTCTGTACTTATCACCATACTAAGCACTTTCAGGTGCATTATTTCAGTTAACATGTTATTTTATTCCTTCTCTTATCAAATACATATTAAATATCTATTTTGTGTTCTGCACTAGGAGTAAGAAGTAAGAAGTTAAGACATGTTCCCGCACACTTACAGAGCTTGCAGGCTGGTGGGAAAGCCAGACATTAAACAAATGACTATGGTACAGTAGAGTGAATGCTGTAATAGCCATAGTATGACTCGGAGTTAATTTTGATATACACAGGTTCATCTGTTCTTTGGGTTATTAATATATGACAGTGTTACTAAAATAGTTTAATATTTGAAAATATTCAGCTGAAACTCATTGCTGACCCAGAATACCAATATCAGATAAACTTCCACTCATGCTATCCAAACAAACAAACAAAAAAGGCGAAAGTAACTGGTTTAACTTCCTATTCTTGTGATTTTTGAATTATATTTCTTGTGTCTCCATTTCTGGGTATCAGTTTCCCCATATAAAAAATGAGAGTGTAGGACTAGTTAACCAGTGCAACCCCAAGCAACCATTAACCAAAGTCTGTTATATATCAGACACCACACTGGGAACTTGACATATATCATGTATATAATTCCCATCTTTATAATCCCCCTTAGGGTAAGTGGTGTTATCTAATGCCTCCAGAAGGAAAATGATCTGAGTCATAGAAAAGACTAACTTGCTTTATACACTGTAGGAATTTTTAATGCTTTTTTGAAAATGCTTTAGTATTAGAACCAACCAAATTCTCCTGAATGACACAGAAATTAATTTCTTATCCCTACTTGTGTCTGAGCAAACTTTATTTTTCTGTTGGTTATTTTAAACACCTTTTTTTGGCAGATTTACATAACTCAGAAGTCAAAAATATAAAAAGGAGTATTCAGAAAATGCTCACTGCCGCGTCTTCCACCCTGTTCCCACCCTCTGTAGTTTACCATGTTTATGTTGCTTTCTATTTGTATAAGTTTATTGATTTTCTCCAAAGAACCAGCTTATTTATTGGTTAACTAGTTATGTTTTTCTCTTTTTTTCTAATGCATTCCTTTATACTTTTAGCTTTATTAATTATTTTCTTCTCAGCTTTCTTTCCATTTGTTTTATTAGGGGTTTTTTCCCCTAGTTTTTTTTCATCTTAATTCTTAATTAACTTATTTTTATTCTTTCTTTTTGAATGATATAAGACTTTTAAGGCTATGAATTTCCTCTGAGCACTGCTTTAGATGAATCCCATCGATTCCAATACAAAGCATTTCAACAATCATTGTTTTCTACATATTCTGTAGCTTTGATTTATATTTCCCCTTTAACTCAAGAGTTGTTTAATAGAGTCTTTTATGTTTTTCCTCTAGTTAGAAGAGTGACACCAACTTTGAAAATTGCTGTTGAGGATGTAGAAAACATAAATCACAATTTCTCTCCCTCACATTACTTGATTATAATAGTTGTGGATTAATTGGGGGAAAAATTGTTTTCCTATTGCTGACAAATTGGGAACATGGAAATGTCAAAGTAACTAGGAACAGAATATAACTGTGAAGCTGAGCCTGCTAATACCAGACTTACTTACCTAAAGAACCTCCCAGAGTATTAGAGATGAGAAGGTATTAGTGAATTTCTGCCATAGATTCTCACATCAGAGACCTTCTACCCTCCTTCCAATGGAGTATCATGAATGTGAAACAACAAAATACAGCAGGTTGAGAACTGGGAATCCTGAGTTTGAGCCCAACTCTAGCCATGAGATCTCCCCACAGTTTACTCTACCTGTTTAAGTCTGTATTACTTACCTGTAAAATGAAGGGTTTGAGCCATCTCTAGGTCCAGAAATCTGGACGTGGCCAAGTCCCACAGCAAGTTAGTGGCAAGGCTAGAACTAACACTGTGGTTTCCTGCCTGCAATAAACCCGACATTTTAGGGGCTGGCCCGGTGGTGTAGTGGTTAAGTTCACATGCTCCACTTTGGCGGCTCAGGGTTCGCAGGTTCAAATCCTGGGCACGGACCGATGCGCTGCTCATCAAGCCATGCTGTGGTGGCATCCCACATACAAAATGGAGGAAGGTGGGCACAGATGTTAGCTCAGGGCCAATCTTCCTCAGCAAAAAAGAGGAGGATTGGCAGGAGATGTTAGCTCAGGGCCAGTCTTCCTCACACACAAAAAAATAACCCTGATATTTTAATTTCTTTCCATTCCATTTTATTTATTGTAGCAAAATATATATAACAGAAATTTGCATTTTTACCATTTTTAAGTGTACAATTCAGTGGCATTAATTACATTCACAATGTTGTACAACTATCACCACTATCTATTTCCAAAAATTTTTATCACCCCAAACAGAATCTTTCCATTCTGTTTTGATGCCAATACACTATCCAGTGTTCTACAAAGTCTTCAGTCATTTCTACTTGGGAAATGTATGTTTTTCAAATATAATATATATGTATTTATGTGTACATATATGTGTATGTGTGTCTTTTGTCAATGCTTCTAATAGCCTTAGAAAGGAAGCAATTGAGTATTTGATACCTATTTCCTCAATCACAAATACCTGAGCCCTTCATTAAAAAAAAATTAAATTATCTTTCTTTTCTATGTAGTTACCAATCGATTTAATATGTGTCATAAGAGTAGGATTTATTTTAATTAATTGCCTATTGGGCTAATATTAAGAAAGTGGAAAACATATGATTCTATTGTTCAAGCATTAGTCTTGGTTAATAAACAGCCAATAACTTTTTGATGAGTTTCTAGAAAGCAACAGCTTTTCTCTCATCTCTCCCTCCCCTGCTCCCCACAGTCCCATGCATCACACAGTTTAACACCTGGTTTTTGCCCTCCTTAGGCCATCCGGCTCTCGTTAGAGCAGGCCCTGCCTCCAGAGCCAAAGGAAGAAAATGCTGAGCCCGTGAGCAAACTGCGGATCCGGACCCCCAGTGGCGAGTTCCTCGAGCGGCGTTTCCTGGCCAGCAATAAGCTCCAGATTGTCTTTGATTTTGTAGCTTCCAAAGGATTTCCATGGGATGAGTTCAAGTTACTGAGTACCTTTCCTAGGAGAGACGTAAGTTCCCATGCCTGTCTTGGGAAGTGTGGCCACATGGGAGATATCCCATCATTAGGGCTGGACAAAGTAGTCCAAAAAAAGCCCCATGAGGCAGCCTACTACAAGACCACACACCCGGGAGTCCTTCTTTGTTCTGCACACCATTCTCTCCTCAGCCTTTAGTGAAAAGTATGGCTTCCCAGGCCAGCAGACATGTGGCCAGCAGCCTATGTAAGAAATTAGGTACTAGGTCTTTCTTCCTTCCTAGTTATTTCCCCTATTCCAGCATTCATACAGGCTTTCCTGAGATCTCATCTCTGTATACTTCACATTAGATCTGAAAATTGTGTGCTGGAATAGTTAGTAGTTAGATCAGGGTCAAAGATTAGGTTCACTAAGAATGAGTCATGCTAAACCAAGAGTATTTTGTGATTTGATAGTTCTTATTAGCCTGGGAAGTCAGAGTGTGACCTATATTCACTGTTTATCTGTATTTCAGCAAGGTATTTGATAGTCTCTCATGGTGTTTGGGGGCAAAGTAGAGAAATATAAATCTACAGTTAGGTAGATTCATTGCTAATCAAATGGTAACATCCAGAAAGGGTTGACTAAGAGACTCCCCCCTCCCTAGAGGGAACCAAGAGGTTCTATATTTAATCCTTTATTACACACCATGCTTATTGGCAACTTACGTGAACACTTTATCAGATATATGGATCATGGAAAATAAGATTCAAGAAAACCTTAAACAATAGACAAAAACGAACCTAGAGAAATCGCACAGAAATATATAGACAGAAAGAAAAATTCCTGCATTAGGTTTAGAAAATCAGTTATTCAAGTTTAGGATGGAAAGACCATGCTTTAGCAGAGGTTATGGTTGAATTAAGCTGAATATACATTCATAATGTGTTGTGGCTGCCAACAAAAAGCTACCTACATTTTTAGAGATATAATTCCAACAAGAGGAGAACTTGATGGTCCTATTCAACTCTATGCTAGGATAAACTACCCCTGAAAGAGTCCTTAGACTCCATGCTGAAACTCCATGCTAAAGCCTGAAGAAACAGGAGCATGTCTAGAGCAGGGCTGGTAGGAAGGTGAGGGAACTGGAAATCATATCATTGGAGGAACATTTCCTCTAAAGAAGGAAAGGCCAGGAGAGACGTGATTGTTGTCTTCAGCTGCTTTGAAAACCTGCCATGAAAAAGAGGGATCTGACTTTGCAAGGCTCCAAGGACAGAATTGCAACCAATGAGTTGAAAGTTACAGGAGGCAAATTTGGCCCAATGTAAGAAAGAATTTTCTAAGAAAGGAATACCTTGTGTTGTGAGATAGTGATTTTCCAATCAGTGGAGATAACCAAGCACTACTGAATGATCCGTTTTCAGCAATAATGGATATGTATGGAAAAGGATTCATTCCTGGTGTTCCTACTTTCTATGGGATGGAGCTTGGACTAACTTACCTGTAAGATACATATTAAATTTTAATATTCTGTTATTCTATATGATCTAGTAATATGAGGTCTAGTAACCTAGACCTCATCTAACACACCAAAACCCAAGAATTTGGTTAAGGTTCAGCACACTGGCTATCAGATTTGCAGGATAGAAACGGAAACTGATGGTATATGTTTAGCTCTACCACTCAGCCACAAATCCCCTAGGTGGGATGAGGATCCCACCACTGTGTCTAAGCCAAGGAGACTCAAGTGGACACCAGGTGCTGGCCATTGGTCCCTCTCTCACTAACCCCGCCTATTGCTCCAAGCTCTTCTCTTTATTCTTATATAAGACACACATTCACAAGGGAACACATGTGTGCACATACTCTGTGGACACAGCACACAGCCAGGTAAGAAACTACCTTAAATTCTGACACTGAAATTGAACTCTAAATGTGTGAGCACTTAGAAAAGAGCTGCTGTCAAGGGACTCAGCCTGGTTCTCATACTTATGTTCTATGATGAACATCTCACCTTGGAGAACTTATAAAACTTAGGAGCTAAATTAGTCCCTCCCAACCCTTGCGTTTTGTTTTTTTTTTTAATCGAGGTATAATTGACATATAACTTTATATTGGTTTCAGGTGTACACCATAATGATTTGATATTTGTGTACATTGTGAAATGATCACAACAATAAGTTTAGTTAACGTCCATCACCACACATAATTACAAATTTTTTTTTTTTGATGAGAACTTTTAAGATCCTAACCCTTGGTTTTAAGTCACTCCCCTTCTGGGCCTCATCTGTAAAATGAAAGTACTAGAAGAGATGGAGTCTAAGGACCTTCCTGGCTTTTAAAATTAAACTTTATTTTCTTTCAAATTAATTTTTAAACCTGATTACTGGGGAGTAGGGACAGGAGAAGAATCTCTTAAAAGGAGCTGGGGTTTATGATCAGTATTAATGACCTCTTCCCACAGGGTAAAAATGTGGACCATGCAAAGTTGCTGTTGTAAAGAAGCAGAGGAACTGAGAAGTGACGTGCAGAGGGTTCTTGGGCCTGCTGCCTGCCTGCCTTGAGCTCTGCTGACTAAGCATGGAGCCTTTTCAGTGCAGACTGTGTTACGTGTCAGTATGGATGAGCCCTAAATGGAGGGGCAATCATTTAGTCTTAGAGAAAATTTACTCTTGATTTAGAGTGCAATCATTCGCCCTTTGTTTTATACTGCTGAAGAACACTATTAAATCTGGTTAATAATCTCTTCTCCCAATGTCCCTTCCACACCTGACCCCATTTCTACCTCCAAAGTCCAGTTTAGACCAAGTTTGGCCCAGTTCTCCAGAGAAAAAGTCTAACCAGAGGTTTGCTCCTATAGGAGAAATCAAGAGCTTCCCAATATCCATCACAGGTCCATTTTATGGTGCTTGGTCAACCTGAAATTATCTGCCACAAAGTGATTTTTCTAAAACCCCACTCTGATCATTCCCTTTCTTGTTAAAAAAAAACTCTTTAGTAGCCCCCTACTGCCCTAGGATAAGTACAGGCCCCTAGAATGTTTTCAAAAACTTCACAGTCTGTTCCATACCTACCTTTCCTGCCTTAAGTCTTGCCTCTCATTACTTATTTCCATCACCACGAGATATGAAATTGCTCTCTATTCACTAAAGACACAAGACACTCTCATGCCTCTGTGCCCTGTTCTCTCTTCCTTGAATAGCCACCCTCCCCACTTTTCCTGGCCGGTTTGAACTCATCTTTTAATGCCCAGCTCAAATGTCATCCCCTCTGGGAAACCCTCCCTTCTCCCAAGCTCCTCACCCATGTACCCATTGCAGTTTGTACATTCTTCCCTCATAGCATTTGTCCTATTCTATAATTATTTACAGAGACCGTCCATATAATGTTCATGTCTATCTCCCCTGAAGTTCCCAGCATGGTGCCTCACATATAAGCATTCAGTTACTGTTGTTGAATGTCAGTGACCTCAGGTCTGATCCTAAATCTCTGATTCCAGAGTGAACTAGAGAGGCTGTTCCAAATGAGAACAGATGCCCTAGGCCCACCCAGATTCCAGACCTAGACCTAAACCCAGAAAGCCCACCCAGGACTCTTTAGACCTCCTAGAGCCAGGGGTGGGGTGAGAGTTAATGGCCCTTCATCCTTCTCTGAATGCTCTTTCAAGTCGAATGACTAATGTTTTTGCAAGGCTAGAATAGCCTTATTCTGTAACAGCCATCTGTGTCTGCAAGGATTAGGATCTAATTTGTAAAAGTCATCTTAAATTACAGCCAAACTAAAGACTGTTAAAAAGCACATCTTAAGACCTCGCCTCTTTAATAACAAATAACATAAGACTTAACTCTAGGAGTCTTAATTGTGTCTTCAGCCTTTTCTCCACAAAGCAGAGACTGGTTAAACGTTCTTCTGTGCCCCCGCACCCCAACCAAAACAATACTTCGTGTTAAGATTTCCCAGCTGTCCAACTATTTACTGAATGTCTGGTAGGTATACCACTGGACTAAGCACTGTGGGACAACCAAAATAGCGGCACTCACAGGTCTTCTTCAGGAAAGCTGATTGTCAAGATGCTGGGAACATTCAGTTATTTGTTCGTTTTTGTTATTTTGTTCTCTATTTTGCTAATAACTGTTACCAAGAGAAGTTGTATTCACTTCCATAGCTTTGGCCATTAAGCTCTACCTCTTGGATATGTTAGAGCCATGAGAACAGTGGCCCATTTGCCTTACTTCGGCATTGCGAGTTGGTAGTAAGGTGGTTGAGTCCTGAAAGCTGAGGAATGACACTGATCCCCACTACTACTCACCCTGCCTCAGAGTCAGAGGGAGGGCCTGCCAGCCCCCTGCTTCCCCTCTGGACCTACAGTGGCCCAGCGCTGCTCAGTGTGAGATTGTCAGTATCCCCCAATCTTCCTCTTCCCTTTTCTCTCCTCCTCCTTTCCCACTCCTCCCCTCTTCTTTCTAATCCTATTTTACCCTTTTATCCTCTCCCCCTTCTTTCCATTCTTCCCTGCTCCTCATTTTTTTTTTTTCCCCTTTTTCTCCCCAAACCCCCAGTAGATAGTTGTATGTCATAGTTGCACATCCTTCTAGTTGCTGTATGTGGGACGTGGTCTCAGCATGGCTGGACAAGCAGTGCGTCAGTACGCGCCCGGGATCCGAACCCGGGCTGCCAGTAGCGGAGCGCACGCACTTAACCGCTAAGCCACAGGGCCTTCCCGACCTCCTTATTTTTTTATCCCACAACTCTTCCTCTTCCTGCTGCCTGTTTTCCTTCTTTTGCCTACTTGTCTCCGCTTCGCTCAGGGAAGCTCCACCTGTAGCTGGAAGGTGAGGTCTTTCTATTTGTAAAATGACTGGAGAGTTCTGGGAAAGGAGGCTGGGAGTGCAGGTTAGCTTCAGGACTGTTGGCCTGTGTGCCTTGTCACTTACCTAAACACACGGCCCCCATCTTGCTCCAAGAACTTTTCTTCCTGCAGATCTATAGATGTGAACCCCAAAACAGATAAACATGCATTCAGAAATACGGTATCAGATGTTTTATGTTCTAAAACAAAGGAATGAACGTATTTATATTTTCCCCCAGCTTTCTAGTGTTTTTTTCCTCCATATCTATAACTCATAAATTTTTTGTTTCTCCCTCTAATGTTTAAGGGAACAGGAGAGTGAGTATAAACAAGCTTCTAGCAGGGTTTTTTACAGAGTAGACCCTCAGTAAAAGTTTCTTTAAATGAACTGGTGGGAAAGCCTTACAAATTTAGTAATACAGGTTCCTTCCTCTGTCACCCATCCACCTTTATTACTAAGCACTAAGATCAGCACTGAGACAACAACAACATAGTTCCTACTGTTGTAGAACTTACAGTCCGTATCCAGAAGCTACTGTTGGATGACGTTTAACTTCATCAATAACACAAGGATATCCTATTTGCCACCATAAGGAAATATAAGTAGTTTAATTTGCATTTTATTTATGTATTTGTTCTTTCATGTAACAAAACATTTGCTGAGCAAACTCTCTGCCAGCCTCCATACCAGACACTAATGATATGAAATAAAAGAAATTGTTACTGACCTCGAAGAATTCACATTCTAGTGAAAACACACATCTAAAGCAAATTGCATTACAAGTTGTACCCACAGTTGGAAGGATAGGTAATTTCAGCCTGCAGTGGCAAGGGAAGGCATTATAAGGAAATGAATTTGACCTGAGCCTTGCACAGGGAGATGTTGAGTGAATGGAAACAGAATAGCATGGTTAAAAGTAAAAGTCTTGGTGATAGTTAGACCTGTATCTGAATCCCACTCCATCGCATACCTGCTCTATGACTTTGGGCAACTTACTTGGCCCTGCAGGACTTTTATTTCTTCACCTTTGAAAGAGATATGATAATATCTAGCTCAGAGAGTTGTGCTAAGAGTTAAATAAGTGAATTTAAACTATTGTGTCCCTACTACATAATAAATAGTATCTGCTATAACTATCCTAACTGCAGAGAGGCAGAAATGGTGGGAAAGGCTTATAGCTAAAGACAGCATAGAAGCAGTGAATTCTTTCTCTAGAGCAATGATGGATATTTCTGTTAAACATATCCAAATGCTCCAACCCAGAGGTTTCAGAGGGACTACCTTCGGCAGTCAGTCTCAAACAGTTTTGGTCATCCATGACACCAGTTCATCCGCCTCATGAGTGCAGGTGACATCTGGAAGTGTTCTGTATGGAAGTATAGGAGCTGGGACCGTCCCCTGCTGTCTCATAGTCACCACTGTCATGTGTGGCTGTAGACTCAGCAGTCAGTTTGAATTCAAAGCACTCGCAGCAGCTTGGAAAGGTGACATGGGGAATTTTCCTTCAGGAAGAGGAGAAAGTTTCCAGGAACAGTTTGGAAAAGCAAAGATCTATTTGTTTTGTTTTGTTTTTTTCTCCTTTGTTACAAAATCAGCACGTCCCATTTAGCAATCATGATTTTACTTTTTTTTTTTAAATCATCCCCTGTTCTCATCCAGACCTTTCCTCGGAAAGGGTTGTGTATGCAAGAGGGACAAAAGATTTTTATAGGATATCATTTTTATACAACTTAACCAGAAAAACACATCATGTTTAGGAAATGGTCAGAACAAAATCTTGAATTATAAAAAATTTTCAAAATGAGTTTATATAACCTGCCACCCCTTTCATCCTGTTCATTTATCCAGTGAGCAGCTAGAAAAGATCAGTCGCTTTTTGAGAACAGCAGCATTTAATCA
The DNA here is from genome assembly GCF_020826845.1 of Diceros bicornis minor. Lineage (NCBI taxonomy): Eukaryota > Metazoa > Chordata > Mammalia > Perissodactyla > Rhinocerotidae > Diceros > Diceros bicornis. The sequence continues at coordinate 12,936,093 of NC_080752.1, read as the reverse complement.
AACTGTCTTTCTAAGGTGTGTGTACTAGGAGAAAGGTGAGAGAAGTCCAGCCAAGCCATGTATTAGTCCACTGTTGCAAACTGCAGCTAACCTGGGGAGTCAAACACAAGTCAACAGCAGTGAGACATCCCCCATTGAAGTCAATATTCTGATCTGTTTAAACTAAAGAGTTTAAATTCTAACCCATTCACCAGTGACAAAAAGCAGGGAAATTATGTTCTACTAACACTTTTTCTTTGTAGCTTTCCCTGGTTGGGATGATTCCTCTAGCATTTATGAAATTAGAAGCATTTAACGCCTTATATCAGTTTTTACCATATAGCCAAATGCAACAGCCACAAAACACAAAACCATTATTTTTTTTTCAATTCCCTCCTTTTTTTCTCATTGCAAATTTACTCAAACACCTAGTAGTAAATTGAGCCTTTACAGGGTTAATATTAAAGTTTCTAGGGGAAGATCTCTGCTGGAGTACGTGGGAAGTGGGGAAGGGAGAAGTATTTGGCAGTTGCAGGAGAGGTGACAACAGCTAAGCTGAAGAAATGGCTGAAATGTTTTTCTCCCTTTTTTCCCTCTGGCTTATCTGAAATTGTGCTCCAGCTCTGGGACTGATTTAATTGTTTTCTCCCACTTGAAGGAGAGAACGATGCAAACTTTTAACATTTTTGGCCATCCAAAGCTCACCTTTGGGCATTTTGTGACCCTTTCTCTTGCCACCTGAAAGAGAGAACAAAAACCAGAGGCATTACAAAGCTGCATCTTTTTCCCCTCACAGTACAGCCAGAAGCAGTCAGGGGAGCCAGCAAGTCAACTCTGCTGGAATTGGATCTATCATTTTTAAATTCCATAGGTAACTTTTACTTCTACAACAGACAGCAGCTCAGCTGCTGTTTCATACTGTGGATGAATGACTCCATATCCACCCAGGCACCAAAAGTTCATCATTCCCTGCCCCTTCATCTTTTCTTTTCCCAAACAATGCTTTCACCATATTTTGATGAGTTCAGTCAGTCTTTTGAATCCCACTTCTGACACCAACTGTGGGTGGGTGGGGCTCCCTAGGACCACTCCAAGGTTTGATGATTCTCTAGCAGATCTCATAGAACTCAGCGTGTAGTCATGCTTATGGCTATGATTTATAACAGTAAAAGGATACAAAGAAAAATCACCAAAGAGAAATAGCACATGAGGCAAAGTCCAGGGGAAACCAGGCAAAGCTTCCAAGGGTCCTTTACCAGTGGAGTCACACAGCATGCACTTAATTTCCCCAGCAATGATTTGACACAACACATGTGAAGTGTCACCAAGCAAGGAAGCTTATTAGGGACTCAGTACTCAGGGTTTTTATTGGGGGGCTGATCATGTAGGTACCCTCTGCCTGGCTTGTACCAAAATTCCAGAATCCCAGAAGGAAAACAGGTGTTCAGCAAAAACTGTGTTATTTGCACGGTTTAGGAATAGCGAGCCACTCTTACCAGTTGTGAGAATGGTGGGAACCCTCCCAAAACCCAAGTTCCTGATGCCAGCCAAGGGCCAACTTTACAAGCAAAACTTTTTGCCTTTTTTTTTCTTTTTTCACTGAGGAAAATTCACCCTGAGCTAACATCTGTCACCAATCTTCCTGTATTTTGTATGTGGGTCACCACCACAACGTGGCTGCTGATGAGTAGTGTAGGTCCGTGCCTGGGAACCAAACCTGGGCCACTGAAGCAGAACATACCGAATTTAACCACTAGGCCACGGGGCCAGCCCCTAAGCAAACCTTTTAAAAGAATAGCCATCAGGCTTGCTATGTTAACTCTTCTCTGCACATATAATTTTATTTTTTAAGATATTCACATATCAAATTCACTTCTGGGGTTTACTACTGGATATGTAGTAGAACTCTGTAAACTGGGAAACTTCTAGCTATTTGACTTGGCCTCTCACCTTCACTTGTAACAGAACTTAGTCCTATAATGAAGGATAAAAGTAGCCTCAGAAGAATACTGACAAGCACCAGTTAACTCCCTGTATTTTCAAAGGAGATTTTCAGGAGAACCTGAGGGAAGCACAATCCCTGGAGATGGCCATCTCCTAGTTTCTAGGGTGCCAACATATTCGATGTAAACTTGCCCCAAAATCTTAATGGTCTGCTCAGAGCCCCTTACAGTTGTCCTTGAGGCTGCAGCCACTTTCCCTCATGCAGAGGGAGAATACTTTCTTCAAACTGGCTACTTAAAGGAGGAGATGGTATTTATTTTTCCTTGCTTGTTTCATAAGCAAATACAAATCAACACTGTAAGGATGATTTATTTAACACTATCTCTTCTTTTCAATCACCTTTTAGAGGCATTGTAGCCTGAAGCAAGAGCATATACAGGCTGTGGAGTCAAATAAACCTGGCCTTGAATTCTGGATCAGCTCTTCATTGAGTGATCTTAGGGAGATTACTTAATCTCTTGGTAAAATGGGAGTAACAGTACCTACTTCAAAGGGTTGTTGTGAGCATTAAATGAAAGAATGAATGTAAAATGTTTAATACATATAGCATTTAACACAGAGTAAGACTCTAATAATGGTAATTGGTATGATGGTAATGGTGATTATTTCTGTCCCCACCCCCACTCCTTCCTTCCTATCCTTATTTTTTCTTTTATGTTTTGGTTTCAAGAAGACAAAGAATCTTTGTCCAATATTAACTGTTTGAAAACTACCAGCTTTCAAGTAAGGATATCAAACAGTGTGCCCTACATGCATAATAACAAAAGATTGAGAGTGGTGTTCAACTAGAAATAGCTAGGGTTTAATATCTGCCTTCTGTTTTACCAGACCAGCAGATTTCTCTCATAGTTGGAAACATTCCTGAGTTAGTTTATGGTGTTTTTGCTCGGATGAGAGACAGGCTTATTTCTTCATGGAGATTTTTACCTCATTTATGTCAGGGTCCTCCAGGGCCTGCTCTATGTAAGCTCCTTTAGGGCAGTAGCTTTACTGTGTCTTATTTGCCTTTGCACCCCCAGTTTCTGGCACAGGGCCTGCAGAGGCCTACCACAGAGTAGGTGCTCACTGAATTGTGGGTGGATGGAGGAGAGATGGAAGGATGGGTGGATGGCACACACTGTGGAATGTGTGATGATGATTATGACACGGTCTTAGTCTGCAAGGCCACGTCTGATAGAGGAGATAAAGCAGAAGATCACTTTAGCAGGCACAGGGCACATACTGCCAAGCTAGGCACAACATGAAGAATACACAGATTTGGCTGAACAAAAAGGTCTTTGTCGGTGGTGCAAATTGTGGTGAGCAATGTATGTACCTGAGGTTAAGAAATTACTGTATTCTTATTCTCTTCTGTAGGCTATGGGGAGCTACTGGTTTTAGAACTAAGTACAGTCAGTTCTCATTTTTTGCAGTAGTTATGTTGTATAAAGTTGCCACAAACACTGAATTAGCAAATACTCAACCATTGTTCCTAGGGGAACCATAGGGTTAAGTTCCTGTGAGCCTCTGATCACAAATTTTCATCAACTAATCAATACATAACCTTGTTTTATGTGTGTTTTTGTTTAAAGACACCTTATTTAATATATAATGTTGATTCATTAACATTGAACTCATGGCCAATGATACTATAACTCATATGCAGATAAAGCTGATCTAACACACAGTTTTCTCCATGAGGCACATCAGAGCCTTCTTGTACTTAGGAACACTACATTGCACTTCAGCATTTTGCTTGGGGGCCATTTTAAACAGTAAAATCACCAACAAAAAGCACAAACATGCAAAAACCATGACACTAAATATCCCACAAGAAGGACATTTGTTTATACTATGAGAGCTAAAACAGTAAGGCAGGATATTGCCTTGTTTGACCTCAGGTGGGAACATGTGCAACTCAAATTTCTCATCACTCTGCACACGTTCTCAAATGACCATGCAAGTGCTGCAAGTATTGATTTGGGAGTTACAAATAAATTTTAACGAGTAGGCAAATTCACTAATATGAAATCTGGAATAATGAGGAATGACGATAATATGTGAGCTGTGCAGCCTTTTAGGAATATTTGCATAGCATTTTGCCATTTTCAAGACACTTTTACATATAATTTGTAAGTTAGTCTACATTCATTAATTTGATAAACATTTAATACATACCTGGTTTTACATCTCAAAAGGTTATAATTATATATACTGTATGATTCCATTTATATAACATTCTTGAATTGACAAAATTATAAAGAGGGAAGACAAATTAGTGGTTACCGGGGAATAAGGATAGAGAGAATATGGTTATAGGGGGTGGGTATGACTATAAATTTTATGGTTTCATTCTGTATCTTGTTTGTGAGAGTGGTTACACAAATCTGCACAGGAGATAAAATTGCATATAACTATTCACATGCACACACTCGAATACACATAAAAACTGATGAAATGTGAATAAGGCCTGTAGTCTAGTTAATAGTATCGTACCAATGTCAATTTCCTGGTTTTGATGTTGGTACCATTGGGGGAAGCTGGGTGAAGGGTACAAGTTTGCAACATCCTGTGAGTTTAAATTTTTTCAAAATAGCTTTTAAAAAAAAAAGGAATAGCTATTTGCCAAGCAGAAGAAGTATGAACAAAACCATAGGAATATAAACCAGCATGGTGTTTGGGGAATGGCACACAGTTTCTTTGTTGGAATTTAGGATATGAAGTTGGGCATAGAGGGAAATGAGATAGGAGATGAAAAAATGCTGACAAATTTTCTATGCATTAATCCAACAAATATTATTTGAGCATCTCTTATGCACAAGACATTGGGCATACAGTAGTGAATAGGCTAGACAAAGTTGTTGCCCTCGCAAAACCACTTCTAGTGGAAATTTGAACTAATTAAGGTAGGTGTTAACCCTTGTATTAAAGATGAGAAATTTAGGCTTAGAGCTGCCAAGTGGCTAACACAAATTGACATAGCTAATAAGTTGCAGAGCAATGGCTCCACGTAGGTCTTTTGATTCCACATTTCTGCCTTTTCCCTACTGTCTCAAACTAGTTGATTATTTTTATCAGGAAAGATTGGAGTAGGAAGAGCCTGGAAAGGGAGACCAGATAGAACTATTACAGTAGACAAGATGACAGGCTGTGGGAGTCTGAACTGATTTAATCAGATGGCAGCAGTGGAGATGAAGAGAAGACAGCAGAATCAGGAGGGAGGAGGAATCATTGGGATTTGGTGATTGTGTAGCTATGTTAGGGTGGGGAGGGTAGCAAGAAGGAGTTGTCAGAGGTGACTTAGAAGTTCCCAGCCTGAATGACTAGAAGGATGGTAGTTACCATATGCAAAAACCAGGAAAGGCAGAGGAGGCAGATTCATTTTGGGATATGTTGAGTCTGAGGTGCCAGGCGAAAGTCTAGGTGGTACTTTCTAACAGAGGATAAAGACTGGCTCAAGACCAGAAAATGCCCCTGGTGGTGACTGGAGCAGATTTGAAGGAGATGAGTGATGGAGAGACAGTATAGGGTAGTGGTTAAAAGATTGGATTCTGGAGTCCCAGACTGAATCTCAACTCTGCCATTTCCTAGCTCTTTGATCTTGAGCAAATTACTTAGCCTCTACGTAGCTCAGTTTCCTCGTCTATAACATAAGGATAATAATGATATTACCTACTTCTCAGGGCTGTTGTAAAAATGAAATGAAGTGATACTTCTCAAGCACCAGCACATAGTAAATTAAATGCTCAGTAGATCTAAGCTATTATGATGCAGTAGGTGGGACAGAGAGGAGAGGATCTTGCTAACCCACAGAGGTACTGAGAGAACCAGTAGTGTTATATAAGAACTCCTGCCATTGTATGCCCCGACCCAATCAAGGACTACACACGGGTTTTTAAAATATGTTTGAGGTGATTAAAACCATTTTATGGAAGCTGAGTGGAATTCAGAGCCTTAATGAAATCTGCCTTTGCCCCTTTCTATGGGGCTTGGAGTGGCAGGAAGTGATGACAATGAATAAAGCCATTTTGTGTGTGTGTCTATTATATACACAATCAAGTATATTAGTTCTCTGAAAGATGGATATTATCCCCATTTTACAGATGAAGACACAGAAGCTTAGAGAGCTTAAATTTCTCAAGGTTGCACAATAAATGTCAGTACCAGTATTTGATTCTCAAAACCCAGGTCCTTTCCAAACCATGCCATGTTGAATGTAACACGGAGTGACTATTACCGATTATGTGTAGGTATGTTGATGTATTTAAACCCGTACAAAATTATTTACTTTGCCCCAGAACTTAATTTTATAAGATGTTTAGAAAGCACTATCCCATTAAAAATTGCTGTATCAGAACTCAAATAAACTTTTGAAGGCTCCACATACAATCCAATCTGACTCCATCCGGCCATAAATAAAAAATCATTAGTTCTGTGCTCAGTATTGCAGGTGCTTCTGCAGACACACTTTGCTCACTTAAAGTCTGTATAATAACACATTGTAAATACCAACAACTGCCAACGTGTATACGCGCAGATTAACCTTTTGTGGACGCTCCTTGTAATTTTCTAAGCCAGTGCTGGAGTTGCAGAGTGTGTCAGCACATGCCTTGACAGGCCACATCCCCCTGGGCCTCGCTGCAGTGCCAGCTCCACTCCAGCCCCAGCCCCAGCCCACTTCACCCGGACCACACCCTGCTCTTTATCCAGAAGCAGGACCTCAAGGCTTCAGGTTTAATGTCCATGGCTGAATCTCAAACCTGAAGATTCTTTTGACATTTCCAAATTTATTTCACTTTCCTTCCTCTGGTTGGCTTTATGTAAGAGCCTTATGTGAACATGCCTTCCTCATGCATGCATTTTAGACTACGAGAACTAGAAAAGACTCATGTTTTATAGATAATAAAACCAAGATGCAGAGAAGGAAAGTAACTTGATCAAGGCCTAGGAAAACCAAAAGACACCAAAAGCAGAAGTGGTTGGCCCAGGTTTACATAGTCACAAAATAAGTTACATATACTTTTTTTTTTTTTGGTGAGGAAGATTGGCCCTGAGCTAACATCTGTTGCCAGTCTTCCTCTTTTTGCTTGAGGAAAATTGTCCCTGAGCTAACATCTGTGCCAGTCTTCCTCTATTTTGTATGTGGGATGCCACCACAGCATGGTTTGATGAGCGATGGGTAGGTCTGCATCCAGGATCCAAACCCACAAAACCCAGGCCACCAAAGTGGAGTGTGCGAACTTAACCACTACGCCACCGGGTTGGCCCCTAGGTATACATTTTCTAAACAAAAGAAAAATTGTACATATCAAGTCTGCAGTTATTTGGGATTATGTCTAATTCATCTGAGTGTCCCCTAGTACAGTGCCTGGCACATAGTAAGAAACTAATACTGGTTTATTGTATATGAAAGTATAAGTAAAATGATTAATTATATTGTAGGAAGCAATTGTGCATATTAGAATGAGACAAGGAGGAAAGAGAAATATGGAGCTAATTGACCCCCTAGGACTGAGTTAGTTGTTTACCTTCCTCTTGCTCCCTTGCTGCCCTCTCCCCTTTCGTAACTTTTACTGTTCTGAATTGCAATGGGCTGATTTCTTGTATGCATTCCTCCCTAGACTCTGCACTCTTTGAGGGCAGAGATAGTGCCTTGTACCCTGTCGTATCCCGTGCCTAGCATGGTTTCTGACACCGTAGTAAACACTCAGGAAATATTTGTTTAGTGAGTAAAATATTCCTACCTATTCATGTATCCACTGTTTTTGTTTGGTTTTGGTTTTTCTATTTTCCATCTCACCAAGCAGAAACTCATGGTATCCTCGTGGCTTGAGGATGGGCAAGAGAGAGACCACATTGTAGTGACATTCACCCTCACTTATTCCTGGTTCCCCTCCCCCGCCACCCACTCCATATCCGTCCTCCCCCCCCTCCTTCCCCTCCTCGTGCATAGTGCATAGTCGTGGAAGAAAACTCTGAAGTCTGGGGGAGAAACCATGGAGTCCCTGGAATTTAAGCTCCAGAAGTCACCCATCTAGTTAAAATTTTCAGGTGTTTTTCAACAGCCAGTTGTCAGCCTCTCATTTTGACATCTCTAGCAGGACATTCTCAGAAGAATGTGATGTAGTGGAAGGGGAATAAGCTGGGAGCCACACATCCTGGAGCAGAATTTTGATTCTGCCAGCCATTGGTTGTGTGCTCTCAAGCAAGGTACATCCTTCTCTGGGTCTTATTTTCCTCATCTGAAATATGAAGAGATTAAAATAAGTGGTTTCTTAATCTTCTTCAGCTCTGATACTATGGTTAAATGACCTAGATATAGATAATACCTGCCACATTGACAACTCTCTTCTGAAAACTAGAACAAAATCATTGACTTTCTGGTCCTACTGGCTTTATTTAAGATCATCTTCTCTCACTCCTTTTATATGAGAATGGCTCTGTCCCAGGCAGTTTATGGGGACTTAAGCTTTTATTTACTGTAGTTGGAGGCTCCTGTAAGCTGGGGCTTTGACAATATTTCACATTTATTTATCTGAGCCAGAGCTTAGGATCAGGTGGCAGCTAAGTCACTTAAGGTTATTCAAATGCATTGAAAATGTTGCTTAATAATTCAGAACCAGTTTTCTCTGTTTAGAGTATTAAGATTTTTTAAATCCTTCTAATTAGCCAATTCCAACAGCAGTTTAAGTAGACAAGGAAAATTATTGTCATTCCCTATGTCTCTGCAGCAGAACTGACTGAGGCAAGGGCCAAAGAGAGTCCAGAGTCTGGGGGACCTGCTGGGGTGATCTGCTAATGGTATCACTGACACGCTGTGCCTGCTGTGGGAGCGAGGCTGGGGAAAGAGGTCTGGGAAAGCAGCTCCTCTTGACTGCCTTTCTTTGGACTGGTGGAGGCTCTAGGGAGGAGTGGGGAGCCTCTACTCAGTCATTCAGTTGGTCACTCTTTCAGCAGACATTTATTGAATTCACACGGTTTCCAGTAGTAGACTAGGCCCTGGGGATAGATAGCCAGTGAGACCTTATTATATGCCCTCAGAATTCAACCTGATTGGAGAGGCAGACTCATAGACAGACAATTGCAGAATGACCTGAGAGGCACAACAGGCAGATGACTCAGTGTGAGACTGGAGCTGGTCCTTTGAGCTAGATCTTCCAGAAGTGGGTTGCCTTGCCTGGTCAAAGTATAGGAGTGCTGTTTTAGCAAAGGATAGGTTGGCATTGCCAGTGTCTACATTTCAGTTTAAACACTGACCTTGAGTCTGCCAGCAGACCTTGGCAGCTGCTTTGTCTGGGGAGCCCAAGGTGGAACAAAGGTATTAGTGCAGCAGAGGTGGATTGACAGCATGCAGGGCAGTGGGATAGGTACATGAGGGAGAGACCAGAATGAACATATATGGCTCCTGTGTTCCAGGAGCTCATGGCCCCATGAATGGAAGAAGATACCACTTATGATTAACTCGGCAACAAGGAATAGGAGAAGGAGATTAATTTAGGTTCTGTCACTTAGGCCTAGTTTTGTGGATCAAGTATCATTTGAGCTGAGCCTTGAAGGATATATAAGTTTTCACCAGGTGGAATTGGGGAAGAAGGACAGTCCAGTAAAGGAAACAATGTGAGCAAAGGTTCAGGAAGGAAAAGCACCAGACATATTTGGGGAATAGCAAACTGCTGTAAATGGCTGGAGCATAAGGTCTGTGAGGGGATAGTATTTAGAGAAAGAATGTAGGAGCCAAACCACCACCACCCTTTCAAAAAGTTTAGGCCCAGATATCATTTATTTGATGTCTTTTTTCACAAGAAAATAGAATAAATGTCTATTTTGCCATTTAACTCTTAAAACGTTATTAATAAAGGTTTACTCTGTATTTTTCAGTATTCCATGATGTACATTCTCTGGTTTGATCATTTATTCAGCAAGCATTTATTGAGAGCATATAATGCACCAGGTCCTTTGCTGGAAGCTGGAAATACAGAAACAGGAAACACACAGTTTCTATCTTTAAGTTGCTCAGTCTTATCCAGGAAACATTCGCATACAGTACAGTAGAAGACAAGCTGTCTTGATGCTCATAGCAGGCGTATAAGGTGGTGTATCTGATGCAACATCCTTATTTAACAGACAAGGAAACTCAGAGGAAGAAAAGTGACTTGTCCATTATCACACAGGTAGTCAGAAGCAGTATACTAGAGTTAGGAGCCAGATTTGCGGTTCCCTTCTTTCCTCTTCTACTCTGAGCCCTGACATATCTCCAGCCACCTTCAAGTATCACTTCCTTAGCATCTTCTCTCCTAAATACTTCTGTTTCTCATCATGGTACTTTTGCTTAAATCCAGGAGAGAGTTTGCAAGTTTCTGGTAAAAATTTGGTATTGTACAGGTGCCTGCTGGACCAACCTTCAAAGAAAACACCTGCTCTGTTCATGATTCTTGCCTTCCAGTTTCATAAGCTTTTGGGCAGATGAAATGTAATATCAAAATAGCTCAGAGAGAGCCTTAGTAACATTTAAGATATTGAATGTGCTGCATCTGGTAACTAGAAAATTTAATGATCTCCCGCTGTTTTGGTAATTGGATAAGTAAATACATCAGAATAAATCACACCGGCAAGTCTTTTGTATGTCGTTAGGGACTCAACTCTTTTAACTCCTGTTCAAAGCTCCAGCTCTTGAGCAGTGTTTGCATGCAGAGTTACGCACGCACGTACGTACCAGCTCACATGGCCTTGAGTATTAAAATGCATTCAAAATGCTCCCTTTCTCCCTAGCCACTCTGCCTAAAGAGCACATCTAGCACGCCACTCCAGCTCTCTCTGAAACCAGGGAGAAAAGTTTTTTCAGAAGTTTAAATTAAACCTGATAAGACATTCGAGCCCTTCATGATCTATCTCAAGCTGTTTTTCCAGCCATGTCGTCCATCAGAGGTGTGCCATGAGCCTCACCAGAAGCACCACCCATTTACAAATTGGGAAAATGAGGCCAAAGCAAGAGGGGACCATCCTGTTGCAGTTAGGAATCCTGTAAGAATTTTAAGTAGGAGAGAGACAGGATCAGATATTTTTTCAACTCGCTCTCTCCCTCCTCCTCCCTCCCTCGCGCTCCCCTTCTCTCTCTCCCTCTTTCCCTCCCTCCCTGTCTCTCTCCCTCCCTCCCTGTGTCTCTCCCTCCCTCCCTGTCTCTCTCTCTCTCTTTCTCTCTCTCTGTCTCTCTCGACAGTGTGAAGGAGAGACCCAGAGTGAAATGGTCTATTGGAGTCTATTAGGTGTTGAGTGATGTTGCCACCACCTTACAGATGAGAAATTTGAGTCTTCTGGAGGTTAAATGACTTGCTCAAGAGCGTACGTGCAGAACTAGGATTCAAAACCCGCCAGTGCTTTGTCTTCCTGTCTCCTGAATTAGCACTGAACCAGTGCCTAGGGATGAAACTCTGGGGCAAACAGTGATCAGGGTTTCTCAAAAGATTTTTAAGCTGAGGTAACCATTCTAAACCTAACCAGTTAACAAGTTTCTCTCCAAACACAGTGGTTAGTGTTCTGGACCAATCTTTTGTCAGAGGCATCCTAGGAACCTTTTATATACGGACCTGGCTACCTTCCATGATATCAGTCTCAGCCTCTGAAAGTGAGGCCTATCCCCTAGATCAGTGCTTCCCAGGCTTTTTCAGATCACTGCACACGTTGAAAATATTTGTGTGCCTCATTGGGGGAACCATACTAGGTTGCTCAAGGTCAGAAGCAACCCAACCCTGAGGATTCTGGCTGCCCTGGGGCATGAGGAGGCCAGCATCTTGGCACCCCTGTAACCTGGCACACTGCTGGGGCTAATGTGCATTAGATTTCTCCTGCCACACTACAGAATCCTCATTTGTGAATTGGCCTCTCCCCCATGTATTAAGCTTTCAGGGACAGTGAGCTTGCAAACTGCTCTGTAAAGCAAGACTTTTATTTACTTGAAATCATTCTTCTAGAGCCCAAGAGGGACTAATTTTAGGAACTGGCTTCCCAGGATGAGGATGCATGCCTGTTCTTATTCTTTTTGTGCTCTTTATTCTTTTATTCTTTTTATGTGCACTCTTCTCCTGTTGGATCTTCTCCTATTTCTAGACTAAAGAGGCTTTCCCCTCCCCACCCCACCCTACCCCTCTTGGTAGAAGCCCCTCTATTCCCTCTGGGCCTTCTCCACTAAGGTTGTTGTTTAATAGTATAGTGACCAAAGCCACCATCAGGGATACCAGTGCAAACAGAGGGTCACCTCTTTTGTTTGGTGTTCAGGGTCTCCCTGACAATGTACCAAGTTTGAGGCCATTTTGACATTAGTAGCACTTTAGAGTTGGTGTCCTCATTAAACAGCCTGTCTAAAGGCACAGGCTGGGTATGAAGAATCCAGATTTGGCCCCAGATCTGTCATGAATACTGACTAGCCTTGGGTAAGTTCTTTCCACTCGCTGGGGTTTTCTTTCCCCATCAGTTACAGAGATGACCTCTGAAGACCCTTCCAGCTCTAACAGTCACTAGGTCTGTGATAACTGAGGGGCTAGATGAGTGAAATTTGCCCAAATGCCTGAGGTAGTAATATACTCTGTTATGAGGAGATATGTGCTTCAGTTACATGAAGGGGACAGTCCTTCCAGGTAAGAGACTTAGAATAAATAGGCCAGTGTGTGACCACAGTACTAAAATTATCTATGTGGTGGTTAAGAACACAGACTTTGGAGCCAGACCTAGTTTTAAATCCTTGCTCTGCCACTTCCTGCCTGTGCAATTTTAGACAGGTTATATAATCTCTCTGAGCTGCTATTTCTCATTTTAAAGTACCTCCCTCGTGGGGTTGTGTAGTGCTTATAAAGCAGTTAGCACCTAGCAAGCTCCCAATAAATGTTAACTGTTAGCATTATTATAATGTGATAAAACAAAGAACAGATAGGGCAGCCTACAGGATAGAATTTCCATCCCTTTGTCACCTTAGTCTTCTCTCCCTTTGTTCTTCCTTTAACTTTTCGTTCATTTTCCCTTCTCACCTAAAAAAAAAATCAAGCAAGGAAAATGTCCTCTAGGTACCCTATGCTATACAGCCACAGAAGCCCACCCAACCTTAATCTCTAGCACCCCAGTTGTTCTACTACAGTTCAATAAATGGAAAGAGAAGCATCTGTCACTGTTTCCTGGAAACCCTCGCCCCAGTGCTACTTCTTTCCTGTGGTCCAATGAGACATATTGGTCCAGAAACTACACAGGAAGCTGGGATGGAAACAAGCCATAGAGTGGTCTCAAAGTGGGACCTTTCTAGGTTAGAAGTTCCTTTTGGGGTTGCACTACCACATGCAGCAAATGTAGAGAAGTTGCTAGAAGTTGCAACTGGCATTGTTGTGGTTGATGACGATGATGATGATGATGATAATGATTAACGATCCCTTATGTTTGCAAAAGACTTCACAGTTACCAAAGCCTTTTCACACCCTGATCAGCACATGACCAGCAGATCAGCTCTTAAGTTCTCCCTCTGATACTTTGTGGGTGTAACTGCCCTCTTCAGGGATTCCCAGCTCATCAAAAGGTGTTTAAAGAAAATGGACAATTAGCTATTAGGCCCAAGCTGACAGTAACAAAAGATAGCCTGTGTTCCTGTGGGGAACAACAAAGCCCCTCACAACAGGGACCTGAGCCATGACACAGCTGCAGAGTGCCTGCTTTCATTACACCCAAGGGAAAGCCAGTCAGTCACATTAACTGTCCTCTGTTTAGAAGTAGGATCAGAGGTTAAGAGGCAACAAAGGGCAATGCATCAGATACAGGCTGGAAGCTCACAAACCTAGGTACGAATTCTGGCCTTCTTTTTCCTAGCTATGTAATCTTAAGCAAGTCCCTTAACCAGAGAATTCATCTATAAAATGGGAATAATAGGAACACTTATCTCATAAGATTGTTGTGACCATTTAATTAGATAATATACAGAACAACTAGTATGGGGCCTGACACATAAAATGCCAAATAAATGGTAACTTTTTTGATAGTGATGACATGAATAATTATTTTTTTAATGTGATATTTAATAGTCATGCTTTTTCTAATAGAGTAACTAACAGAATAGGTTTCTCATAGCATACCAAAAAGATCAGTTGTTCTTGCAAGTTCAAAGTAAATGCTAATTTTGAACAAAACCAAAAGCAGATATATTCAGCTTCACTATAATCTGGAAACTTACATATGCGGCCTTTGTGCTGCCTCATAGAGTACAAGGAAGTCAGGATTTGAAGTGAGAAGACCTGGGTTCAAATGTGAGCTCCACCAATTTCTAGTTATATGACGGTGTATAAGTAATGTTCCTATTTGAGCTTTGGTGTTCTCATCTGTAAAAATGAGGATAAATTAGTCCAGTCTCTTAGGATAGCTCTGAGGTTTAGGTAATATATGTGAAAGTGCTTTGAGAGCTGTAAAACAATAGTCATTATTATTATGCATGCATTCTTTAGAAGGAAGCACGTTCATTTTGTGTTCAAATAACTTGGTTTTAAAGAAGCATCTCTTTAAGAATAAGCTTTGTTGTGGCTTATGTTACAGGTGGGAAATGCATTTTAGAACTGATTTATGTCCTGTCTGGGTGACTCACTCATCTTCTAATCATGGCTGAATAGACTTTGGGAAAAAAGAGCTGTGACCCTTGTATCAAGTTACATCAAATCATAATTGTTAAGCACTTGCTTAGTGCTGTGGCGGTATTTGGGGTTTTAAGGGCCATTAAATAATACCCTTTCACTTAACTAGTTCAAGACTAATTGGAAGACATAAGGCCAATTGAAAGATAGACATAAGACTCAGGTAGGATAAAAATATCACTTTTGTTACTGAAAAAGTTGATTATAGATTGTAGTTTGGGATCTGCAGCCAAAGGGCTTGCTGATAGATTCTTTGCCCCTACATTAGAGACTTGCCTATCCAGTCCTTGGCACAGCTGGACACTGCAGGCCCATGTACCTTGTAGCAGAAGAACAGATTGGCCCCAGAAAAGGGAGAGGAAGGGGCTGAGCTCAGATTCTTCTCTCACACTCACCAAGCAGATAGCCCTCTTCTCACCTGTGTGAGAGATAGAGCGAGCATCCAAGAATCCCTCCATGGGAAAGCATGAGTGTGAAGTAAATGCTTCATGGGTTATACAAGCTTTATCTTATTGAATCCTCACAACTCTGGATGGCAAAAAAATGTCTCAATTTTTTAAATGAAGAAACAATGAACCAGAAAGTTAAGTAACTTACCCAAGGTCATCAGATAGTTAGGAGGTTAGGGCAATGGGAATCCAACCCAAGTCTCCCTCCCTAGACCACATTTCAACCATTCCAGCCATTGAGGAGCTCACACCGTACAGGTGACATCTACTAAGACATAAAGAAGGCATTGAATCATAATAGCTTCCATATGTCAGGCTCTGTGATGGCTATTTTAATCTCTACAACTCTTTAACCCAGTGGAGAAGGAAGCTGGAGCTCTAAGCATCTTACTGACGTGGCTAAGAGCTGAAATTTGAGCCCAAGTGTTTCTATTTCCAAAGCCCAACTGCAGTCCAGTTGACTCCATTGAATCACTAACGCCCACATTTTTAAAAACGCAGAAATTAAAGCTTAGAGAAGACAAGTGTTTTGTCCAAAGTTGTACCACTAGAGCCAGAACTGGAACCCATACGTTCTGGCCCTTTACATCCTTGACAACATTAGACAGTGTACAGCCTTGGCGATTGGTATAGAGGACTGGGGAGGAGGGAGAGCTTGCTGAGGGCTGAGATGTGAGGGAGGGCTTTCAGAAGGAGATGGTCCATAACTGAAAGGGGGGATTTCCTCATACTCAGGGAAGTTTTTTTATGGTGTGTCTGTGTGGTCTGTCTGTCTGTGTCTGATGTAGAGAATGGGACTTGGTTGTCCTTCACATCAGTGGGGGGAGAAGAAGTAGAAGGGGCTTGAGTGAGATTCTAGTGTTTGCTCTCTGGGTGGGCTACAAAAGGCTTGTAAGTTTTCTGCCAGTGTAGCAAAGGGTTGCTCCTGGGGTCAGCCTGTACAGGGCTCCTGTTCGCAGTGCTGCCAGCAAAGAGTCCAGAAAGTGGTTGTTGTTGGTCACCAGAGGGGAGCAGGCAAATACTAGAGGAAATCTGAGAAAAGAGCTTTTCTCCCCTTGAAGATGCCAGAATTTTCTGAAATGCGAATTTTACTCTAAAAACAAGAATACGTTTTGAGAAACTGTTGGTGGTTTATTGCTTCCCAGTTTCACACACTGAACCTGAGGGCTGTAACTCATGGAGTGAGAGAGAACCCTAATAGGCCACCTGTGGGAGGTAGGGGAGTTACAATGGAAATTATAAGGAAACAAGACAGAAGGCTTGGGTTCTGCTTCTGCTTCTGCCACTTATGATGTGTGATCGTAGGCAAGCCCAATCTCTAGGTCAGGTTTCCGAATCTACAGAGCGGGGCTGATTCCCAAGGCATGATTTCCAAGTACTACTGTGGTGTGTTTCCCCCATAAGCTGTTAAAATACATTGGGAACCTTAAAAAAATTCAACCTACCATGTTTTTTTAAAGACTAATCTTTTAGAACAGTTTTAGGTTCATAGCAAAATTGAGCAGAAAGTACAGAGATTTCCCATATACACCCTGCCCCCACATATGCACAGCCTCCCCCATTATCAGCATTCCCCACCAGAGTGGTACATTTGTTACTTTCGATGAACCTACATTGACATTATAATCACCCAAAGTCCATAGTTTACAGTAGGGTTTACTCTTGGTGGTGTACATTCTGTGGGTATGACATATAGCTATTACTGTAGTATCATACAGAGTATTTCCACTGCCCTAAAAATCCTCTGTGCTCTGCCTATTCATCCCTCTCCCCCTAACCCCTGGCAACTAGTGATCTTTATACTGTCTCCATAGTTTTGCCTTTTCCAGAATGTCATATAGTTGGGATCATACAGTATTTAGCCTTTTCAACTTGCCTTCCTTCACTTAGTAATATGCATTTAAGAGTCCTCCATGTCTTTTCATGGCTTTATCAGACTCTTTTCTTTTTAGCAGTGAATAATATTCCCTTGTCTGGATGTACCACAGTTTATTTATCCATTTACCTACTGAAGGACATCTTGGTTGCTTTCAGGTTTTGGCAATTGTGAATAAAGGTGCTGTAAACATCTGTGTGCAGGTTTTTGTGTGGACATAGGTTTTCAGCTGCTTTAGGTAAATACCAAGGAGTGCGATTACTGGATTGTATAGTAAGAATATGGTTAGTTTTATAAGAAACCACCAAACTGTCTTCCAGAGTGGCTATGCCACTTTGCATTCCCACCAGCAAGGAATGAGAGTTCATGTTGCTCCATATCCTCTCCAGCATTTGGTGTTGTCAGTATTCTGGATTTGGGCCATTCTGAGAGGTGTGCAGTAGTATCTCATTGTTGTTTTAATTTGCATTTCCCTGATGACATATGATGTGGAACATCTTTTCATATGCTTATTTGCCATCTGTATATCTTCTTTGGTGAGATGTCTTTAAGATCTTTGGCTTGTTTTTTTATTGGGTTGTTCATTTTCTTATTGTTGAGTTTTAAGAGTTCTTTGTATATTTTGGATAATAGTTCTTTATCAGATGTGCCTTTTGCAAATATTTTCCCCCCGTCTGTGGCTTGTCTTATTCTCTTGACAGTGTCTTTTGCAGAGCAGAAGTTTTTAATTTTAATGAAGTCCAGCTTATCAATTATTTCTTTCATGGATTGTGCCTTTGGAAGGCACAATCCAAAAAGTCATTGCCACACCCAAGGTCATCCAGATTTTCTCCTATGTTATCTTCTAGGAATTTTATACTTTTGTGGTTTACATTTAAGTCTATGATCTATTTTGAGTTAATTTTTGTGAAGGGTGTAAGGTCTGCATCTAGATTTGTGTTTTTGCATATGGATGTTCAATTGTTCCAGCACCATTTGCTGAACCTAGCATTTTTTCTAAATGTTAAAAACTAGATCCAGACTTTCCTGTATTCAATTGTAAAATAAAGGCATTACCTTAGCAAAATTAAATAAAATAAAAAGGATTGATAATAATACCTACCCTACATGATTGTGAATTAATGTTTGTGTAAATATCTTGCAAACTATAAGATACTATGCATATATTGCTGCTACTGTTATTTTTAGTATTAGTCAGCTCCTGCCCTCAAGTAACTCCCAGCCTAATAGTAGTATTATATTTATGTTCAGGTATTTAAAAAAAAAAAAAAAAGTAAGACGCAGAATGGTATGGCTAGAAAGAACCCCAAAACAGAAATCAGAAACTCTGGGGTAGAGTACCGCATCTGTGCCTTATGAACTATGAGACCTGGGCCAAGTCGCTTAACCTCTCTGAGCCTCAAGTTGCCCACCTGTGAAATGAAGGAGGTGGACTATTGGGCATTTCAGGAGCTTGCCCACCCTCATATTCTGGGACTCACTCACTGGGGCCTCGGATAAGAATCTGTCACATTGATTCACATTTTTCTCAGCATGTTATACTTTTTTAGAAAAGGAACCAGGAAAAGTAATAGAAATAAGATGTATATGAAAGTTCAAACTGCTGAGAAAATTAATCCAGAAAAGAATAGATCTGTCTGGCAGAAAACGTCCAATTTTTGCTAACATAAACATGTTTCACAAAGCCAATTTGCTAAAACATTAATTTAATGAGAAAATATATCCATTCAAGTGTCCTACGTATAATGAATAAAATGTCAAGATGGTTGACTTTCCTTTTCTAACATACACAGACCATACTTCTTATCTGAGAATATTCACCCTCCTCCAAGGAGTCCCAAAGGATGGGTTTCTCTGTTGATTTAGAGAGTCAATAATTCAGTAAAGTCCCAAGTAAATGGCAGAACACAAGCTCAGATTGGGTTTTTGTATTCGTATTTTATAAACATTTCAGGATTTTTTTCCTGACCCTTGACCTTTTGCCTTTCTTAAAGTGAACATCTTATATCCTGGAAGCTTGGTTAGAAATAACCTCAGGGTCATCTCCTCCAGCCTCTTTTTCTTTGTGGATCCTACTACTCTTAGCAACACCTCTGGCAGAATAGTCTAGTAGTTAAACATACAGATTCCAAAGGTAGACTGCCTTGATTCACATACTGGCTCTGCCCTTAATAACTTTGAGACCTTGGGCAAGTTACTTAATCTGCACCGTGACTCAGTTTCTTCATCTGTAAAATGGGAATAATAATTGTACCTACCTCAGAGGGTTATTATGAAAATTAAATTATTTTATAAATATAAAGTGCTTGGAATATGCCTGGTACAAAATAAATCATCATCTTCTTCAAATAAGCTTTTATATGAATGCTTCTAGGGACAGTAGAGAGTGTACTCACTTCTCCCCTCCCTACCCCTCCATTTCTCCAAGGCAGCCCATTGATTTGTTGGCTGGAAGCTCTCTGGTTATCATGAGCTTTGGAGTCAGACAGACTTGAGTTTGAAATCTTATTCTGCCTGCAGCCTTGGGCAAGATAACCCGTGGTATCTTCAACTATAAAATGGCAGCAATAATACCTACTTCACTTAGCTGTTTTGAGGACTAGTTAAGGTGCTATGTATAAAGTACTTAGCATGGTTCCAGCTCCATGGCAGGCACTCAATAAATTATAGTTGCTGCTATGATGATGAAAAAGAAGAAAATAAAGAACAGAAGGAGGAGAAAGAAAGGTAAAAGAAAGCAACAGTAGTAGCCACACCGGCAGCTGCTGCTCTATTAGAAAGTTCTTTCTGAGCAGCTGAGTTCTGCTTCCCTGCAATTTTACCTCACCAGTCCCAGCTCTACCCACTGGAGCTGCACAGGACACATCTACTCTGTCTACTTGTCAGCCCTTCAGATATTCAAAGAGGGCTGACAGAGCCCCCTTCCTGCCCCTATAGCAGCACCATACCACCACTTCTCAGTGTTGTCTCTCCAGGGAGACATCTCCCATTCTTCAGCTGTTTCTCAGAGAACATGGTTTTTAGGCTCCTCCTTACTAGGAGTTCCCTCTTGGCATGCCCCACATCCTTCCTGAATGAGGCGCAGAGCATTGCAGGATGGTTTCACAACATGGCCACTCTCCTGCTGGGGAGAAGCATGGTGTCCTATTTACCCCTAGGTTCCCCACAGTCTCTTTGCCCACACTAGGCAAATGAGAATGGAAACAGATTATCCTTGTTCACTTTGAAATTTCTGTCTGCAGTGACCTTCAGGGAAAAAAAATTGCTTGTCATCTGGGGCACCAGAGGGAGCAGCCCCAACACAGCCTTGTCTGCTGTGAAGCAGTCCATTGGTGGCACAGCCCCACTGAAGCTATAAAAGGGGGTCTCCAGATATTGAGGCATTACCCTATCAGGGAAAAGGGAGAACTTCTACTGGGCAGTGGGTTAGAAATAAGAAGAGCAACCTGGTGCAGACCTGGGCTCCAAGACGCTTTGAGGAAGAGTTTCAGCTTTGAGGTTAAACAGACCAGGGCCCCTACCCAACGCAGCACTCCAGCCAGTAATGGCTACCACTGACTGAGCTCTTACTGGCTTGGGCGCTGTACCAGAGGCTTCACCACCGTTATTCTGTTTAACCATCACAACAACCTATAAAGGAGAAACTGTGATTACTCCCACCTTACACATGGGAAAACTGAGGCTCTCTGGTTGTATAAGTTATTTAAGGTCATATAGGTAGTAAGCAAGAGAGTTAGGATTTGAATCTAAGTTTGCTTCACTTTTTTTTTTTTTGTGAGGAAGATTAGCCCTGAGCTAACATCTGTTGCCAATCCTCCTCTTTTTGCTGAGGAAGATAGGCCCTGAGCTAACATCCATGCCCATCTTCCTCTGCTTTATATGGGACGCCACCACAGCAAGGCTTGACAAGCGGTGCGTCAGTCTGTGCCTGGGATCCGAACCTGCGAACCCTGGGCCCCCAAAAGGGAGCACGTGAACTTAACCGCTTCGCCACTGGGCCGGCCCCTATTTCACTTTTTTCACTATTGTGCTGTGTAGACGGACTCTTACTTTCCATGTGGCCTTAAACAAGTAGCAATCACTTTGAGTCTCAATTTTGTCATCTCCACCTACCTTGCGTGGTTGTTATAAGGGATTAAATAGAATAACATTTTTAAAGTACCTGGCATGTAAGAGGTGTTCAAGAAATTTTAGTTTCCTCGTTCTTAAGTCCCAGCTCTCCCACTTAAAGTGACTGAGAAAATCACTTAACTTTTCCTGAACACAGTTTTCTCATGTGAAAACTGGTTGTGTTTTCTAAACCTCTAACCTTGCATGTTGACAACTCAGGCAGGGTATATGCACAGCTCTGGCACTATTATGATTATGGTTTCTCCCAGAAAAAATCAAATTTCCAGTTATAAAATTAATGTTATGGCTATGTAATGTACAGCATAGGGAATAATATAGTCAATAATATTGTAATAACTTTGTATGGTGACAGATGGTAACTAGACTTATCGTGGTGATCATTTCGTAATGTTTATAAATATCGAATCACTACGATATACACCTGAAACTAACAGGCTATTATATGTCAATTATACTTCAATTAAAAAACATCATATTTACAAACCACAAATAACAAAGTAGAAGATGCTGGAAGAGCTCTGGCGTGTTAATTAAGAACAATAGCGGAAGCAGCTGGGCAGAAAATGCCAACGAGTCAGAAGCAGAGGCAGCATAGCTCTGTTTGTTGACAGAAGCCAGTGCAGTATTGTACGTTAATTGGGGAAGTGGGTAAACATTTGCCAGCAGCTTGCCCCCCAGTGCATTGGAAGACAGACTGGCAGGCTGGGCCCTCCCCACCGCCTTGCCTGCCCATCTGCCCAGAACCCAAGAGATACCAGTAGAGCGGCTTTGCTCTAGGTTCCTTATAAGCAGAGAGGATTCTGGAGGCGGATGTGTCTCCTTAATGACCCTCCTGGGCATACCAGGTTTCCATTGGGATACAGTCGAAGATAGTGTTCTTCCTTCAGCTTGCCAGCCTGCCTGTGATACTTAGCCCTCCCCGGGCCTCGACTCCCCCTCGGCTAGGAGAAGACAGTGGAGCCATCTCATTAGGTGTGGCTTGAGATGAGCAGAGGACAAGATTGCCTGCCTCAGGTGCTGTAGTCTCTGCCCATGGGCCCAGAGCTTCCGTATCTAACAGAGTAGACTGCTCAGCCTCCCATCACACGCTCAGAGCTGCCCATTCATCTGTGTGTCCGTCCGTCCTTACAGTCACTCACATGCACAGCAGCCATCATGGAATACCTGCTCTGTGCCAGACACTGTGCTAATTATATATTTTTTCTCATTTAATCCTCACATCACTCCTGCAAGCTTGATACTAACTCCAAAGCCGTAAAGCTAATAATAGCCAACACAGCTGTGATTTAAAGCAGAATCTTTCTGGTTCCAAAGTCCATTGTCCTTTCCACTAAACCAGTATTTTTCAATTTTTTAAAATTCTTGTTCCTTTTGATAAACAGGAAAATTTTGTTTCTTTCTCTCACTCTCAGATTCAGAAGTCTTCCACATCCCATCCCTGCCCCTGGCCTAGGAGGTCATAAAAGTTAAATAAATTAGGTAATTTAGGATCCCTATATGATTACCATGTCTCAGCTGAGCCAAGATTTTGTCTAGCTTTACTCTCTATGGTTTATATTATGAAATAATGATTTTTATTTCTAAAATACAAAGTCATATTACGACATTAACTCATTTTTTCAAACTAAATATCCCCACCACCACCACCACCACCACCACCAAGGAGATTGTGCTGTGTCTCGCGGGGGAGCCTCTCCCCAGCAGAGGAGATACCGTCTTTGGGCATGGTGGAGTGGGCGTTCTGCAGTGTGCTACTGGTAGGGTTAGTAGGAACATCAGCCCCAAAGGCTTCGCTCTTTTCCCACCAAGCAGGAAAGGCCCTCCCTGTAGTCAGGAGTTAACCAAGCAGAAGTCCCCAGGAATGCCTGTCATTGTTTAACCCGAACCCTTTCCTAAGAGGCCTCCTGTTCTCTTGGCCAAGCTGAGCTGTGCAGGAGGCGAGGGACCTCCACCTGCCCAAAAGAGGTCCAGTCTCCTGAACCTATGCCTTGAGATCAAATGCTAGTTCTTCCACAAAACTCTGAGACTTGACTTCTCTGAGCCCTGGTTTCCTCAGTTATAAAATGGGAATAACAACACCTACATTACAAGGTTATTTTGAGGATCAAATAAGATAATAGATGTGAAAATGCTCATGCCAGCACATAGTAGGCTCAAAATCAATGCATACGGGCTGGCCCGGTAGCGTAGCGGTTAAGTTCGCCTGCTCTGCTGCGGTGGCCGAGGGTTCGCAGGGTCAGATCCTGGGCACGTGCTCATCAAGCCATGCTGTGGCAGCATCCCACATAGAAAAGAGAGGAAGATTGGCACAGAGGTTAACTCAGAGCCAATCTTCCTCACCAAAAAAATAAATAAATAAATCAGTGTGCATGGATGGGATCTGAATGCCACGTGGAAAAAATAGTGTTTGTTCCACTCTTTTAAATATGTGTTTTCTTTCTTTTTAGGTAACCCAGCTGGACCCAAATAAATCGTTATTGGAGGTAAAGTTGTTCCCTCAAGAAACCCTTTTCCTTGAAGCGAAAGAGTAAACACAGCCCAGCAGTGGACCCAGCCCTTCCTTGACAAGCCAGAGGCCTGCGTCAAGAGAAAGGCTCCTCACCAACCCACCTACACGCTCGTCTCACTCAATTCAGTGTCACACTTCTGCCTCTTGCAAGATTGCTGGAAAAAAGTAATAATAAACATAGCTACTTAAAATTTCCCATCCACGAGTATATGTTCCCAACCCTCATTATTGAGAATTACAACTCTGCCACCCTCCCCTACCCCCTTCACCTCGCCCTTGTTCACTGACTTATGCACTGTTCACGTGGGAGTGATCACAAAGTAGAATTGTTACCTCTCCAGTGCCCTTTTTGTCCCCACAGTGTCTAGGACAGTTCTGTCTGTCCTATGACACCAGGATGCTGTGTATTTGATATGTCTCATTGAGCCAGGGCTCATACACCTCTGCCTTTTTATCTTCATGACTGGATTTCTACTTTGTCACCTAATTTTAAGAGGCAGGGGGAAAAAAGTCAAATGGAACTTCTTGGCATGGAGATTAAACGTTATTGTAGGAAAAAAAGCATATCATTTTTGTTGGTACTTTCTGACTTCTTTACTAAGATACAAGGTTGGGTTTGAGGACTGCATTTGACATACATGCAGGATATTTACTGCTGCTGCCTTGAGTCTCCAGGTTCCATCTAGGAGGTATTTGCTGTTCCATTACAGTGTGGGAAACTGTTGAAGTGCACGATGTGAATGTTGAGATAGTGTGAAGAGGACCAGTACCAGGACTTCGCTATCTGGCCCCGCTGCAGGAAGCTGCTGTTAGGTTTGCATTTGGGCGGTTAGAACCTCACAGACACCAGCTCCCAGGTTGCTGGTCCATCAATGTACACTGAACACAATTCTCTCCTGTTTTTCTGTCCTTCTCCATCACACGTTTGGACCTTGTCACTTGGTGTTTTAAGCACCTTATCTCTCGCCAAAATCTGATCAGCTGCCTCATGGACTCTGAGCCCACCTGTAATAAGGAACTTGCTCCACTATTTCATTCTTTTAATGTTTTAATATTAAATATTAGACTCTCATCTCAAATGAAAGGGGTGTCATTCTATGGCTGAAGAGTCTGACTTCATATATTTGAGAGAGCAAACTTGTGGGCTCAGCTCAAAAGACATGTGTTGCCTGAACCTACATATAATTTCGGGGTGATTTAGCAAATGTGGATTCTTATTAATCTATGGATCTGGCATTTGGATTTTAGTTCATGGAAGTGCTGTTTATGCCTTCACAGCCAGTGATTTCTTTTCAGCCTTGAAATGTTTCTCCATGTCTATTTTTTTGTTACCTGTGGTCTCTATCCTAGGGGTTGGGATCCTGATTTGACGTTTTGTACTTGTCCATAAGAGAGTCTGAGTGCTGGGTTTTTTCCCCCGGTCCAAGCCAAGGGGTTCTCAGAAAACTCACCAAAGCCTGAGATTTGCCTGGTCACTTTTCCCTCTGCCCGGAAGTGGGCGTGGCCAGGAAAATTCCACCTTCTGTCTTTTCTCTGGTGCTCCAACCAGGGACCTCCACGGAACTCTCTCTTAAAAGAGATGTGTTCTTAACAGACTCTTGCTACGTCTGTGTAGGTGCAGGCCTTCTCTGGCCCCAGGGTTCTCTCCAGGGAGGCTGAAAGGAAGAGACCCGCAGTGGGGTAGTTCAACCTGAGCACTTCCTCTCCAGCTCCACTCCTACCTTCCTAACCCAGTGGCCCCACAAGACAGTCATTCCAATGCTACAGATGCACTAGCTCTTCTTTTTCCAGGTAGAGCTTCTTCTGGAGCTGTCGTGAAGAAGCTTCAGCCCTGAACTCAGACCGTACTCAGGAACAGCAGCAAGGGTGGGGGTGCGGATTGGAGAGATGGGATTCTGAGTTCACTTTCATGTTTAACCTGCTCCCTCTGATTTGGGTTTGACTTTACCATATTGCTCCCCCCATCACCTTCACTTCTGTATTCTGATAATATGGACTTAACTCTGAAACAATTTCATAAAAGTTATCAAATGCTACTTGAATGTGTATGAAGTTTACCCACACTTTTTCAATCCTGTCTTGGAAGGTTCTCCTTGCTCAGTCCCATGAAATCCTATTCTGTAGGTCCCATTGCTGAGAAAGGCCTCAGCTGATTATCACTGTTCATTCATGTCATTCTGGTCTATAAAGCTCTAGAACAGGAGGCCAAAACAGTTTTATGCCTTTTCTTACAAGCACAACATTAAAATGACTTGCATCAAGTTAGGTTCCAAGAAAAACATTGTGACTTGCTGTCACCACAGAAATAGCAATGTCCTTTGTAGTTCTTCCTCCTCATTTAAACTTCGCTGGGCTTTACATCCCAACCTCCAGACGCAGTCAGTGAGTCAGTCCGAGTATTTGCTCAGCGTTCTTACGCCCTGCTGTTTGTAGTGAAGTTCCAGGGCTCCTTGCCATCCCCACCCCCGTTCCAGTTCACTCCTTTGTGTTTCTTGGATTGTCAGTTGTACGTTTGGAGCCTTCATTTGAAGGTTGAAGGAAGTGTTGCCAATTTCCCACTGCCTCTCAGAAGGTGCAGTTTGGGGGAGGTGTCTGGTTTGCCATGTTGCCATGCTCTGGCACCACTGGTTTTATGGGACACACAGGTGTTCATCTCTGAATTGTAAGCATCTGAGTTGGATGAGAGCATCTTTTATGGAATCTTTCGTTTTTAAGGTAGAAGAACAGGATTTAGGCTTTTATAAATTTTGGTGACATTAGAGACATGAAATAAGTTTGCAGTTGCATTAAAATTGCTATTCCCAAAGCTAGACATGCTGACCTGAGTGTACTGGTCAATGGGCTGGGTTTTAGCGAGGTTGCAGAGCTCTGGCAGATTTCCCCAAAAGCACGGAAGTTGTTCATTTGGATGTGGGAGGGAGTCTTAATTGTCTCCATGAGCAGCATCACTGATTGACACACTGCCGCCATCCCTCTCAGTCCCTCATCCACCCCATCTTAGATCCCACAGGTGGATGGGATGTGGAATCCTAAATTCAATCCGGGAGTAACTCACGTAGGCATTGTACTTTAAGGTCTATGTGACCTTAAAGGGTCTATGTGACCCTTTCTCAAGCATTATCTCATTTGATCCTTTATAAAACTCTTAGAGGGAGATCTTACACACAGCACACATTCCAGAGACTTCAGTGTCTTCAGTTTGAAGTTGGGTTCTGCCTCTCAATAGCTGCATGACCTTAAATGAATAACCTCTCTGAGCCTCAGTGTCCTGATTACATTCAGATAGCACTGTGCAGTTTACTACACCTTCCCCACACATCCTCCCAGTCCACTGCAGTGAGGGAAGCAGGGCAGAGATGATCATCCCATGTTTGCACATGGGTCTCAGAGGGCAGTGGCTTGCCTAAAAGTCACACAGACTGTCACTAAAAGTGTTAGGACTCAAGCTCTAGGCCCTGATTTTGGGGTCCACAGCTCTTCTGCAAAGAATCTCTAAATTTCATGTCCAAGAATGGATCTTGGAATCCCCTACAATTGTGTACAAAAAGTTAAATGTGTACTTTTCTGGAAGGGGAATCTGTATTTATCAGATTCTCCGTGGGCTCTATTGACCTCAAAAATTAAGAACCACCATTTACATCATGCAAACATCAGACTATTTGAGAAGTTGAATCTGTCTTTTCATCAAGCCATATTTTTATTTAAAACCCCCAAAGAGGGCCGGCCCCGTGGCTTAGCGGTTAAGTGCATGCGCTCCGCTGCTGGCGGCCCGGGTTCGGATCCCGGGAGCGCACCGTTTCTCCGGCCATGCTGGGGCCGCATCCCACATGCAGCGGCTGGAAGGATGTGCAGCTATGACATACAACTATCTACTGGGGCTTTGGAGGGGAAAAATAAATAAATAAAATCTTTAAAAATAAATAAATAAATAAATAAAATAAAATAAAACCCCCAAAGAGTGGGGATGCAACAACCAGGCTTTCTTGCCCTGAACCTTCCTCTGCATTTAGTGCTTCTCCCTTATCTCGAATAATTTACTTTGGAAAATGGCCTTTAACAACCCCAACTGGTCATACAGCTCCTCTCTGCTGCATTTTGAAAGTTTGGTCTGAAAGGAAACACCAATAAAAGACACTCGTTCTCCAGTCTTCAGTCTACTAACTCTTAATTTGTACACTATTAGTTGTGGTTCTCGGTTTTGAGAGGTGATATAATGTATGGATGGTTAAGAGAAGAGCCTCTGGAGCCAAATTGCCTGGGTCCAAGCCACTCATCCACTTCCTAGTAGTGCACCCTTGGGAAGTTACTTCACTTTCCTGTGCCTCAGCTTGTTAGCTATAAAATGGAGATAATAACAATACCTGGTTGCCAAGGTTGTGAAGATTAAAGGAATTAACACTTAACAGTTAGTTAACATGTAAAGCAGTTAGAATAGCTATTATCTGGTATGGGATTATAAAAAGAAAGGAGAGTAGGTGATGACAGCAATAAGAAGTGGCAGATTATGGGGGAGGATACAGAAAACTTGAAAAGCAGACACAAGAAGTCCAGGAGCACTGCTCTAGGGCTCTTCAGAGAAGTCAAAGAGCAGTGCACAGAGCGTCACTGTGTTACTGGTGTCCATGAGAATGAGCACGGGGCATGGTGGGGAAGAGGTGGGCAGGGACTAACTTGCTGAGCGCTTAGGATGAACCTGGTACAGTGCTCAGAGCATGATGTACATGAGCTCATGTAACCCCACAGCACCCCTGCCAGTGGGTGTTCTTGATCCCATTTTGAAGAAGCAGCAGGCTCAAAGAGGTGAAGTGACGTGAGCCCGAGCTCCGCAGCTAATAGCAGAGCAGAGCTTGGGACCCAGACCTGTGACTCCAGAGTCCCCGCTGTGTTTGTCACAGTGCAGTACCTTCAAGGAAAGTATGACATGTTACCAAGACATTTCAAATAACATTTTTAAAATGTTGGTGGATGCAAAAAGGGATAAAGGCATATTTTTATAGAAAACTCAGCTCTCCAAAGTGACTCATTCCCCAATGTGTCGGGAGCCAGAATGTAAGCAATGCCTTGTATTTTTAAGCACATGCAATGATTTAAGAAGGATCCTGTAGCTTCTACCTCTCTGACATCTCCAGAATCCATTCCCTGCTCCTTCCTCCGTTATCACACTGACATTTCTTCCTTTCAGACCTTTATTGTCTCTCACTTGGGTTACAAAACCGTATCCTAATTGATCTCCCTTTCTCCAGTCCCTTCTCTTCTAGACCAGTCTCCACACAGCTGCCAGAAAGAGCTTTCTAAACACCTGCCTCACCAGCCCACACCTCTGCTTTGATCCCCTCAAAGGCTTCCCATTGCCCTCCGAATAAAACCCAAACTCTTGGCTTGGAACTCCTGTCATCTGGCCCCTAGCTCCCTCACCATCGATAACTCTAGTCATGCCCTCAACACGTCCTCAGCTACCTGCACTGTCCTGAAAGCAGCAGCTTTCTGTCTCTCTGCCCTTGCACACTCTTCCCTCTGCTCTGCATGCCCTTCCACCACCACTGGATTCCTACCACCATCCATCCTTCACTTTCAGTTTAGACCTCACTTCCTCCAAGATGGCTTCCCTGACCACTGCCACACCCTCCACACACCCTCCAGGTTAGGCGCCTGTGCTGTGACTCTTCAGCCCTGTGCCGCCCTTTTCATGGCACTGGATCAGTCTGAACTGTAACTCTCAGCTCCCATGTCCTTCCTCCCCACAAGCCCAGACAGAGAGCCCCCAGAAGGGTCTGAGTCGCCATATCTTCAAGGCCTAGCAAAATGACTAGTACACAGTGAGCACACAGTAAATTTGGACTTACTGACTGAATGTAAACAAATGATGATGTCCATGTATTTACAAGGTGGTCACTTCCATCTGGAACATCCAGCTCATCTGGGAACATTGTGAAGGTGGAGACCAGATCGTAATCATCCATTTACTTCCAGAGCCAGTCCCGGGTCTGGCACATAGCAGTCGTGCGCCCAGTGGTTACTGAAGCAGTTAATTAATTGGAGCTGGAGCAAAACCCACTGGACCTGCTGAGAAGAGACAAAGAGTGAAGGAATTGGTGTTGAGTACCTCGGTAAGGCCTACCCGATGCCAGGGGCTTTATACGCTCCATCCTCCCACACTGTCCTCAGAACACTCTGTAAGGTCACTACTGTTAGTATCCGTATTTTCCAGTTAGGAGAACTGAGGCTCGGAGAAATTATGTCCCTGTCCCAGAGACACACAGCTAGTAGGGAGAGGAGCTGAGCTTCCACCCTGGGTCTGAGCCCAAAGCTCGTGCCTGCTGTGTTTTCCCTCAGCGATGAGGCCCCCCTCCCTGAGCTGCTTCAGTAGCTGTAACTTCTAACCCATAGGGTATAATAAAAATCCTCACACACTTCTCCCCTTGCCTTCTAGGATGCTGCACTTCTCTAGTTTTCCTCCCACCTCTCTGAAAGGTCCTCCTCTGTCTCCTCTGCAGAGTTTTCCTGTCCTGCTTGCCTGTGAAATGTCAGCAGCCCCTGAGTTCCTTCCTCTGCCCTCTACTCTTCTCAAACTCTCCTTAGATAACAGGCAACTTGTACTTCAAGACTCAGCTCAGATTTTGCCTAAGGTATAAACTCCATGAAGGTCGGGTCCATCTGATCTGTTGTTTTATCCTGCAGCGTGGGCCTGGCACTGTGTAGGTGCTTGATAAAAAGCTGTTGATAATATAGTGAACATTTACATCGTGTTTATTGTATGCCAGGCACTAAGTGCTTTATTTGTATTAACTCATTTACTCCTCATAACAACCCTATGAAGTAGGAGCTATCAGTAGCCCCACTTTATTGGTGAGCAAACTGAGGCACAAGAGATTGGGTAATTTGCCCAAAGTCACACAGCTAGTAAACCATGGAGCCAGGAGTCAAATGCAGGCAGATTGGCTCCAGAGTTCAGGCTATTACCACTCCACTTTCCTACTCCTCCTCCAGGAAGCCTCCTGGAATCCCCAGGACAAGTTAAGGGCCTCTTCTAATCCCCAGGTTTGCCCCTAGCAGAGCACTTATCACATTATTGTGATTATTTGCACAGAAGCCTCCCCTGTGGACCGTGATATATCTTTCCCCGCAGGGCCTGGCACAGGGCACAGACAGTAAATGTTACATGAATGAATGAACTACAGAACTACCCTGTGAGGTGGAATACACTGTCCCTGCTTCATACATTGATAAACTGAGACTTACAGAGGTTAAATCATTTCCCCAAAGTCTCATAGCTACTGTATAACACACTATCTCTAAAGCAAATATTTTTTCCACCATGCACTTTCATCAAACCAGATTTCATTTAAGTACTGATACAGCGCCCTTTGCCTTATGGAGACCGAGTCAGTTTTGTTTTTTATGTGTGTGAGGAAGATCAGCCCTGAGCTAACATCTGATGCCAATCCTCCTCTTTTTGCTGAGGAAGATTGGCCCTGGGCTAACATCTGTGCCTATCTTCCTCTACTTTATGAGGGATGCCGCCACAGCATGGCTCCACAAGCAGTGCGTTGGTACACGCCCGGGATCCGAACCAGCGAACCCCGGGCCGCCGCAGCAGAGCGCTTGCGCCACCGAGCCGGCACCCCCGAGTTAGTTTTGACTCATTCATTATCATGTAGGCTTTTTGTAAAATACTGGATTCTCAGCCTCTACCCTTGGCCTGGAACTCCCAGGCTGAGGTTGAGCCACCAGTTTCGGAGCAGTGTGGTCAATGCTAAAGGAGTTCCAGGAGCTGTGGGAACCCAGAGGAGGCCCCCAGTCCAGGCGGTCAGAAAGGCTTCTGGGGAGAAGTGAACCCCATCTAGCAGCTCTGGCCGGAGTCCGCTCTGTGATAAATGGGCCTGCCCAGGCCTGACCATCTGAGATCCCAGAGTTAGACAACGGAAGCCTCCTACAGGATCAGAATGGAGCCTGCCCTTCTAGGCTCAGGTCTCCAGGCCCCTGGAAATGTTATCTGCCTTTCCTTGGCACACACTGGTAACATTTGCATAGAACTTTTCTGAGGAGTTGGCAACTGGGAGAGTCTTACTGAATCTTTTCTCTTATGTTTTTGGGGGTCGGGTGGAAGCCCATGTAAGGGGAGCCAGGTGTGGAGGCCAGGAACTTTGCTGTATTTCCAGAGGTGGGTGCCAAGGCCTCAGCTGGGTGGAGCATCTCACATGAGAATCATCATCTTCCTAGCTGGGTCTGCATAGTCCCTTTCTCATTTCAGACCATTTCCAGACACAGCAGGTCTACCTTTCCTCATTCTACAGATGGAGAAACTGAGGCCCAGAGCAGTGAAGTGACTTGACCAAGACCTCCGTTCTGGCATGTCTTCAACCACACCAAGCATCAGGGAGGAACTGGCTTGTGTGGCTGTCGCCTACATTCCTCTGTTTCTTCTTATAAAACCATGGGGTGCATTTTATGAGTTTTTACATGCTGTGGGAGGTCACGGACATGGAAGAACACGTTCTCTGGAATAAAAGTGGTACTGTGCCATGGCAGCACACAGCCCAGCTCCTGCCTTTGGGGAGCCCCACTAGGAACAAGCAGTGCTAGGGTGTGCCCCAAATAATGGAGGCTCTGAGAAGAGAGAGGTAGGGGGTGCTTCCAGAGGCCGGGGGTGGCCTGGGCTGTGCTTCTCCTTTCTTACTGGGCAGCACCACTTTGTGCTTCATGGCAAACAAGTTCTGGTTAATGGAGCCCCTGGAGAGGGTGGTGAGTGGAGTGGGGGAGGTGACCCAGGGAGGGAGATGGCCCACAGTCCTCTGGGACCTTGAGCAGCCCAGGCCTGCCGGAAGGTCTCTGAGCAACGCAGATCTGTCGGAATTCTGATTCTGGAAGGAGTTTTCAGATTACGGTTCAAGAGCAGAGGCACCTCCTTTCACTAGCTCCCAGTTCCCCAGTCTACCTGCTAATGGAGGCAAAAAGGTACTGAAAAGGGAACAGTTTTCCTCTCTGGAGTGAAAAGAGAAGAATTCATTCATTCAAACACTGCCCAACAAATAATAATACTCAATATAACTTGAGTGTTTACTGCGTGTCAGACACTGAGAAGGACTTGACATGAATTGTGTTTTTGAATCCTCACAATGACCCCATGAAAGTGTTAGTTTTACCCCCATCTTACCTAGGAGGAAATGTGACAAATGCAGAACTCCAGCCCAGGTCAGTTTCCACACTGGCAGCCTTGCTCAGCCAGGTCCCGTGACCAAAGGTGCTGAGGATACGTGAAGAGTGGCGCCAGCCTCTTGACCAGCAGTGAGAGCACACGTGGTCAGTCCTGGGGGGCTAAGGGAGGTTGTAGGTGCACAGAAAGGAGTGAAGAAGCCCCCAAGGAAAGAGGTTCCAAACACCAAAGGAAGTGCTCCCTTCCTCTACCCCTCCCCATCCCCAGGGGGTCAGTTCTAGGGATGGGGAAAGGGGTCTCAACTCCACCTCCTGTCTCCAACCAGGATCTTCTGTAGATGCAAAGAGCAGTTCTCATCCTTCCCCCACCTAGCTGTAAGACCTTGGGAAAGTCACTTACTCTCTGTGCCTCAGTTTCCTTTGAGATAAAGTGGACATGAAGATGGGTGGCTGTGTGGCTTCAGAGAGGGCAAATGCAGAGGCACTTGGAGAGCTTGCAGGAGCAGCATGTGCCTGTTGTGCCCCTGACAAGAGACAACGGGGGCATCCTGGGGGCTGGGTCCTAAAGGGTGAGTAGTTTCCAGGTGGGATTGGGAACCTGGGACTGGGAACCTGGAGGAGGCATCTGTGCATCAGTGCCTCCTCAAGTCTGGAGTCTGAACCACCCATTGGGGCCAAAAAGCCTACTTGTGAGCCAGCTTTCCGACCCCAACACAGACCCCACCAGGAAAGAGAGTAAACGTGTTGGGCTCCAGGCCAACCAGTATTGCCCTGAGCCGGTCATGCAGCTTGAAACTCGCCCACCAGACACAGCCTGGAAGGAGACTGCGCGGTCCTGTGGGAAACGTGGGTGGAGGGAGTAGGAGTGGGGTGGGGGTGGGGGTGGGGGTGGAAGAAATCAAAGCAGAACTCTTTATTTGAGGGAAAGACGCCAAGGGTGAGGAGGTGGGGGCTGCGGGGATGTATTAGGTCTCCCCCTCCTAGCCCTATCCCTCCCTCATATCTTCATTTTGATCGGTCATCTATGGGTTACAGGCTGGAAGTGTGCGGCTGCCCACAGGGGTCCCTGGAGGCACTTCCCGAAGAGGGGTCGGAACTCAAACCCGGGTTGATCCAGCCCAAGAGCCTAGCAGTAGCCCTTCCTCTTCACAATCTCCTCCCCCCAGATGAGATGGCCTGGCCTCTGCTGTCCTCCAAGCAGTCCGATTCCGGGGTGGCCAAGAGAGGAGCCCAGAGAGGGCTGGCGAGTCGCCCACGGTCACACAGCGCTGCAAGGCTCCCAGTCTGGCTGGCGCGGCGGCCCCGGGGCTGATTCCCGGAATCGCTGTTTCCAAAGCCCCTCTTGAGGGATGGAGATCAGGAGAAGGAAGGTCCGAAGAAGACCACCCTGCGGGTGCACACCGTCGCCAAAGCCCCGGGAGGACCTACAAATCACTTGGGCATATGCACGGTCTTGTCCGGGTAGAATCGCCTCTCTCCCCCTCCCTTGCTCGGCCTGGTCAATGCCGGGTCCTTCCAAACTCAGCTCCGGGAAATCGTGAGAACTAATGTAAAATGGGGGAGGGGTCAGAAAGGAGGCCGGTTTCAAGATAAATATGCTATAATCAGTAACTTTCTTATGCTCCTGCCATAACCACTCAAACGGTGTAATGGGTGAAAAGATCCCGTTCACAAGAGCCACATAAAATACCAAGGAGTATGCTTAAGAAACAGAACTATAGAAACAAAACGACAAAACTTACAAAGGGACGTAAACGTCGTGAATAAATGCAATTCCTACAGTGTTGTATATGGAAATATCCCATATTGTGAACATGCATAATCTCCCTCAAATTAATTTCTAGAGGCAAGTAAATCAAATTTCCAAAGAGTTTTTAAAATTTTACTTTCTTGGGCCAGCCCCTTGGCGTAGTGGTTAAGTGCCCGCCCTGCGCCTCGCCGGAGGGTTCCTGGCGCGGCCCTACTCACCGCTTATCAAGCCATGCTGAGGCAGGCATCCCACATATAAAGTAGAGGAAGATGGGCACGGGAGTTAGCCCAGGGCCAATCTTCCTCAGCAGAAAGAGGATTGACAGCAGATGTTAGCTCAGGGTCGATCTTCCTAACAACAACAACAACAAAAATTTACTTTCTTTTTGGAACTAGCTTTAAAAATTCTAGAATATTTATTCAGAAGACTATAAGACTATCTTTCCACAATAGCCATGAGAATTTTGAAAGAGAACAATCAGGAATCAGATTCAGGAATCAGAAAGATGACTTGCCCACCCAAGTATTACAGAACTACAGTAATTAAAAGAGTGAGGCTGGTGCAAAAGTGAACATCTCCCTAGAAAAGAAATTGCTGAACGGACCCACGGAAGGCGTCTGAGAACTTGGACGTGGTTCATGGTGGGGGGGGGGGGGGCGGGGAAAGGATGGCTCATTGGGTAGTGCTGTGACAACTGGGAAAAAATTAAGTGACAACCTTACTTCACACTTTCCACCAAATTTAATTTCAAATGAACTAAAGACACGAAAGTATATAATGAAAAAATGTTAATATAAAATATTAGGTGAATGCTTTTAGAAAGGTGGATTTGAAAAACCCTTGCTAAGTATTATTCTGTAAATAGAATCTATAAAGAAAAAATGACAGATTTAGCTACATAAAAAAAATTTAGCTTTGGTATAACAATAACAAAACAAGATAAACAAAAACAAAAATGGAGAAATGCAGCAAATCTTACAGATAGTAGGCTACTACTGGCCTTAATATATAAACAGCTGTTACAAATTAAGGAGAGGAGAAGCTCTATGATAGAAAAATAAGCAAAGGATATTCACAGATTTTTTTAAAAAGCACGAGTGACTAACACAAAAACTAAGGAATAACTAAGGAAATGCAAATTACAGTAGCAAAAAGTTCTTTTTTCCTGCTTGAATTGGCAAATATTAAAAAAAAATCAGCAAGATGCACTACTGTTGTGTTCATTGAGACAAACTTTTCTGAGGGTTTTTTGACAGGTAGCTATCAAAAGCCTTAAAAAAAAAGCATCTGACCAATCTTATTTCTAGGAATTTATCCTAAGGAAATGATTAGACAAATTCACAAAAAATGTTCATTGTAGCAATGTTTATTATAGCAAAAATTGGAAATAAACTAAATACCTATTGATATAGAATTTGCTAAATAAATTAAGGTACATGCATACAATGAAATATTAAGCAATTCTTTAAAAAGATTATGTAGATATGAATATGAAATATGAAAAAATGATCATAATATTTGTAAATAAAAAGCAGGTAAGAAAAAGTATATTTTTGTAAATGTAGGTACACAGAAAAAAAATATTCCAAATATGCTTTGCTAAATTGTCTAAAATGCTTTATAATATGTTTTACTTCATCAGAACCAGCAATAATTTGGTAAACCTAAAGTCTCACGTCAGGAAGTGTCCCCTGACTCTCCTTTCCACACTTCCACCTCAACCCTGTTCTCAGCTGTGAGGTCACTGGTAGGTGACTGTGTCCCCAGTTGGCCAACGAGGTCTTTAAGGGCCCATCATAGTCGATTTATCTCTGATCCTCAGGGCCTGTCACTTGCTAGGTGTTCAACATGATGAAATGAAAGAATGAATGAATGAATGACCCGTTCTCTCCTGTTTCCGTGAATGGTCGATGAAGTGAACGGAATTCAACCGACTGAAAGCCCCGAGGTCTGATTTACTCTCCCAGAACCGAAGGTGAGAAGAAAAGAGCCTAGGAGTGGACGTCGGATCTGGGTTCCTATCTTCCCCCAGGCTCAACATCACTGTGCCCCCGGCGAGTTACGTCGCGTCGCTGAACTTTGGCTGACTCATCTCTGAAACGTGGAACGTCACAACCACCCCACTTCAACCCCAGGATTGCGCACCGAGCAAGCCGGCACACACTAAGCGTTTAGCAGAGTGGTGGTACACAGTAGGCGCTCAAAAATAGAAGCAAATAGTTGAGAGATGAACACCGCAAATTTGTCCCAGGCTCAGAGGCGCCCAACCAGAAGGTTGTGGAGATAGGAAGCCGGGCGACGCGGGACGGCCGCCTCTCCTGCACGCGCCCTGCAGACACGGGCTTGATCCAGAGGAAGGCTGCGGCCGCTGGGGCTCTGCGTTGGGGGTTCCGGCCGCGCTCTCAGCGCCGGTGCCCTCGCTCCCTGCCGTCAGCCGGCTCCCGGTCCCACTCCTCCGGTTGGGGGACGAGGACGGGGAAGAGGCTGAGCACGGGCGGGCGGGTCCCGCAGCCCGGAGGGTGGGGGTGCAGAGAGGGCAGGGCCAGACATCCGTCCGCCGTGCACAGCCGGAGGCCGCGCCTGGAACCGTGCAGAATTTGGGCCTTGGGTCGGGGTCTCCCCTGGTACTCCTGAGTTCGAATTCTGCTCTGTCCCATACTAGTTGTGAGATGTGTAGCTGAGTCCGTTTTCTCACCCATCAAGTGGGATAACAGGACTTACCTCGCAGAGGGTAGCGAGACTTAAATAAGACCCTGTCGGGGAAGCGCGAGGCGCAGGGCCCCTCACAGGAAGAGCGCCAGAGAAATCAAGCGCCAAGGTAGGAGAGGTTCTTTCTGGCTGCAAAATTGTGCCCCGGTCCCCGGCCCTAGCCTAGGTCATATCCGTGGCTTTGACCACGTAAATGCGCCATTTTAGCGGGTTCGAGGGCGAGGACAGCAAACCAGGCTGCACTTCTCCCTGTCCACCCGGGAGTGCACGCGGCTGAGAGTCTTAAGTGACGTGGCTCAAGAGTTGATCGGGAGGAAAATGTTGTCGTGGTGTGTCTGTGTGTACAGGTGTGTGTGTATCCACGCGCGTGTTCGTGGGGCTCGCGTACAAGCGCGTCTGTGGTTGTGCAGGAAACAGCGTGTATGAGGCGGCCCGCGAAGCTCCTTCTCCCAAAGGCACCTTCCGCTTTTTCTTCGCGCCCCCTTCTCGGTAAAGAGTTTCAGCCAAACCAAGGGAATCTGGCGCGGCCAGGGGAAGGATGGGGACGGGAGGGGCGATTCCATCCCGGAGCCACTGGTTTGGGGATAATTACTTTTAATGTCAGAAAGATTTAGTTTAATATCATCTCTATTAGGCTGCCGGGAGGGTAATTAAACGGGCTGCGCCGCAGCCGGCAAACAGATGGCGTCTGCTTGCTCCGAGGCCACGGGCAAACAGCGCAAAAGTCAAGGCCTCCCGAGTCCCCCATCAGTGCCCCCGGCCCTGCTCCTACTCAGAGCCACCAAGCCATGCCTCCAGCCCCCTCCGCGCCCTCAGCCGCCAACCCCAGCCTCACTCGGTCTCACCAGGGCCATCCCTTTGGACCCCACCACATCCCGGGCGGGGGCGTGGGGAATGGGGCCAGTCGCGAACGTGGGTGGGGGTGGATTTTCGTGGCTAGGAGCGCTCACCGGGGGCTCCCAGCCCCTGGCACAGCAGAGGCATCAGCAAATGATTCTGAGCTGAGGACATGCGTCAGTGAGTGTGTACGTGTGTTACTGTGTGAGGACGGGCTTTCTGCCCTCTACCGCCTCATTTGTCCGGGAGGTCCGGCTTTCTCTGCCCAGGGTCCAGCCGCCTACAGGGCCCGGCCCTGGAATAGGGTTAGATCCGTGCACGAGCGAGGGCACACGTGCTGGAGCATATGCTCTGGGTGTTCAGTCACCGAGGTGGGAGTCTCTGGGTGTCTGGGTGAGAGGTCACACACCAACTGGATGTCCCAGGGTGAGGATATGCTTATGAGAGTGCTGTGAAGTCAATCGAACTTTCTGAAGGGATCCTCTTGGGTGGGAAGGCAGCGTCAGAGGTGAATGCACCCCGTGGGCGGTCACTGCCTGCATGTGTGAGGGTGTGTCCAAGACTTTTGCAGAATGAGGTCACACGTGCAGACTGTGTGTCCAGGTGTGAAGCCACACTCTGGTATATGCAAAGGGGTAGCCCCTGCTGCCTCAATCTTGGCATGCTCCCCCCACACACACACTGGCAGCTCAGCCAGGCCACTCCCTTCCGGTCTCTGCTAGCTCAATCCTAATCAGGACTAGGCTGGAGTGGCCTGTAGAGGTGTGAGTGCAGTGTCCTCGACCTAGGACGGTTACTCTGCCTCCCTCCAAGACACATTCACTCACATGAGCACCCCAACCTCGAGGGCATCAGAAGAAAGGTTGTGGGTCTCAAACCTGTTGGACTGTGAACACGGGGAAAAAGGATGAGAGAAGTGAGAGGGGCCTGTTCTAAGGATGGGCAGATTCCCTCTGGTTGGGCTGGGTTCCAGGATGTGTCCTCTTCCCCTCCTAAGAAAATGAGGTTCCCTACACACTAGCGAGAGAACTCGGGCTTCCCAAATCCTCATGGCTGCGCCCCCCCCCCCCCCCCCCCCCCGGCTCCCGCAGGTTCACTCGAACCGGAGTGGGGGAATCTCACAGTGGCCTGGTCTCAAGCATGAAAAGGGGTGTCTGGGACACCGCCCCCCGAACGTTAGGCAGATTTTTGTAGTTCATTTCGTTTGAGTTGTAAAATAATTTCTCGAAAACTTTGTCCAAGGTAGCTCTGGGAGGAGGCGCCTGGCCTGGCGGCCCCGCGTAGAATCTGGCCGCGGTCCTCTCTCCCCTACCCACGCCCGGCCAGGGTGCAGTTAACGCATAAATTTCCTTGACCGCATAACCTCAAGGTGTTGGAAGGAGTGGTCTGGGTCCTATACTCCTGCAGGACATATTACCCCAGACTCACTTCTTTACCCTCACTCCACGCGGGAGACCCTACGAGAGCTGACCCCTTTTCTCTCTTCCAAACACAGGCTCAGGCTCCAGTGAGTGGTATTTGCTAGGGGCGAATGGCCTGGTTTCTATCACTGTCACAGACGCTGTCCCAGTCGGAGCGCGCTCGCGCGCGGGCCTACTCAACTTTCTGGAAGCTCTCTGCCGGGCTCTTCCGCATACCACTCTCTCCACTCTTCCCCTCCCCCGTGGCCTGGTCCTCCGGGCTGGCTTCCCGGAGGAACCGGCGCGACATTCTGCGGTGGGGCCGCGCTCACCTTGCCTTCCTCCCCCAATCCCCAGCCCCCGGCGTCAGAGGCGGCTGGGCTGGCAGGGCGCGGCCCAGTAGTCGCGCCAGGTGGAAGGAGTTGCGACCCGAGACCCCCGGGCCGAGTCTGCACGCCCAGTGCGTCCGCGCCCCAGATAGCGCGGGCCAGAACCCCGTGGTCCTGGAAGTTTGAAAGAGCAACGCGGAAACGCATGCTCGGGAATGGAGGGAGAACGACGGGAAAACTCATTTTTCTCACTAATTAAACGAAGTTTCTTTACTCTGAAGGGGAGAGAGAAAAGTAGAGAATAAAAATGAGAGTGAAAGAACATTAGAACGAGGAAAAAGAAAAAAAAGCACAAAGAATCACAGCTAGAGAAATCCAAGGCGATCCCGCCCAAGGACCGCGGCATCAATTCCAGATGTTGCCATTCAAAAGGGACACAAAATCCGAAACCTGTTACCTCCTCTGCAGACCAAGCTGTACCTCAGGCCGTGACGTCAGGACGGGCGAGTAAGGCGAAAGTTAAAAGCACTCCTGGAGGCCCGCGGCGACCGTGTCTCCGGGCCGAGAAGGACCGACGGTTGCGCGTCCTGCGTCCAAAAGGATCTGAGGACACAGAGAGGCCACTTTTAATTTTCGTTTAAAAAAGAAAATTAAACTGTTCGTTAATTTAAAACAACAAAAGAATCCCACTACCACGGAAAAGAAATCGAGATGCTGCAGACGTGACGCAGGGAAAGAGCAAGAGGGGGCAGAGGGACAGGGTTAGGGGGCGGGGAGACGAAAAGCGCAGAGCGCAGGGGATGCCGCCGGCGCGGACGGGAAGCGCAATCTCATTTCTCCTCTCCGGGCTCCTCTTTAAAAACGAAAATCCTCGTAAACCACACTTACCCTCCGTGATGCCTATCGTATCAGGACTTTTAAAATAAAGGACCTGCGTTTTAAGGGCAGTTGGGGAAAAAACAAAATAAACAGCCCCAAACTACTCCAGACGCGTCGGACCTGGGAGCACGCCGAAACAGAGCCAGAAGGAGACAGGAAAAATCGTCTTGGCATTTATGCCATATGCACCCTCCTCTCCCCACTCTCGCGCCTCTGTTCTATCCCCACCACGACCACAGTAATTGAATTGACACCTGCCCCCATCCCACCCCCCGCCGCCAGGGCCACTTGGGAAGGTCGGCCTTGCCAAGAGCCCCGGGCCAGTGAGAGCGGCGCAGCCGAACCCGCGCCCCAGAAGCCGAGCGGTTACACACGTCTACGTAGAGGCGCACCGGACACGGTAATTAGGCGCAATTCACACGCTCTCGGGCGCACGGAAACTACTTGTCACGATATTTTCAACGCTCCTCCTTGCCCACTTTTTTCCACTCCTTCCCTGGCGCGCCCCCTCCCCTCCCGGAGGCACTCGCAGCTTTTGGAGTTTCGAATCTTTCGGACACTGTAGAATGCGGGGCTCCCCGGGCGCGGGCCCCGCCAATCAGAGCGCCGTCTGTCTCCCCTGGCCAATGGCAGGCGCCACATTGTTGTCCAATTCTGTCTAATGGAGCCCTAAGGAGCAACAATAGAGCGGGCGAGCGGCTCATTGAGAGTCTGGCAGCGCCGGGCAACTGGGGCCCGGCTGTGCGCAGCGTCCGGCGCGCTCCGCGAGGGGACGCGGCGCGGCGAGGGCCAGGTCGCGGGTTCCAGCCAGCCGGTCCCTAAACGGTCTCCCGGCTCCGATTTCCGACGGAAGGGTTGGACTGCGCAGCGTTCTGAGGGGGTCCGGAAGTTCGGACATGGTGACTGAAGGAGGGTGACGTGGTCAGACAAGGGGCCGGGGGGCAAGGGGAAGAGGCCAAGAGCGCCGGCGTCGCGAGCGGAGCTGGGAGGCGCGCGCAGCGCCGGCGGAGGAGGAGGATCCCCGAGCCCGAGGCAGGTAGTTGAGGGCCACAGGGAGGGCAGGGGAGGCGGACCGGCCTGCGGCCCCTTTGGACGAGGCCCGGGCGACGCCGGCCTTAGGGACTGCGCGGCCTCAGGAGCCTGAGAGAGGAGGCAGCGCTCATAGGGAGGGGGTTGGGATTCTCGGGCGGAGACACCAGGATTCGGTCCCGGGCTCTGGTGGAGACCAGGGGACCCAGAAGAGGCCGCGGCGGAAGCTCAGAGCTGGGCCTACTTGGGCCTCCTGGGGCCGCGGCGCAGGTGGGACTCCAGTGTTCACTCAGAGCCGGTTCCGGAGGCGATGCCCTGCCTTGGTGCTGCCTGCTGGGCCATCCGAGTCCCAGGAACCCAACTTCTAGACCAGAACGCGGGAATCTGCGCCCGAGCGGGGTCCCGCGGGGCCCCAGGGTAGAGAGGGCGTGTCTGACGACTTGGTCCCTAAACCGGGAGGGGAGGGGAAGGCAGTGTGAGATGGTCAGCAAAAAGGGTCTCTCCCCTGCAATACCTAACTTCTGCA
This sequence comes from Diceros bicornis minor, assembly GCF_020826845.1. NCBI lineage: Eukaryota > Metazoa > Chordata > Mammalia > Perissodactyla > Rhinocerotidae > Diceros > Diceros bicornis. The sequence continues at coordinate 12,893,901 of NC_080752.1, read as the reverse complement.
AGATACTTTTTCCTCCCCGACTACTCCTCCAGACTAAAAGGCTAAAAACTGTGCCACAGGTTTTACTCCATCCCCACCCCCAGCCTATGCCTGCGGCTTTTTTTCCTCAGGTACAACACCCCTATCCCCCGCGTGGACCCTGGGACCCAGGCATCCGTATCTTGTTTTTCGCTGTTTTCCTCTCATCCCCCAAGCTAATCTTTGGGCAGGGTTTGCCTATCTAAAGAAAGTTTCTCTGGCTGAATTTTCTCTTTAATCCTCCTCCCCAGGCCTCCAAAACTCAGCTCCACACCCACTTTCTCTCCCACTCTTGGAGGCCCGCACCGTGGAACTCGTAGCCTCCACATTTCCCCGGGGCCCTGGCTTCGGCCTAACTTTGCTCCCGAGTTGCTTGTTTCCCAGCTCTCCACTTCCTAGAGCTATTCTTCTTTCTGTTCCTGATTTTTCTCTGGAACTCTCGTGCTCCCACCAGCCAAAAAAAAAAGAAAAAGAAAAGAAAAGAAAAAAGAAGAGGAAGAAGAAAACCCTTTACCTAACCAGTTGAACTCTATGTCTTCACTCTTCCACAAAACTTAACATTTCGTCTCAGATTTTCCTGTTTTGCTCTTGGCATCAGTCTGTTGGGTCGAAATTTTTTCTATAATCTGAGTCCCATCAAACGAACATTTCTCTTTACCTGTCTCACCCCAATTAAGCTACACTTTTGAGAATTATATTTTCTTTTCCAAACCCTCGTTACATCCATCTGAACCAGTGACTTTCAAACTTTGTCTTTTTATTTTTTCCAGCAGAACCACTGATTCAAACGAAACCTCACACCCAGCGCGTAAATCAGATATAAGAAGAGCTCTGGTGGGAGTGGGGTGGAGGAGCTCGGCCTCACAAGGGGGCTCCGAAGGCACCGCCTCCCAGCAGTTTGGCAACCACTAGCCAAACTTCCGCGGCCAATTTCCCCTCTAAGCCTGGGTTCCTCGAGAGTGTGCCTTAGCTTAGCGCACCGTGCACTCCTCACCGCACGCCTCTACCCCCTTCCCACGGTCTTCCACGCCAGGTCCTGCCATGGAGCTGCGCTCCGAACTGCCCAGCGTGCCCGGCGCGGCGACGGCGGCGGCGACAGGGACGGGCCCCCCCGTGGCGTCTGTGGCGTCGGTGGCAGCGGCGGCGGCGGCGGCCGCTTCGCTCCCCGTGAGCGTGGCGGGCGGCTTGCTACGGGCGCCGCCGCTGTTGTTGCGGGCGGCGGAGAAGTACCCGAGGACCCCCAAATGCGCGCGCTGCCGCAACCACGGCGTGGTGTCTGCGCTCAAGGGCCACAAGCGCTACTGCCGCTGGAAAGACTGCCTGTGCGCCAAGTGCACGCTCATCGCCGAGCGCCAGCGCGTCATGGCGGCGCAGGTGGCGCTGCGCAGGCAACAGGCGCAGGAAGAGAACGAGGCGCGCGAGCTACAGCTGCTCTACGGCACCGCCGAGGGCCTGGCGCTAGCCGCCGCCAACGGCATCATCCCGCCGCGACCAGCTTACGAAGTCTTCGGCTCTGTCTGCACCGCCGACGGCGGGGGGCCGGGAGCCGGAGCGCCCGCGGGGACCGGAGGCGGCGCAGGGGGCGCCGGGAGCTCAGGTGAGACGCGGCCTGGCGGGGAGGAGAGAGGAGCAGGGACGGGGCCCAGGGGCGCGCGACCCAGGGACTTGTCTCGGCACAGAAAGAGTAGTATCCCCTTCTCCAAACGCCTCGACTTTTAGAGGTCACCGCGCACCCAGCCCCGGAATTTGGGCATAAACACAAACTCTTCCTTCTTCCCTTTCCGAAGCATTTGCACTTTACTCCTTCCTTTCACCGCGGCCACAAATATAAACGCTTAAATCTTATCTCCTCTACCCAAATGCAGGCAGGACCCAGCTCCCCAGGTCACTCAGCTCAGTCTTCTCCTCAGAGCGGAAACCTGCGCGTCTTATCTTTTCCTTGGTTCTGTGCTTCTCCATGCGCCGCGGTTCCCTCCGCTCTTTCCCACCTTTCTTCAGAAACCCGACCCTCTCCAAGCCCCCTCCGCCGCCCCGCACCGCTGTCTCTAGGTATTGAAGACACTTCGTTCCTTTTCCCCGTGTGATTCCCTTTCTCATGCTCCTAATGCTTCCGGGCAACCGCAGGCTGCGCCCTGCTCCTTCTTTCTAGCTTCTTTCCCTGCTTGTCCCCGTTTGCTCAGAGTACGCGCTGTCTCACTTCCCTCAATCCCATTTCCCCTTCTTCTCTACTCCCTTGCCTGGCCCCAGCTACCTCTTCAAGACTCCCTCGGCTTTTCCTGGGGAGGGAAGAAATTAGACCCGGGACATTCAGGAGCCCTCTCAGCTTGGGAGGAAAGAACTTCTTAGGTCTTAATTTTTGGAAAGAGTGGATTAGAAATAGCGGCTCTACTTTTGCCTGTAAAGAGGCTTGGGATCTCGTAGATGTCCAAGGCGCCTTCCTTTACAGGCTGTGCTGCCCAGAGCCAGAGGGCACCCAGGGCTGGGCTGGCTCTTGGAATCACAGAGGTGGAGTGGGGTCTTCTATACAGTGTGTGGTGTAGGTGGAAGTTATGTTGGCTCCTGCTTGAACCCTGGGCCAGGCCACTTCTCCAGGGCAGGGCAGGACTAGAAGGGGGATAAGGGTGGAGGTGTTGGGGCACAGATGTAGGAAGAAGGGCACTGGACAGTGAGTTTACAGGGCACAGGTGATTGAGATTCTGGGTACAGAAAGAGAGTGCACCCTGGGGGCAAGGGAAGAGAGACGGGGCTGTAGGGGATCCCAGAGGAAGCAATGCTGGAGTGAAAAGAAAGAGGGCACTGGCGCCCAGTGAATGAGGGTCGTGGGGCTCCGAGGGAAACTGGGATCCAAAGGGCTGGGTTGCTTTGGGTGAGGTCGCCTCCTAGCTCCTAACCTCTCCTTACATCCCCTTTCCTCCCCTCCCAGAGGCCAAGTTGCAGAAGTTTGACCTGTTCCCCAAGACGCTGCTTCAGTCGGGCCGCCCAGGCAGCCCGCAGCCGGCTCCGGGGAAGCCCTTATCACCCGATGGCGCGGACTCGGGTCCGGGGACATCGTCCCCGGAGGTGCGGCCGGGCTCGGGCTCGGAGAACGGCGACGGCGAGTCTTTTTCGGGGTCGCCCCCGGCCCGGGCCTCCAAGGAGGCAGGTGGCAGCTGCCCGGGCAGCGCTGGCCCCGGAGGCGGCCCCGAGGAGGACAGCCCAGGCTCCGCCAGCCCATTGGGCTCGGAATCCGGTTCCGAGGCCGACAAAGAAGAGGCGGAGGCCGTGCCCGGGCCAGGGCTGGGCGGGGGCCCGAGTCCACGGCAGCGGACGCCGCTGGACATCTTGACGCGCGTCTTCCCGGGCCACCGGCGAGGCGTCCTGGAGCTGGTGTTGCAGGGCTGCGGTGGCGACGTGGTGCAGGCCATCGAGCAGGTGCTGAACCACCACCGCGGGGGCCTGGCGGCCGGCCTCGGCCCCGCCCCGCCTGCCGACAAGGCCGCGGTGGGTGCAGCGGCAGCTGCGGACGACGCGTGGCCAGGCCGCGTCGACACCGCCGCCGCCGGGGGGCCCGGGCTGCCCGCGCCGCTGCAGGCCGGCCCCGCCGCCCCGCCGCACCACAGACCTTTGCTGGCCGGCGCCATGGCGCCCGGGGCGCTGGGCTCGCTGAGCAGCCGCTCGGCCTTCTCGCCACTGCAGCCCAACGCCAGTCACTTCGGCGCCGACGCGGGCGCCTACCCGCTGGGCGCGCCGCTCGGCCTCAGCCCCCTGCGCCTGGCCTACTCGGCGGCGGCGGCGCACAGCCGCGGCCTGGCCTTCATGGCTCCCTACTCCACCGCCGGCCTGGTGCCCACCCTCGGCTTCCGGCCGCCCATGGACTACGCCTTCAGCGACCTCATGCGCGACCGCTCTGCCGCCGCCGCCGCTGTGCACAAGGAGCCGAGCTACGGCGGCGGCCTGTACGGGCCCATGGTCAACGGCGCCCCTGAGAAGCAGTAGGGCGAGGGCCCCGGCAGCCGGGCGGCCGCCAAACAGGCACCCCAGCCTGGTTCCCGCGGGCCGCCGGCCCCTCGTCGTTCGGTCGCTCTCTGAGCCCCAGCTGGGGTCCTCTCGCTCCAAGGCGTTTTTCGGTTTTTCGTTAGGGGGTGGGTGGGGAGAGCTGAGCAAGGGGAGCAGCTACAGGTGCAGATGTTCTCGGAGGGGGTGCGCGGCCCAGATCCTCATCCCCCGACCCCCTGCTCGAGGCCCCTCCAGCCCTTCGAAAGGCCGGGAATTCTTGAGAATTCAGAGGCTGCGGCCGCCGCGCACGCTCCTGCCTCTCCTTTTGCTCTGCTCCTCTCGCCCGCCGCGCTCTCAGATGGATGGCAGGATAGTCCGCGAGTCTGTCTTCTGTGTCTCCCCCTGCCTTTAAAAAAATTTTAAATATTCTCTCTAACAAATATAAATTTAGGATGTATAAATCCCTTCGCACTGAGTCGAGTCTTTGGGACACACATATATCGATATCAATTGTAAAAAAAGGAAACAAGTTCTAAGGTGCACTTTCCTCGTTGCGGTATTTGTTGCTCTCTTTGTTGCTTATGCCGATAAGCATGGGTTTCCTTGGTGCAGTGTGAGTTTTTATATATGTATAAATCTATATATAATCTATACATATATATATACAAGCCAGTGTATAATGTTATAAAATGGAATTCTAAGTTATTAATTGTAACCTGTAGGTGACCTCGGTATTAACGTGAAAAATATTCAAAAACAAGCAAAAAAAAAAAAAAGGACAAAATGGAAAAAAATTAGACTATGCGCGCATTGTACTTATCAGGTTTTATAGATTAAATATATTGTAAACTCGGGACGAATCCTGCCCACCCGCCCCTCTTGCCTGCGGCCGGTCTCTCCCCAAGGAGCGGTCAAGGTGCGCACTGAAGCAGGAACAGAGCGACGTGTGACTGAGCCAGAACCGCCCGCTGGAGGGCCCATCCCGCCTCCCGGGACTCGCCAAAGGCCTGGGCCGATGGGCCGGCAGCGGGAACCGCTGCTGCAGAGAATGGCTCGCTTTGTGCTTTCCTTTGCATAGACATGAGCTGGAAATAAAGGTTATTTTCTAAGAAAACAACACCGTATCCCGTGCCGCTCCTCGGGCGGCCGGATTAAAAAGGTCTTGATTTCCCGCTCGGGCCGCGGTGCCAGGGAGAAGCTTGACCCAGGTCCAGCTGATGCTCCGACCCTCGGGGGTGTGGGGCTCGGAAACTTCCTGCGGCGCCTGGGAGGGCCCGGCGGGCGGCTCAGAACTCCGAGAGGACGGCGCCCGCTGCGCGCCTGGGACCCAGTCTCTCTCGCACTGCCGGCCCGGGCGCGCGGGTTGCGGCGGAGTCGCCTTGCCAGTGCCCCCGGCCGCCGGATCGCGGCCTGAGCCTTCCCCGGAATCCTGCGGGGCTGGCTGCCGGGTTCCCGTTCTCCCCGGGGCGCGGATTTGGGCGCAGCCGGAGTCGCACACCCCGCCCCTTCCTTCTCAGAGAGGGTTGGAACCAAGCGCGTTGGAGGCGGCGGCTGGGGAGGGAAGGCTGCGACCGTTCTCCCACCGAGGCTCGCGGCTGGGGAGTTATTTTGGGGTGGGGGGTGCCGCCCTCGCCCGAGGCAGTGTAATCTGAGAGCGGCGGTGAGGACGCGCCTTCCAGCCAGACCTCTCCGCACCCCGTTTCCTTTCCCTCCTTAAGCGGAACTAAGCAAATTATCCGCTCCCGGGCCGACCCCCTCCTCCGACCTCCCGCCGTCCGTCCCGCTCCGGGCAGGGAAACCCCCTCTCCGGGAAACAGGGTGCCCCTCCCCTCGGCTGGGCCCGGCGACACCCCGAGGTAAACTTCTGGGGCCGGCTCGAGTTCCGCCGGGCGGTGAAACTTAATAGCAGGACAAGAAAATGGTTTAATAAAGAAGGGCTTTAATAGGGAACTAATTTGATTGAGTTGCCTAATTCCACTTTAATTGGAAAGGGGTTTGGCTGTTTGGTTATAAAGCGCGAGGGTGACGATGAGATGGAAGTGGGGGGAGAAGGAGCGAGAGAAGAAAGATGGGGCCAGGGAGAGAGCGGGGGCGAGAAAGGGAATGAGGTAGGAAGGAAAGAGGAAGGAGAGGGGAGAGAGAAAAGAGGGAAGAGTTACTTAGAAGAAGAGAGGAAGGCGGGGAAAGCGCGCCGGAGTTTCTAGAAGTGTGAACTTCCTTGCCCTTCACCGCCGCGCCCTCTCAGGCCTCCCGCTCCCCCCTCCCACTCCAGGTTTTCCGGGGCCTCGGGGCCTCTCGCAGCCCGTGTTCCAGACGCCCCCTTCTCGGCCTCCGCCCTCATCCCCACCCAAGGTGAACCTGAGATCGGTCTGGGTCTCTTGGTTTCAGGAGGGACCTACACTGGGTCTCCCGGAGCTCCTTGGTTCCCGCTGGTGCTCAAGCCAGACCCGAGGGCGGCCTGTGGGCCTGCGTCACCCAAGAATATCTGGAGCTTCGTAGATTTCAAGATTATTATTTTAGTTCATCCTCACAGCAAACCCAGAAGAATCTAGTGAGTTTATTATCGGCTCCGTTTTACAGAGGAGGAAACTGAGGTCCAGAGTGGTTTAGGGACTTGTCCAACCATCCAGAGACCCTGGATCTCCTCTCCTCTCCATCGTCCCACGGGGCCTCCTCCTCCTCTCATGAAGCGATCTCCGCTGGCCAGTGGTGGGGGTCTGCGGAAACCCCCCTCCCAGGTGCGCAGGCGGCCCAGAGAGGGGAAGCAGCTTGTCCCTCGCGCCCAGGAATGCTGCGGCCTCAGCTCCGGGCTGGGAGCCTCTTCGGTGGAGGTCAGAACGGTTCGCGAGTGGTGGAAGTTCGAGCGTGCGGAGTAGTGGGGCTCGCAGGTTCCTTTCCTTCGCCCGGCGCGTCTCCGTGGCCCAGGCCCCGGAACGGAAACACGAGGCGGCCAGTCACAGCCCTGACGCCTGGCAAAGTCCGGCGCCCACGCGCGCCCCTGACCTCACTGCCCGCTGCGCAGTCAGGAAGACTGAGGCTCAGAGACCCACAGTGACCGACCCAGGGTCGCACGTCCAGGCTCTGAGGAGCCAGAATCAGAACCCAGGTCACTCAAGCCGGGTTGCCGGGTGACAGCGGTGAGGGTGGGGGTGGGGGTAGGGCGGGTGAGTGGGCACCGAGGGGTCCGCGAGCTTCCGCGGCCGTGGGAGGGGGCTGAGGCCTGAGCTCCCCGGGATCCGCCGGGAGGAGCAAGGGGTTCCCCGGTCGCGGTCGCCGCAGTGCTCGCACCCCTGGCAGAGGACAGAGGCGGGAGCTTCACCTCTTTTCTGGGGGGAGGGGAAAGTGGAATGGGAGTGCCCTTCCTGACCCCTTCTGTCCACATTTATTCCCAAACTCTCCCCTAAGTCTGCTGGAGCCCACCCCGGCCTGGGCACTGAAAGGACCGGGGCCTGGGCAGCCGTGGGGGAGCTCCGTCGACTCACCGAAGTAGCAGTCGTTTTAAAATTATTTTTCTCCTCTTCGTCCTCGTCCCCCCCCCCCTTTCTTCATGACAGCAGCACCTACACACTATTGAGTACCTATTGGGGCCAGGCCCTGTACTAAGCATGGTCTGTACAGAATCCTGCTCAGTGAATGAGAAAAAGCCAAGAGCTGGGATCCAGGCTCTGTCGGTGGCTGAGTTTATTCATTCACGGATTACTTCAGTCAGCAAATATTTACTAAGTACTTACTGTACACCAAACCCAGTTTCAGGAGCTTGGGATACACAGGTGTGGGAGATAGGCGCCCTCTCTTCCCTCTAAAAACTCCCAGTGTGTTGGGGAGGTGGGGGGAGGCAACTGAACAGGGAAGGAGGATGCACTGGTCAGTGCACCACGGCCAGGGAAGTCTGCCCAGGGACCTCCGAGTTAAGCAGGGCACTGCATCTCCTTTTCCTTAATAAGGTGGGGCCAGTAATAGTGTCTGCCTCTCTGGGTGCTGTCAGAGTTAAATGAGATAATGGGTAAAAAACTCTTAGCTCAGTGCCTACTCACTAGGCATTCATGATTATAATTCTCAGATCACTTGGTGTGCGTGTTGTTCCATTTCACAGAGGAGTAAACAGCTCAGAGGGATTGAGTGACTGGAGCAAGTTCCACTTATAAATCCTCTAAGGTGTCACAGAGAAGGGTCGTCAGATGGGAGAGTGTGGGTTCTGGAGGTAGGGGCTTCTGAGAGGAGGTGAGGCTGCAGCTGAGTCCTGAGGGCTTTGGTGAGGGGCAGCATTGTGATCCCTGGCAGGAAGGCGGCGAGGGAGTGAAGGGTCCCTCTGGAGGAGCAGGTGGAGAGAGAGGAGATGAGAAAGGTTGTGATGTTGGACAGAAGTCAGAGACCAGATCATGGAGATCCTTGAGCACCAGGGTAAGGGGCTTGGGTTTCAGAGTGAGGGTACTGGGAGCCACTGACAGCACTGCCTGGTGAGCTTTGCATTTGGATTGAGTAGATTGTTAGAAGAAAGGCCGAACCCCTCTGAGGAGGAGCTATAAGAAATGGTGGCACCAAAAAATGGTCAGTGGGAGCAGGGACACGGAGAGAAGAGGTTGACCTCAAGAACTGCTGGGAGCCAGACTCTCCACTGTTGGTCCAACGTGGGGGGTAAGCCAGGAGGAGGGCTCTCGCTGATTCCAGGTGCCTGTGCTGGGTGACTCATTGTGGGCGACACTCAGAGCTGTGGGCACTGGGAACACAGACAAGGTTGGAGGGTGAGGAGAAAAGCTCAGTGTTCAACTTATAGAGTTTGGGTGGCTTATGGGGGCCTCTAGGTGTGGACACCCAATGGTAGACAGAATCAGCATGTGGGTGGCAGCAGGGCCTCGCGAGGGCTGAAGTAGCCCGGCACTGCCCCTTCCCCACACAGGACACAGGACTCCCTTAGTGGAGACTCCAGACACTGCCTCTCACCGTTTCTGTTCATGCCAAGAAGGCTGGCCTCTGACAATCATTCTCTTAAAATTTTGCACCCTGTAAAGGTCATTGTCCTGGGGAAGGACCCTGGGCAGCCTGTCCCTGGATTTATTGTGACACCAGTGAAGCTTGAACTTCAGGGCTGCCCACCTGCACAGGTCCCTTTCAACCTGTCCTTGCCCTCTACTCCCTGAAGCTTTAGCTTTGGCAGCTTTTCTGCCCTCTCCCACTGGTCCATTCCCGCCTCCCCATGTCCCTGCACTCTAGTCACCCTGAGCTTCTCAGAGTCACCAGATGGTCTCCACCGTGACAGACCATGAACTTTCCTGCTTCTTTGCCCATGCGGGTCCCTCTGCCTGGAAAGTCCTTCCTTTTTTCCTCTACTTTGGGGACTGTCCTTACCTTCCCCAAGCCCCAGTAACACCAATGGAGCTTAAAGTTCAGGACTCCTCACCTGTACAGGTCCCTTTCAAGGTCTTGCACTGTGTGCACATGGTCAAGTGACTTCTTTTTCTTGAAGTTTCAGGCCCCCTTAAAAACTGCATCTGCCACTGCCCAGCTTAGGTTGCACCTTCTGGCTTCTTGTTACTGTTAACTATTGGTGCATAACAAATGACCTCAACATTTAGTGACTTAAAACAATAACCATTTTATTATCTCATGATTCTGTGGCAGGGTGTGGCTGAGTCATTCTTTTGTTCCATATGGCGTTGATGGAGATCTCTCAGTGGTATTCAGCTGGTAGATGTGTCGGTCTGGAGGGTGACAGCTTCAGTCACGTGTCTGTTGCCTTTGCACAAATAGCTGGAAGGCTGGGCTCAGCTGGACCATTGATTGGAGGGCCTACATGTAGTCCTTCCATCATGGCGGCCTCAAGGTATCAGACCTCTTACTGTTGACTCAGGGTTCCAAGAGCAGGTGTTGCAGTGAACAAAGTAAAAACTACACGGCCATTTATGACCTAACCTTATAGGTCAAGGAATGTGACAAAATTCTACTATTTGCAAGTGACTGACACCCAAGTCATACTGACTTAAAACGAGGGAATTGACGACCTCCCTGCAGCCAGTCCTCAGGCTTCTGTGGGGAAGAGGGTCTGCCTGCTGGAAAACCAAGCTTTCAGGATAGTTGAATGTGTGCCCATTTCAGCCCTACACAGGCTTCGTTTTAGCATTTTAGGGTAGGAGCTTTATAAGGCATGTTCCTTGCTTTTTTATGTTCTTTTCTAAGGAACACTGAGATGCTCCAAGCTTTCTTTGATTCAAATTCATCTCGGATGTACCGTGATAGGGCTGTGGGATGTTCTTGGAGTGAGGGTTCATTGGCTCTGGCACTAAAAGACTCAATATTTCTGGGATTTTCTGATGCATTTTTTAATTTTGAAAACCTTTTATTTTAAGATTTTAAGCAGGGCCGGCCCGGTGGCTTAGCGGTTAAGTGCATGTGCTCCGCTGCTGGCGGCCCGGGTTCGGATCCCGGGCGTGCACCGACGCACCGCTTCTCCGGCCATGCTGAGGCCGCGTCCCACATACAGCAACTAGAGGGATGTGCAGCTATGACATACAACTATGTGCTGGGGCTTTGGGGAAAAAAAAATAAATAAAATATTAAAATTTTAAGCATATAAGAAAGCAGAGTAGAAGAGTATAATAAATCCTGATATACTCATCACATAACTTTAATTATTAACATTTAGTCATATTTGTTTTGCCTATTTTTTTTCTTTGAAGAATTAAAAGTAAATTAACAGACATTGTGTTGGGGCCGGCCTGGTGCTGCACGCGGTTAAGTGCATGTGCTCCGCCGCTGCGGCGGCCTGGGGTTTGCCGGTTCGGATCCCGGGTGCACACCGACGCACCGCTTGTCAAGCCATGCTGTGGCGGCATCCCATATAAAGTGGAGGAAGATGGGCATGGATGTTAGCCCAGGGCAGGTCTTGCTCAGCAAAAAAAGAGGAGGATTGGCAGATGTTAGCACAGGGCTGATCTTCCTCACACACACACACACACACACACAAAGTAAATTACAGACATTGTGAAATTCTGCTGCAGGCATCTCTAAAACATGAGCCATTTGCTTGCAAAACCACAATATCATTAATACACTATCAATATTAAAAATAATTTTTCATATTACCTAGTACCCGATACATATTAAGATTTACCCGGTTGCCTCCATTGGGGACATTAATTCATTTATGTATGTATACACACATACATACACGCATACAATTGATTTGTTCAAACCAGGATTTCATTGTCTGTAGCAGACACTGTCAGAGCCCCACTCAGATCCCTTGGACCTTTAGGTCCACTGATTTCCAGCTTCCCGGATCAGTTTCTCCATGTCTAAGGGCTTTTATTCCAGAACCACAGAAGAGAGTGACATACCAGAGTTGGGGTGGTGGGAGCCATCCTTCCCAAAGTAGGCAATGAGAGGGTGCATTGTTTGCAGAGAATTTCAAACAATAATAATACTGACTACAAGTTGGTCTGCTTTTTAAACGGTCACCGTAGCCCAGCAATTCTAAAAAGTCTCAGAGATAAGTTTATTACTCACGTCTGAAAACTTTTGCTGGTGGTTGAAGTTCTAAACAATCTCTGAAGCGATTGTTGAGCTTAAATGATGTGCGTGGACGTGTGTGTGTGTGTGTGTATGTGTGTATGCAGATATACACATTTATAAAGTATATTTCTTTATATATATCTCAAATGGTTACTTTATTTTTTCTGTTTACATACAGTAGAATTGACCTTTTCATAGTACATTTCTAAAAGTTTGAAGACGTATAGATTTGTGTAACCACCATCACAATCAGGATTCAGAACATTTCCATCACCCCAGAAAACTTCCTTGTGCTGCTCCTTTATAATCAGGCCTTCTCTCCAACCCCTCAGCCTGGCAATCACTGACCTGTTCTGTGTCTTTACGGTTTCTTCTTTTCCAGAGTGTTCTATAAGTGGAATCAAACAGTATGTAGCCTTTTGAGACTGGCTTCTTTCACTCAGCATAAGGCCTCTGGAGTTCATCCAAGGTGTCAATTGTTCACTCCTATTTATTGCTGTGTAGTCTTCAATTGTATAGATGTACCACAGTTTGTTAATCTAAACTGTTGAAAGACATTTGGATGTTTTCTTTTTTGGTGATTATGAATGGAGCTGCTATAAACATTCATGAACAGACTTTTGTGTTCTCATAAGTTTTCGATTGTCCAGGGTAAATACTTGGGAGTATGATTGCCAGGTCATACGGTAAGTGTATGTTTAGCTTTATAAGATATTGCCAAATTGTTTTCCAGAGGGGCTATATCATTTTGCATTCTCACCAGCAATGTATGAGAGTTGCTGCATCAATGCACTTGCCATTCTAATAGTAGTGCGGTGGTATCTTATTGTGGTTTTGAGTTGCATTTCCCTAAGGGCTAATGATCTTAAGCACTTTTTCATGTGTTTGTTTTCCATCCTTATATCTTCTTTGCTGAATTGTCTGTTCAAATATTTTGCCTATTTTTTAAAAATTAGGTTGTTTGTTTTCTTACAGTTGAGTATTTTTAAATAACAGCTTCGTTGAGATATAATTCATATACCATACAATTTACCTAAAGTGTTCAATTCAGTGATTTCTAGTATAGTTCCACAGTTGTGAAACCATCACTATAATTGATTTTAAAACATTTTCATCACCCTCAAAAGAAATTTTGTACCCATTAGCAGTCACTACCCATTTGTTCCAAACTCTCTAGCCCTACACAGCCACTAATTTACTTTCTGTCTCTATAAATTTGTCTGTTCTGGAAAATTCATATAAATGGTATCATGTAGTCTTTTGTGTCTGGCTTTTTTCACTTAGCATAATATTTACAAGTACTTAGAATAATGTTACAGTACTGACCCATGCTACAACATGGATCAGTACTGATTTATCTTCATTGTTGAATAATACTCCACTGAATGGATATACCACATTTTATTTATCCATTCATCTGTTGATGAATATTTGAGTTGTTTCCACTTTGTGGCTAATATGAATAATGCTGCTATGAACACTTGTGTACAAATTTTTGTGTGAACATACATTTTCATTTCTCTTGGGTATATATGTAGGAGTGGGCATTGCTGGATCATATTATAACTCTATGTTTAACCTTTTGAGGAACTGCCCAACTGTTTTCCACAGCAGCAGCACCATTTTACAATCCCACCAGCAGTGTAATAATAGGGTTCCAATTTCTCCGTATCCTGGTCAACACTTGTTATTTTCTGTCTTTTTGATTCTAGCCATCCTAGTGGGTGTGAAGTGGTATCTCACTGTGGTTTTGATTTGCATATCTCTGATGGCTAATTATATTGAATATCTTTTCACGTGCTTTTTGGCCATTTGCATATTTTCTTTGTAGAAATGTCTATTCAAGTCTTTTGCCCTTTTTTTTTTGGTGAGGAAGATCAGCCCTGAGGTGACATCTGTTGCCAATCCTCCTCTTTTTGCTGAGGAAGATTGGCCCTGGGCTAACACCCCTGCCCATCTTCCTCCACTTTATATGGGACGCCGCCACAGCATGGCTTGATAAGCGGTGCGTTGGTGCGCACCTGGGATCCGAACCTGTGAACCCTGGGCCGTCGCAGCGGAGCATGCGCACTTAACCACTACACCACCGGGCAGCTCCTTTTGCCCATTTTATAAATTGGGTTGTCTTTTTGCTATTGAGTTGTGAAAATTTTTTTATATTCTGGATACAAGCCCCTTATCAGCTAGATGATTTGCAAGTATTTTCTCCCATTCTAGAGTTGTCTTTTCACTTTCTTGGTAGTGTTTTTTGCAGCGCAAGTTTTTAATTTTGATGAGGTACAATTTATCTGTTTTTTTCCTTTGTTGTTTTTATTTTTGGTGTTATATCTAAGAAATCACTGCCTAAACTAAGGTCATGAAGATTTACACCTATATTTTCTTCAAAGAGTTTTATAGTATTAGCTCTTATACCAAGTCATTGATCCATTTTGAATTATTTTTGTATATGTCTGAGGTAATAGTCCTAGTTCCTTTTGCATGTGGATATCCAATTGTCCCAGCACCATTTGTTGAAAAAAGTATTCTTTCCCCCATTGAACTGTCTTGGCACCCTGGTCAAAACTCAATTAACTATAAATGTGAGAGCTTATTTCTGGACTCTCAGTTCTATTCTATTCATCTATGTCTACCTTTATGCCAATACCACACTGTCTAGAGTACTGTAGTTTTGTAATAAGTTTGAAATTGTGAAGCGTGAGTCCTTCAACTTTGTTCATCTTTCTCAAGATTGTTTTGGCTATTTTGTGTCCCTTGAATTTCCATATGAATTTTTGGATTAGCTCGTCAATTTCTACAAAGAATTCAGTTAGAAAATTGATGTGGATTGTGTTGAATCTGTAGATTAATTTGAGAAGTATTCCCATTATAACATTAAGTCTTTTGATCCATGAACATGGGATGTCTTTCTATTTGTTTGGGTCTTCTTTAATTTCTTTCAATCGTGTTTTGTAGTTTTTAGAGTATAAGTTTTGTACTTCTTTTGTTAAATTTATTCCTAAGTATTTTATTCTTTTTGATGTTATTGTAAGTTGGATTGCTTTATTAATTTCATTTTTGGATTGTTCATTGTAAGTATATAGAAATACATTTGATTTTTGTATATTGATCATGCATCCTGCACACTTGCTGACCTCGTTTATTAGTTCTAATAGTGTTTGGTGGGTTTCTTAGGGTATTCTATACAAGATTATGTCATCTGTAAACAGAAATAGTTTTACTTCTTCATTTCTTATCTGAATGCCTTTCATTTCACTTTGTTGCTTAATTTCCCTGGCTAGAATCTCCAATAAAATGTTGAACAGAACAGCAAGACTGGACATCCTTGTTTTGTTGCTAATCATAGGATGAAACCATTCAGTCTTTCACCATTAAGTATGATGTTAGCTATGCATTTTTTGTAGATGCCCTTTATTAAGTTGAGGAAATTCCCTTCTATTCCTAGTTTGTTGAGTGTTTGTATCATGAAGGAGTATTGAATTTTGTCAAATGCTTTTTCTGCAACAATTGAGATGATCACATGGCTTTATCCTTTATTCACTGATATGGTGCATTATATTAATTGATTTTTGGATTTTAAGCCAACCTTATATTCCTGGGGTAAATCTCACTTGGTCATTGTGTATAATCCTTTTTGTGTGTTAATGCTGCTAGTATTTTGTTGAGAATTTTTGCATCTATATTCATAAAGGATTTTGATCTGTAGTTATCTTGTGATGTCTTTGCTTTTGGTATCAAGGCAATACTAGTTTCATAGAATGAGTTGGGAAATAGTCTCCCCTCTTCTATTTTTTTGGAAGAGCTTGTGAAGAATTAGTATTGATTCTTCCTTAAATGTTTGGTAGAATTCACCAGTGAAACTATCTGGGCCTCGATTTTTCTTTGTGGGTAGTTTTTTGATTACTAATTTGATCTCTTAACTGGTAATAGATCTATTCAGATTTTCTGTTACTTCTTGAGTCAGTTTCAGTAGTCTGCATCTTTCTAGGAATTTGTCCATTTCATCTAAGTTATCTAATTTGTTGGCATATAGTTGTTCACAGTATTCCCTTATAATCCTTTTTTAAATTTCTGTAAGGCCGTTAGTAATGTCCTCTCTTTTATTTCTGATTTTAGTAATTTGAGTCTTCAGTCTTTTTTCTTGGTCAGTCTAGCTAAAGATTTGTCAATTTTGTCAATCTTTTCAAAAAACCAAGTTCTCTTTTATTTTCTCTATTGTTTTTCTATGCTCTATTTCAGTAATTTCCACTCGGATCTTTATTATTTCCTTCCTTCTATTTGCCTTGGGTTTAGTTTGTTCTTCTTTTTATTGTTGAGTGTTGAGCATTCCTTATATATTCTGGATACAAGTTCTTTGTTGGGTATGTGATTTGCAAACATTTTCTTCCACAGCTTGTCTTTTCATTCTTTTAACAGTATCTTTCACAGAACAAAAGTTTTAAATTTATAGTAAGTCCAATTTACCAGTTTTTAAAGGATTGTGCTTTTGGTATTATATCTACAAACTCTTTGCCTAACTCAAAGTCACAAAGATTTTCTCCAATCTTTTCTTCTAAAATTTTAATAGCTTTACATTTACCTTTAGATCTATGATCCATTTTGAATTAATTTTTGTATAAAGCATGAAGTTTAGGTTGAAAATCATTCTTTTTCATATGGATGACCAAATGTTATAACAGTATTTATTGAAAAGACTATCCTTTCTCTATTTAATTGTCTTTGCACCTTTGTCAGAGGATCAATTGGCTGCATTTGTGTGCATCTATTTCTGGACTCTATTTTGTTTCATCGATTTATGTATCTATCCCTTTGCTAATACCACACTGTCTTCATTACTGTAGCTCTATAGCAATACTAAAATTGAGTGCCATGAATCTTTCAACTTTATTCTTTTTTTTTCAGAATTGTTTTGACTATTCTAGTTCCTTTGGCTTTCCATATAAATTTTAGAATATGTTTGTTTATATCTGCAAAAGTTCCTTCTGGGATTTTGAATAGAATTGTGTTGAATCTATAGATCAATTTCAATCTCAAGGGAGAATTGAAATTTTAACTATATTGATTATTCCAATCCATGAACATGGTATGTCTCTCCTTCCATTAGATCTTCTTTCATCAGCACTTCATGGTTCTCAGCATACAGACTCTGAACATATTGTGTTAGATTTATACCTAACTATTTCTTTTTCGGTGGGAACCATTGTAAGTGGTATTTTAAAAATTTTATTTCCAATTGTTCATTGCTATTATCTACATATATACTGATATCTGTATGCAGACGTTGTATCTTATAACTTTGCTAAACTCACTTATTAGTTATAGGAGATTTTTGTATATTCCTTGGGATTTTCTACATAGGTAACCATGTCCTCGTAGGTAGGGATAGTTTTACTTCCACTACAATGTTGAATGGGAATAATGAGAGTAGAGATCCTTGCCTGATCCCAATATTACAGGGGACAGAGTCAGTCTTTCACTATTAAATATAATATTAGTTATGGGTTTGCTGCTCTGGGTTTCAGATGGCCTTTAAGTACAGGCTGGGAGATGTTGGAGGAGTGAAAAACAAGGAAATTCACCACTGGGTTAGAGGTTCTTCAAGTTCTGGTTTTCTTCCCCAACCCTCCTGCTATTATCTACTTTTCAGAGTCCTTAAATAGCTGCTCAGATAGCTGCCCCATGTCTTCTTTCTGGGATTTGGTTGCATACAATGGGAGAGACAGGGTGGAATGTGCTTACTCCATCTTAACTGGAATCAAAACCAAATGATCACTTTTTAATTACTTATCCTTTAACAACCACTGTATTCTACGTGGAAGTTAATTCAGAGGAATCCAAGTTATACAGTCAACCTCCAACATATGCAGACTCAGCCACATGTATTTGTTTCAAGAGTAAGTTTGTAAAAGTTTGGAGTCGTTGGAGCTTGCTTAGGATGCGGTTCATTCCTCCAACCTCGGTGGGACTGTATGTTTCTGTGTTTTAACAGCAGATTTGAAATAAATGATAGCAGCACAGTCTGTGTAAAGACGAGCAGTCAGAGTTACTTACCTGAGTTACTGAATTCTGTCACTGTATGTGACCTCTTGGAGATTTTATTTGTGTTTAAATTTTAAAACAGTGAAACAGAGTGTGAAATTTGAGATGAAATATTTTTGTTTGGTGAGCATGGTGTAGTTCAGGTAAAAATCAAAGGTATTAGTCCCAAATCCTTATTTGTGCCTCGTATAATCTTTTTCTGAGCCTTTACGGCGTTCACACTTTTGGAAGTGTTTTTTATTGTGTGATTTTTTTTAAACTTTGGGAAAAAATTATCCATTCTTTTGACTATCACCTCATCTTTAAAAATGCTGCTGAATCGGGCCGGCCCCATGGCTTAGCGGTTAAGTGCGCGCGCTCCGCTGCTGGCGGCCCGGGTTCAGATCCTGGGCGCGCACCGAGGCACCGCTTCTCCGGCCATGCTGAGGCCGCGTCCCACATACAGCAACTAGAAGGATGTGCAGCTATGACATACAACTATCTTCTGGGGCTTTGGGGGGGAAAAAATAAATAAAATCTTAAAAAAAAAAAATGCTGCTGAATGTAAGTATTTCAGTGAAACGGAGTATCCCAGGCAAATGAAGCTGTGTACACAGTAAGGACAAAATTTGAAAGTTAATATTAACTTTTGACATACTCTGCCATCTAAAAGAAAGCATGGACACAAGAGGATCAACTCATAATTTGTTCTTTGCTCCACATGATTTGTTTTCTGAATTATATTTTATTATTTGGTGTGAAATTTTAGATGAAGTTAAGTTACAAAAATATTTGCAAAGAGCCAGAATCAGTCTTGAACAATGTATATGGTAAAACTCGTGCTTGAAGAGTGGCACATAAAAATTGTGGAAAAGACCATTGACTATGCATTACAAAATGCAAGGAATGGACGTTTACAAAAAAAGAGAATCAAATTTTGAAGAAGAATGCCAGGAGACATGACAAAAGATACCAGAAGAAATAAAAAGACAATATTTGAATGCTTTGATCATTTCTACCAAGAACTGGACTCTCATTCTAGAGCAATGACTCAAATAATGTCAATATTTGCTATCATTCAGCCATTTTATTTCATTTTGCAGAATAAAAATGGAGGTTTTTACCAGCATAGTAGAATGGTGAAGATACTCTAGTGGAAATTTTTGACTTTGGAGACAATTGAAATCCACTAGAATTCATCCCTCAAAACAAGGTACAGTTGGCCTTCCGTATCCTCAGGTTAAGCATCCTCGGATTCAACCGACCTGGATGGAAAGGCCTATGATGGTTGCGTCTGTACTTAACATGTACAGACTTTTTTCCATGTCATTATTCCCTAAACAATACAGTATAACAACTATTTACATATCATTTACATTGTATTAGGTATTTTAAGTAATCTAGAGATGATTTAAAGTATACAGGAGGATGTGCATCAGTTATATGCAAATACCACACCATTTTATACAAGGGATTTGAACATCTAGGGATTTTGGTATCCGCAGGGTGGGGAAGGGGGTCCTGGAACCAATCCCTCATGGATACCGACAACTGTAATATACAATATTATAACTTCTGGAATTTGTTGTGAAATGAGTTTTTAAGAATCTCCACGAAACAATTTATGGGTTGTTTCATGTAAAAGAAACTTTTCAAAATTAAAACTAATAGAAAGAAGTAAAGATAGATTGATAGGTTATACTATCTATTTAATATGAATATGTGAAGAAGATAATTTTGATGAAATCACTGGCAAATTTTCAAAAGTTAAGGCTTGAAAACAAATTATATTGTTATTTTTCATTATTGCAATAGATCAATAGGGGGTATGTTTCCCCCTTTTTTCAAAAACTATGTTGATGTATATAGAAAGCATTTTTCTTTCGTTTTTCCTTTTTGGTATTGTAATACTTATTTTATTATTTTTTTATTTTAATGGCATGATTATACATACAAAGTTCAACATAAGAAACTTTTCGCTGTATTTCTTTTCTATCCATGATGATTTTTCATTTTATTTCATACTAATTATTGAAAATAGTGTTTTCATATAGAGAAGGGGCTGTTAAAATGTGATCCATTGCAGGTGTCACATATGTTAGGTATACCCCTGGTAGGAGATTGCTTTCCCTGCTTGTCACACGCCGAAAGTGCCAAGGAATTTATACTCCCAGGGACTGGTCCTCCGTAAATGACTTTTATAAGTTGGTGTATAACTATTTCAGCTCCCTTGCCCTTTGGGTGGCGTAGTTCTGAGTCTTGTCTTTTGTGCCATTTCCCAGCGTTTCCTCGTGAGATTGAGGTCCAGTTGCCCACTATAGTGGCTGGCTTAACAGTAAACCCTGCATTAGCTCCTTTCCTTCCCTGTATCACTTCCTTGCTTCCCTGTTGGTTTTCCAGGGCCTCTCAAATAAACTCAAATTCATGCATCAGAATCTGCTTCTGGGGGAACCGTTATCATTTAATCTAGAACAGCCCTTCAAAAAAAATTTTTTTTTAAATGCCAGCTATTTACTAAAGAAACTGAGGCAATTGTCCTCTTCAATGACCCATCTTAAGGATTTGTCTGATTGCTTCTTCATCATGTCTTCTTCCTCTATCCACTGTATTTCTGGTAAACTGGAAATTACACCCAAAAGGTTGTTTAAAGTCATGTAAAACGTTCTTGGTAAGAATATCTCATAGGTGATGCAGTTTATTTCATATTACATAGCATCAGAATGCATACCATGTCTGCTTGTCCCACCAATAGTGATGTTACAATGGATTAGTGAGTTCAGGTGGTGACAATCTGACTCCATCATTAACGTGCGTTTCCCCTTTTATGACCTCTAAGTAATCTGTGAGTTGATAATTTGACACTTTGCAAATATCTAGTTCCCAACTGTGGTAGGCAGAATAATGCTCTTCCCTCAAGGATGTCCACGTCCCAATGTCTAGAACTTGTGAATATATTATGTTATGTAGCAAGAGGGAATAAAGGTTGCAGATGGTTATAATTTAGGGTGGTAATCAGCTGATCTTAAGGAGACTATCTTGTGTTATCCAGGTGGGACTAATGTAATCACAAGGATCCTTTAAAGTGAAAGACAGAGGCATAGAGGGGGTCAGAATCAGAAAAAGATTTAAAGATGCTACACTGCTTGCTTCAAAGAAGGAGAAAAAGGCAACTAGCCAAAGAATGCAGGCAGCTTCTAGAATCTAGAGTAGGCTAGGAATTGAATTCTTCCCTAGGGCATCCATCAAGAACACAGCCCTCGTGACACCCTGATATTAGCCCATTAAGACCCATTTCAGACTTCTGTTGTTTAGAACTGTAAGACAATAAATTTACATTGTTTTAAGGCGCTAAGTTTGTAGTACTTTGTCATAGTAGCAATAGAAAACTAATATACCCACTAAACTTTCATCAAATGTGTTTTGAATCCATTGCTCATCATTACCTAGAACATTATTCCATGAGGGGTTACAAAAAGTGTTTTTCTAATTCCATCATTCCATCAATGTTTTCTAGTTGAAATTCTCTTGTAAGGAAATATCTTTCCTCATCACACAAGTCTATTTGGTTACAAGCAATTTGACATGCAGTTTGAATAGGAAAGGCAGGCTGGATGCTTAATAATTTTCCATTAATTGCCAAGATTCAGAGTTAGGAGTGGATACAATAGTTATCTCCAATGGTGATAAATGCATTTTTTACAAGTATCATTATGATATATGTTGACCTCAGTCAAGACACTTAGTTTCTCTAAGCCATTTTCATCATCTGCAAAAGGGAGATAGTAATGGTCTTACCTCATAGTGTGCTGTGAGGATTAAATAATAATAATAATAATAACAATAATACATTTATGCACCTAATAAAAGATCCTCAAAATATATGAAGCAAAAATTGACAGAATCAAAGAGAGAAACAGACAATTCTACAATAATAGTTGGAGACTACAATACTCCACTTTCAATAATGGACAGAACAACCAGATAGAAAATAAGTAAGGCAGCCTTAAAAAGGAATGAAATTCTGATACATGCTACAGCATGGATGCACCCTGGAGACATTATACTAAGTGAATTATACTAAGCCAGACACAAAAGGAGAAATACTACATGATTCCAATTATACGAGGTACCTACAATAGTCAACTTCATAGAGATAGAAAGTAGAACAGTGGCTGTCAGGGGCTGAGGGGAGAGGGGAATGAGGAGTTAGTGTTTAATAGGTGCAGAGCTTCAGTCTGGGTGAGGAAAACCTTCTGGAGATGGATAGTGGTGATGTTTGCACAATAATGTGAGTGTACTTAATGCCACTAAACTGTACACTTGAAAATGGTTAAAATGGTAAAATTTATGTGTATTTTACTGCAATAAAATAAATTTAAAAAAATATAATACTAATACTAATGTAGAGCTTGGTATGTTCTAGGCACTGTCCTAAGCATTTTACATAATATAAACACATTTACTTAGTATGTAAGTAATGCACTTAGCATAAAGCCTGGCACATAGGGGGTGCTTGACAAATGGTAGCTAATGCTAATAATTACTGTTTGTTGGCAATGACAATCCCCATTTTGAAAATAAGAGACTGAGGCTCGGGAGTTTAACGGACTTGCCCAGGATCCCTCAGCCTGAAAGTGATGGTTCAGGGTCTCCATTTGGCTGCCAGACTTGAAAACCCTCACTCTCTCACTTTCCTGCTTCCCATGAATTTTTGAATTTTATAGCCAGCAACTGATAGGAATGGAAAAGATAGAGAGAAACAAATTCATCAATGCAAACAAATAGTTGTTAACAACCAAGATTTTCAGTACAAGAGAAAATTATAAAATCAGAGGATCTGTATATGAAAAGATGCTCAATATCACTATTATCAGGAAAATGTAAAATAAAAACTACAATGAGATGCCAGTACCCAACCACTGAAGTGACTGAAGTGAAAATGATAACATCAATTGTTGGCAAGCTTATGGAGAAATTAGAGCTTTCATACATTGTTGGTGGGAATGCAAAATAGTTCAGCAACTTTGGAAAACAGTTTGGCGATATCTAATAAAGTTAAAAACACATGTATTGTATTTCCCCCAAGTGCTACTTTTAGATATTTATTCAAGAGAAATAAAAACGTATGTCCACATAAAGACTTGTACTGGAATGTCTATAGCAGCTTTTTTCATAATAGCCAAAAGCTGAGAACAACCCAAATTTCCATCAACTGGTGAATGGATAAACATATGGTGGAATATCCTTATGCTGGAATACTCATTCAGCAACAAAAATAAATGCAATATTAATATATGCAAAAATATGGATGAATCTTGGGGCTGGCCTGGTGGTGTAGTGGTTAAGTTTGCGTACTCCACTTTGGTGGTCTGGGGTTTGGATCCCGGGCATGGACAGATGCACTGCTTGTCAAGCCATACTGTGGCAGCATCCCATATAAAATAGGGGAATATGGGTACAGTTGTTAGTCCAGGGCCAATCTTCCTCAGCAAAAAGAAGAGGATTGGCAATGCATGTTAGTTCAGGGCTAATCTTCCTCGCACACACACACACAAAATATGGATGAACCTCAAAAACATTATGCTAAGAGGTCAAACACAAAAGACTACGTATCATGTGATACCATTTATACAAGGTTTTAGAAAAGGCAAAACTAAAGTGACAGAAAACAGATCAGTAGTTGCCAGGGTTTGAGGGTCAGGAGAGGGGATCAACTGCAAAGAGGCATGAAGGAATATTTTAGAGTGTTACATATTACACAATTGTATCCAAAATGAGTGAATTTTATTGTATGTAAATTATGCATCCATAAAGTTATTAAGAAATCAAAAGAGTTGATTTAAACTCTGATAATGTTAATTTTAATTAAAAATATTAGTATAAACTCATGATTTAAAAAAATATGCAACTTGCTTCATACTGTCCAATGAGAAGGCTTAGAACCAATGACAACCTAGAGCAAAGAGCACTCCTATCACCCAGAATTTGGTCTCTAAATATTATTCCCATGGGGATATCCAAATATCCCCATGGTACTGTGGGAAACCTGGGCTCTTTGGAAAAATGGCTGATTCCAGGTCACAGTCTGGGAATGTACAAGATAAGCCTGGGACACCTTCTTGTACTAGAAAGTAATAATCCTATCAAAAAAGTAAGTGGAGCTATGTCAAAAGCACACAGGAGCCAACATGGGCTTCCCTTGGCCAAAAATGAAATAACTTGAGCATGAGAATTAATATCGACTGCAATTGATTGAAACACAGATATGGCTCTGCCATCGTGAACCATACAACTTAGCAGGGAGACATACACTAACCATGCAAATAGGCATACTGAATTAAGCAGGCTAGGCTAGGCTATGCCTTGGTAATGCCCCCAAATCTGCTTAACATAATCAAGAAAAGAATAAGACATTATGAAATAGAAAAAAGCAGTCTTGAAAAAGAACCAGATAGAACTTATAGAAATGAAGAATATAATCATTGAAATTAAAAACTCAATGAGCAGACTTAATATCAGATTAGACACAATTGAAGAGAAAATTTGTGAACTGGTAGTCAGATCCGAGAAAATTACCCAGAATGTACACATAGATATAGAGATGGAAAATATAAAAGTCAGGTTAAGAAAAATGGAGGATAAAAGAGAGAGTTCAACATTCAGCTAATAAAAGTTCCAGAAGATGAGAATAGAGAGAATGGAAACACAATATGTAAAGAAATTTTTAATAAGAATTATCTAGAATTCATGAAAGACATAAATCTTCAGGTGTAGGAAGCCTAAATATCTTAAGCAGGATAATAAACTAAATCTATACATATACACATTGAAGTGAAACTGAAGAACCCTAAAATCAAAGAGAACATCTTAAAATAACAGAGAGAATAAAGAGATTAACCACAGAGAATGACAATTAGACTAACTTTAGACTTATTAACAGCAACAATAGAAGATGATGGACGGTGGTATTATATTGTCAAAGTGCCTACAGAAAATAAGTATCTACCTAGAATTTTATCCCCAGGTAAACTAGCATTCAAGAGTAAGGGCAAAATAAAGATATTTTCAGAAAAAGACTGAAATATTTATCAGTAACTGACCTGTGATGAAAGAACAACTAAAGGATGTACTTCTAGAAGGAAATCTAAATCAGGAGTAAATGTACAACACAATAATAATAAAAAATATAAATATATGGGTTTACTAAATAAGAATTGATTATATACAGTGATAATAAAAATTAACTTTTAGTGGAATGGTCTAAATAAAACGTGGAACAAATTATTATAAAATGATAATGTATATTGGAGTTAAATGTCTAAGTCATTTTATTATATAAAGGAGGGTATAGATAGTCTTTACCTTTAGACCTTGTTAAGTCATACATCTGTATTAATATTTTAAGGGTAGCTCTAAGAATAGAAATAGAGTGCATAATTTTAAAACAATGAGAGACAAAGGAATGAAAACCAGTCAATCTGTTAGAAGGCAACAGAGGAGAAAATGGAAGCATTAATAAAGCAGGAAGTATAGGAAGCCCCAAATAAGATGTTAGAAATAAATTCAAGCATGTCAGAAATCACCAGAATGTGATGGACTGAACATATCAGTTAAAGATGGAAATTATCTAATTGGATTGAAAAAATACGGTCGTCTGCTCTTCAGAAGAGATGCTTTTGAAACATAAGGACATAGGTGAGGCATGTCCAGAATTTGCTGCAGTTTCCCTTTGCACTGCTCAGATCCACTCTGTCCCCACATTGTCACACTTCATGACCACTCCCATAGGTTGATCTAAATGCTTCTTCTCCAGACCTCTTTGTCTCTGATCGTCCACTTTTCCTTCCTCCAGGCCCCTGACTATCCATCCAAGCCTTTCACCACTTCCCAGGAGTCTCTCTCTCTCTATATCCTTACCTCTGACCCTGCCACACAAAACTGACGACTCCATGTACTGCGTGAAGCTCTCCCCAGTAGGATGATTTCTCCTCACTCCTGTCTCTTGGAGCCACCCCTGAATGGGGTGTAGTATAGAAGTCTATTTGCAACTCGCACAAACATATTGAGTCTACCCATCTATGAACCAGGCCCAGGTTTTTCTCCTTTCCATCAGCTGCTTGTTGCAAACCTCCTAAGAACCCATAGGTGAAACTAATGGAGAGGCTGTACTGCAATAGCGGTAGGAGACATGGGATTTGAGTCGCCTAGTTGTACCTTTTGGAACTTCTTAAGCCCAATACCAAATGTATCATTTATATTGTATGATAGGATTGTTGGTGGATCTGATAATACCTAGCTCTTGATAAGCACCTCTGGTTTCACAGTCATCTGATGGTTTAGGTCAGGTGCTCAGTTTCTCCTAAGGCCCAATAGCATGCTAGGAACTTGTCTTTGACTAGCGAATACTTCTCTGCTGCAGAAATATGATTAGCATTCCTCCAGAATCCTAGATGTCTACACTGAAACCCTTATTTTGGACTTGTCAGAGGTTCCCATCTACCATGGACACTTCTAACACCGTCGGGTCTACTGGGTCATGTGGGCCAAGGGTTAGGGCAGCTTTTATTATTTTTAACTACTTTTTTTTTTAACTAATTTTATGACCTACCTATTTTTTTTTCCTCCCCAAAGCCCCAGTGCATGGTTGTATATCCTAGTTGTAAGTCCTTCTAATTCTTCTATGTAAGCACCACCTAACAGATGGGTGGTGTGGTTCTGCAACCGGGAAATGAACTCGGGCCGCCAAAGCGGTGAGAGCACTGAACTTTAACCACTAGGCCATCAGGGCTGGCTCAGGGCAGCTTTTACATCAATCTGAACCAGCTGTAGAGCCCTCTCAAAATGGGTAAACTTCTAAGTCACCCAATAAATGGATTAGAACTCTATACCTAAGTGTGGGCTGTCTCCAAAATCCAGAGGGCCTACCAAGGGCTGAGCCTCTTTCCTAGTTGGAGGAGATAAAAGGTGCAATAACTTGTCCTTTACTTTGGGGTGGTGGGATGTCCGAGAGGGCCCTATGCCACTGGACTACCAAAGGCGTTATTGGTGTGGCAAGCCCCTTAATCTTTGTAGGGTTAATTTTACTCTCTGGCATACACTTCTTTCCAAGGCATCCAGAGTACTTCTGCTCATGAGATCTGATTAAGATGATGTCATCAGTATAGTGGACCAGTATGATGATGTTCTGTGGAAATGTCAAAATGACCAATGTTCCTTTGACTTATATTGAGACAGAAAGGAGGATTATTATAGCCCTGGGGCAAGAAGGTCGATGTGTATTGCTGTTCCTTCTAGGTGAATATGAAATGAGAACTGCAAACTGCTTTTGATCTTCCTTTTTGATGGGAATTGAAAAGAATACATTTGCCCCATCAATAGCTCCATACCAGGTGTTGACTGATTCTGGTAGAGATACCATACCTGGCAAAATGGCTGTGGTTGGATCTACCACTTGGTTAAGTTTCTGGTAGTCCGCTATTGTGCACCAAGATCTATTTTTTTGCAGGGGATATAATGGTAAATTAAAGAGGGATGTGGTAAGGGCTGGCCCGGTGGCGTAGTGGTTGGGTTCACGTGCTCCGCTTTGGTGGCTCCTGGGTTCGCGGGGTTTGGACCCCGGGGGGAAAACCTGCATACCACTCATCGAGTCATGCTGTGGAGGCATCTCATATGCAAAGTAGAGGAGGATTGGTGCAGATGTTAGCTCAGGGACAATCTTCCTCACCAAAAAAATAAATAAATAAAGAGGGATGTGGTAAAAATCACTACCCGTACATCCTTTAAACCATTGAGGGTGGCACTGATTTCTGCCTTTCCACCCATGATGTAGCACTGCTTCTAATTCCTTCTTTTGGCCAGGGCAGGGGACAGTTTCCGGTGCTCTCACCTGATCTTTTCTCATAGGATGAATTCCACTGTAGGATGGACTTGGGCCAAGACTTCATGTATCATCTGGCCTTCATATAACCCCAATCCAACAAGGGAGCCATGATGGCATATTGGGTTTCCTGGTAAGAGTGCCAGTTCAGGCGCTTTATTTAACAGCTCTCAAGAGACTTGGGTGTTCCACTTTCTCCAGTATATAATTAGTCTGGTAATTGGTTATAGGGCTTTTGGTGAAAGGGAGTAATATATATTGTATTTACTCTCTATGGCATTGCTGGACCCTTCCTCAAGGGGACCTGGCCTCTCCTTCAAATAATGTACTCTGGATCTGAGAACTGGCTCAAGTCTAGAAACTGGGCAAGGGATCATGATTTTCCATGGTGGCAAGTGATTATTAGTCTTCTGATTCCATGCTCCTAATATTTTTTGGTTTGTATGTCAACACTCTAAATGGCTGCCCATCTATCTCATCTCTGGAAACACTGTGGTCTATTAGTCACCATCATACATCCCTGTGGGTCAGTGTCTCTGGTTACCATTCCAGTTTTGTTGCCCATAACACCCACCTTGCTGCTGATGTTTAAGTGCCACTACTTGGCCTCTGATAGTTCAGAATTCTACCTTTTCATTGACACTAGGTAGCCCAGTTCCATAGCTGCATCTTTACCATCAACTTGGCTCACACAGGAAAGCCACCACCGAGTTTCTCATGTGCATTCCTTATTATTCCATGGTGCACATCCACTTAGTATAGTGAGTGTCCTTTAGCCCTCTTAGAGAACTTAGTCAGTTGTCTTATTGACTAAGAACTTAGCTGTCTGGTCTTACATCATAAATCCAGTCTAACACGCCCATTTCTCAGAGCCTTCTGACCTCTTCCATAATACTCTGTCAAGGCAGTTATGGTATTTCTACCTCATTTACTATAGGCCATTGTCATCTCCAAGCTTCAAGGAACCATCCTAGCAATGTGTTAAGACTGTTTTGGAACATCCTTGTTAGGATGTGAAGTCTTGAGTGACAGGAGCACCCACTTCAATAAACTATCTCCTATCCAGCCTCATATTCTTCCTCCATCATGGTCCAACACCCTCAAGACACACTCTCATATATAATCTTCCAGTTCCTCCCGGTATATGTTAGTTAGTTCCTGCAGTTTCGATGGTGAATAATCTGTTACCTCTCATATAAGGAACAGTACTTCCTCACCAAACCATGCTAAGATCAGACCATAGTTTTTGGTCTACATGTCATGGGCATTGTGGTGGGGTGCGGTAGGGGAAGGCAGGAGGACAACCATTATCTTTGAAGGCATTTGCCTTAGGGGAGGACTTTGCATGGTCTCCTGGCTACTCTTCTCTATGGGGTGAAGGGAGGCATTTGTGCCAACCTGCAGGGCTCAGGAGAATG
The DNA here is from genome assembly GCF_020826845.1 of Diceros bicornis minor. Lineage (NCBI taxonomy): Eukaryota > Metazoa > Chordata > Mammalia > Perissodactyla > Rhinocerotidae > Diceros > Diceros bicornis. Next base: position 12,865,089 of record NC_080752.1, on the reverse strand, counting down.
TAGGGGTCTAAGGTTCTCAAGTCTGAATCCCAAGCCTTAGGGTGCCACTTCTGCTCTACTGGGACCCTGACTTTAGCCCAGGACTTACTGGGGCTGTGGATTCAGTCTCTTTTGTAACTCAGTCATGCTGACAAATCTTGGGCTGATTTTTGGCACACTCTGCCCTCCAGCTGCAGGAGATGACTGTCCCTTTAAATTGTGCCATGGAGACCTTCTAGTTTTCACAATGTGCCCTGCGTTAATAATGGACTTAACTGAGCCTGACAGATCCTCTTTCTTCAAGGCTTCTGGGGCAGGTAACAAAAGGTGATCAATTTCACAATCCTTAAAATGACCACTGCCTCCAGAGCTTTCCAGGGCTGGAGCTATTGCACAGCCTTCGATTCCCTTTCCACTTGTGTGTCTGTCCAGTCCATCACAGGACAGAGTCATCAACTGTGATGCTGCAAAAGCACCCCACTTCCCACCAGAAATGGGATTCTTTTTGCCATCTGGTTGGTTAGTGATTTAATTCTAGAGTTTCCTCCTGAGGTCTGCTTTCCAGGGTCATTTCTGTTACTAACTGCTTAGTTTGGGTTTTCCCAAAAGTAGATCTTGAGACAATAATTTGGGTGTAAGTAGTTTCTTTGGGAGGTGATCCTAAGAGACGTAGTGAGGGTATGCAAAGTGAGACAGGAAATGGGGAAAAGCTAATGAAAGGTATGCTAACGAGGGGGTTACTTCTGGCATCACTGGGAGTGTAGTCCAGCTGGGGACCCTCTGAGAGGCTGTGTGGAGTGCTGCTTGGAATCGTCCCACTGACGGCTACCCACCGACTCGCAAACCTTCTCGGGTGAGGGTTGCTCTTGGGGCATCAACTCCTCAGCGTTTCTGGCCTGCCCTGCACGCGCCTGAGAAGACTCCAATACTAGAGAAGGTTCTCAGGCAGAGAGACAGGAAGCTGTTGGCATGCTTGGAAACTGTGCAGGTGACCTCTAGGGTGGGCCAAGGGGCTGTGGGCTCCAGGCAGCCGACATCTCCCTTCTGATCACAGCGACCTCCTTACTGGCATCTCCCAAGGCTCCAAGCTGACTGTACCATTGTGCTGTTTCAAATTCTGCAGTGACTTATTATGGTTCTCAGGGTAAAGCAGCCACTGTTCCCTGAGGGGCAGTGAAATGCCAGATGTGGGATAAAGATCCTCTCTGGCATTAGTACATTTCATCTTTACCAGAGCCTCATCATGTTCATTCTACTGAGGAGAAAACTGAGTCCAAAGGAGGAGTGAGTGCCTCAGGCTGGCACAGGAGCTCCTTCATAATCCCGCCCCTGCCTGCCCCTCTTCCCTTCTGAGCCCTCTCCTTTGTCCCAGCCACACCATGCCACTGCAGTTCCCCAAACTACCCCATCTTCACAGCTCCCTACCTTTCTATGTGCAGTTTCCTTGGTCTAGAATGCTTTTCCCTTCGTAGGTCTTGCAAATACCTTTCTGTACTTCCAGACTTAGCTCAGGTGACACCTCCTCCAGGGAGTCCTTCTGGCCCTGCCAGGCTGAGTTAGTCCCTCCTTGATGCTGCCACGGTCTCTGTCTCTCTATCCGAACACTGACCTCTTGGTGTTCTCTTTGCCTATTGACATGTTTGTGCCCCTGCCAGGAGATCCTGAAGAAATTCTCAGAGGATATTTGCCAGGTGGATGAAGGATCAGCCCACTCATTTTAGTTCTCACTCTTTGCTAGCTTGTACTGTTTCCCCACTTTTTTACCTGTCTAAGTTTTCCCCAGGCCAAGCTGTAGGCTTCTAGGGGGACAGAAATCTGTGTTTTCTGGAAAGTCAGTCTTGCCTGGATTGGAAGCTCCAGGAGGGCAGGAAACCTAGTGTGTCCTCTCATCCCTGCATCCCAGCACCTACCCCAGGCCTGGCCTGAGTGGAGCTGGATCCATATTGCTGAATAAATGAATGAATAGTAAGTGCTCCGCATGACATGCTCACTCACTGTGCTGTGCGCTGAGGACAGGGAGATGAATAAAGCAAACCACTTCTCTGCCCTCAAGTCTGGGTTCTTCCAGAAGCTGACCCTGAGAAAAGGGCTCTTGTGCAAACGGCTTATCTGAGAGGTGATCCCACAAAGCACTTCCCCAGGAGAGAGGGAAGTGAGCCAGGCAGGTAACGAGCCACCTGAGGGTGTGTCACGAAGCACAGTTACCACAGTGAGTGGCTGGAGCTTCATCCCACTGGGAAACTCTGGGAACTCCAGAGCAGAAGCACCTTAGACTTATCCCACCGGTGGTGAGGGAGCTGGGGTGTTTATACACCAACTCCTGTCGGTCAGTGGTGAGGGCTGGCACGTGGGTGGGAAAAACGGGCTCTGGTAGCCAGAGGAGGCCCTCAGGTGAAGCACTGCAGATGCTGGCAGCTGGAAGTGGGGCAGGAATGGTAAGGACAAAGCTGTGGGTGGGGCCTGGAGAGTGATTGCTGCATCTAGCGAGTAACAGTCACATAAACATGTCGTTACTGTACTGGACAGATGAAAATTCTGACAGGGGCCAAGTAGGAAACGTAAAGGAGAGAAATGCTTGGCTGGGAGCTGTTGCCTCTTTAATCATTGCATCCGCGCTCCCCTTTGTCGCTCCCACTTACTCTGACGGAAGGTCACCACCGGTTTGGAGGAGGATGAGCCCACCGGTTTGGAGGAGGATGAGCGCGGGAGTGTCTTTAATTCTGGCCTGCTGTTGCAGCTGTTGGACACCTTGAGGAAGGGGCTGTGGTGAGGGGAGAGCATGTGTCTTCTGTAAATGGGAATGAGGGGGCTTCTCAGCTCCAGCCACTCGTCACTATGCGGGAATCTGGGGTGCAGGATGATGTGGGGTCAGATCTGATTTTTTAAAAGAGAAGTGGTAACCCAGATATTTATGTGAAATTTCCTGATTTTAAATGTGTTTGGTTGAATAGTGTCCCCTCAAAATTCTTGTTCATCTGGAACCTCAGAATGTGCCCTTATTTGGAAATAGGGTCTTTGCAGATGTAAGACGGGGTCATGTGGCTTACTGTGGACGCTAATCCAATGATTGGTGATCTTATAAGAAGAGAAAATAGGGACTTAGACACACAGAGGGAAGATGGCCGTGCGAAGACAGACGCAGAGATTGGACCAATAGGGCTAGAAGCCAAGGAATGCCGAGCACTGCCAGGATCCACCAGAAGCTAGAAGAGGGAAGGAAGGATTCTTCCCTAGAGCCTTTGGAGGGAGAATGACCCTTGATTTTGGACTTCTAGCCTCCAGGACTGTGAGAGAATAATTTCTATTGTTTTAAGCCCACCAGTTTGTGGTACTTTGTTACAGCAGCCCTAGGGAACAAATACGGTTGGCAGTGTTTATTTTTAAAAGCTTTGTGCTGGCCCCCGTGGTGAGGGGAAAACACTACACATCTGGAGGCTGGGCCTGGTCCCTCAGGTGCCAGTTTACACCCTTGGCATCAGGACGTGCTGTGGACAGAGGGCAGGGGAGCTACAAGGAGTGAGCCCCTAATGGTGCCTGGGGCAGGCTGGGAAGGCTTCCCAGAGGAGGTGGGTTGGGGGAATGTAGTCCTAAGTGTCCCGGGCTGACAGGGGGAAGGTGGACCTGAGGGAGTTTGGAGGAGCAGAGTGAACAGGATGTGAAGGTGGATCAAGCGCCAGGGTGAGAGAGAAAAGCGCTGGGTCACGCTAAGTTGTCAGGCTTGGTGGCCCGAGGGCGTGGAGACGGCAGTGTCCAAGGTGAGGAGGAGGAGCAGTCTGAGTGGAAGTCAGCTCCGTTTTTGACGTTTGGGGTTGGAGGTTTCTATGGAACACACAAGTGGAGATGGGGAGGAGGCAGGTGGGCGTGTGGGTCCGTGCTCAGGAGAGGTCTCTAGGCTGGGGACAGAGATTTCGGGAATTGTCAGCAGGGAGGAGCCTACCAAGTGGAGATGTGGTCGGAGACATAGGAGGGAAACCTGAAGGAGCATGGGAGGTTCTCGAAGAACGAGGGAAGGTCAACAGTGCCACAGGCTGCTGAGGGGTTGCTTCGGCAAATAGAGAGAAGGTTTTCTTTTATCTGCTTGTTTGAAAAACCCACAAATCTTCTTTGGAGAGGATCAGAAACATGAGGGGACAGGGACCCCCTTTTCTTTTAAGATGAGTAGGGTAGGGACAGAAGCCAGGGGACGGGAGGAGGAGTGTGCGGGCTGGAGGGGAGGAAGCAAAGACTGTGGGAGGGCAACCTGCTGGTGTGCTGGGCAAGCTTAAATGCTGGTGGGAATGTGCCAGGAGAGAGAGGAGCTGTTGGATGAAGAGGTGCATGGGGTTGGGGGGTGGCTTTGGGCCGGAGGAAGGATCCCGCTTTCCAGAGGGACAGAAGGGAAGAGGCAAGGATGGTGGAGGATGCTGGCAACTGGTGAAGGGGAAAGCTGGGAGGTCATTTGTTTTGGGGCCACAGCTGACTATGAGGCAGGGCCTGGGGTCACCTGCTGAGAGTGAGGCCGGGGGGTGAGGGTGATGCACAAGGCGAGAGGACCGTTCAGCCACCAGTGGGCACAGCAGGAGCTGAGCAGGGGCTCCCTGAAAGAGGCCCTAAAACTCGCTTTCCTATGAAAGCCTCACCGCCCCACGAACACTTTCTCCTTGAGGTGCATGGTTGGGGAGGTCTAGGGGCTTTGTTCCCAAGTTGTTGTTGGATGAAAAGACCAACCTGTATCAGGGTTGGGAGACTCCAAAGCTACAAAGCGTGGCAGCAGATCCCATTTAAGGCTCCACTATTGAGCGTCTGCTGTGTCTGAGGTATTGGAACATCTAGTCTTTCTCTGCTCTTTGAAACAACCCTGTGAGAGTATTATTGTTCCTCTTTTAGAAGTAATAACAGGACTCCTTGCTTGGAGCATCCTGTGCACAGGCTGGCCCTTTGCAGTGGTCACCTCCTTCCATCCTCCTGCCCCACCCTGTTGAGGAAGAAAGGATCCTTGTATCCCCGTTTGGCAGATGAAGACGGTGGGGCAGAGGAGGGAGTTAAGTTCCTGACCCAGGGGTGCCCCCTGCAGTTGCGACCAGGCTTTCGGAGACTAGGTGAGCCCTCCTCCTGTGCCATGTGTTCGTGTGCTCAGCGTCCAGATGTTTGTCCCTGACAGGCTGGAAGATGAGAGAGTGGGGCGCGAGCAGGACCAGGCTCTCCTCCCTTTGTCCCTGACGGGGACAGTGAGCCCGTCCGGCAGACCTCCCACCGCTGTCCGGCTCTGCCCTTTCATTCCCGTCAGTAAGCGGCTTGAGAGCAAAACATGGCGTTGACCCACCGCTGAGCCCCCATAGGGCCTGGCATCAGGCTGCACTCAGCAGGAAAGTGTGGAACTGAGTTTTAGGAAATTGGGCTGAGCAGGCACTTCTGTCCCCTGCTAAGGCAGCAGGCGTGCTGAAAGAAAGGGTCAGATGACCTGGTTTTGAATCCTGGCCCTGGTATTCCCGGGCTCTAGATCCACGTGCTAAGTGATGCAATCTTCCTGAGCCTCAGTTTCCCCATCTATAACATGGGGGGAATATTTTTCAGCAGCACTCCACGAACCCGGAAACCAAGGGCCCCCCTCTATGTTGTGAGGACTTAGCAACAAAAAGATAATAACAGTTGGCGCTGTTGAGTGTTTGCTATGTACTGAGTGCTATTACAGCGATTTACACGTTACCTCATGTAATCCTCACTACAACCCCGTGAGGTAGGTAAGGAAAGAGAGGCACAGAAAAGTTAAATAACCCAGCCAGCAAACGGTCTCATGCCAATTCTGGGCCTGAACAGTTGCCCACGTCGTTTCTCATCCTCAGTTTCTTCGTCTCTGTAATGGGCTCATGATACTCGCACAGCGTGAGCCCGTCGCACCTTGCACGCGGGAGGACTCTTCCTGTGAGCAGTGCTTCCTCCCGTTATCACTCAGGGGCTTCCAGGCTTCCCCTTACCGAGTGTCTATCTCCCCTCCCTCCATTTGTCTGCCATCTCTTTTTTGTGTATTTTCTATCCCTCTCTAGATCTTTCTCCCAGTCTGCTACCCTCTCCCACCGCCATCCCCAAGACCCTCTCGGTTTTCTCCGCCTGTCCTCTGCTGCCCCCGTGTGGCCCGAGATGGAAAGGCCGCTGCTCGCGGACTCCACCCCTCCCGGCCGCCGCGCACCTGAGCGCGCAGCTGCAGGTGAGAGCTGGCGGATCCAGATGTGGTGCCCGCGCTGCAGGCTCCTTCTCTGCATCCATCCGGCCAAAGGTGTGGGTTTAGCACCGAGCGTCGACTCGACTCACCGCTGGATCTATTCTGACCTCATTCTGGTGTAGGGGGCAGAGGCCTGGCTCTAAGACCTCGGCTCTGCGTGAACACCCGCATCCCGCCCCGAGTAACCATGGGGCTGCCCGGCTCCCTCCTGAGCCGCAGCCTCAAGGAGGGCTTTTGGCCTGGGCTCGCGAGGGCCCTGTCACCTCTAGAATTCGGTGAGATTAGAACTCGAGAGCTGTGATGGTCTGGCGCTAACCTCCGCCCCACCCCCGGGCTTTCCTTTTTAATAGTTGCTGTCGTTGTAACCGAAGGTGAAAATGCGTTCGCAGAGGAATTTATTCGCCTCGCGGCACATTGCCAATGAGCGTACGGATTCTAACTCACGGCATCTCCAAATACTTTTCTCACTCTACCCAGACCCTTCTCAGAGCTTAGTCATCCTCCCGTCAGAAACCTGATGAACACCCTATTCTTAAATTGTTTTATATGGTTTCACAATATTGAAATGTGAATTTAAGCACATGTTTTAAAATTGCACAAGAAATGTGTGGTCACTGTAGAAAGATTAGAAAACATGACAAAGGAATTCCAGCTAAAGATGACAGGTTGGACACATACCGTTCATTCCTGAAACTCCACTAAAATGACAGCAAAGAGATTTTATTGAAATATTTAAAGCCACAAGGACAAAAAGAACAGGAAAGGACCTGACAGCAGCAGCATTTGGGAAGCTGGGAGCAGAGAGCAGACACTCGACTCAACAGACCTCGGAGAGCTGCGTCTTACACCCCAATGGGTCTATACAAGCAACTGGTTTACACTGGGAACCCCGGAAAGGCTCAGGCACTTCTAGAAGTAGGTGGGGGCTGAAAACAGAGAGCAGTTAGACCCCCTGAATCCTCCCCCTTGCCGCCAGATGACGCCCTCCCCCAACGTGGGCAGAGAATAGACAGTAGAGGTTAATTCTTTGGAGAGGGTAAAACAGAGGGTCTCTGGCCTGGGCGGGTGTGTGTGTGTGTGTGTGTGTGTGTGTGTGTGGCAGGGGAGGGGAGATGTGAGGATGGGAAAATGGCAGATTAAGTGAATGTTTACATCCTGAATATTGATTCCCCAGCACAACACCCCTTTGCCTGCCGGCTCAGCTCCTGGCACCTGGCAACCAGGCAGACACCTCCAGACAGGAGATTGGAAGATGATGGGGGATGGGACACCTAATGAAATGGCCCAGTCGGACTCTCCGCAAGGCCCACTGTCCACAAGCCTGGCCCATATGCACATGGCTTCCAATCAGCTTTTTAATTTTTCTTTTAACTATTTTTTTTGGCCTAACTTCAGACTTAGAGAAAAATCTCAAGAATTCCTGTCTACTCTTCATCAAATTCCCCTAATATGTACATATGACTTTTTACTGAACGTGATGACTCTTTACCCCTGAATAATTTAGTACGTGCTTCTCAAACCAAAGACATTCCTTTCAAAATTGAAATTAACATCGATTCAGGGGTATTATCGATTGTATCAATGGACCTTATTCAGATTTTGCCAATTGTGCCAATAATGCCCTTTAGAGCAGAAAATTCCAGATCCTGTGCTGCCTTTACTTGTCATGTCTCTTTAGTCTCCTTTAATCTGAAGCGGTTTCTCAGTCTTTCTTTGCCTTCATGACACTGACATTTTTTCAAGAGTACAGGACAGGTATTTTGCAGAATGTCCCTCAGTTTGGGTTTCTCTGATGCTTCCTCCTGATTTATGCACTGTTGGCAGGAACAGCACAGAAATGATGTGTGTTTTTCTCCGTGCATCATATCAGGAGGCACGTAGTGTCTTATTTATCCCACTGCTGGTGATCTTAACTTTAATCACCTGTTGAAGGAGATGTCTGCCAGATTTCTCCAGTGTAAAGTTATTATTCTTCCCTTTACAGTTAATAAGTATCTGTCACTCACTAGTTTTGGCATCATTGATGATTCTTGCCTGAATCAATTGTTATCATGATGTTATCTGGTGGTAATTTACTAATTCCACCATTCCTTTTGTATTTATTAGTTGGTTTTCTAGTATAAGGAAGAGCTTTCTCTTCTTCCCATAGTTTTTTATAAAGTTATATTAATGTGGACTCAAGGATTTTATTTCAATCAATAAGTTATAGTCTGTAACTATGGAGATACCTATCTATAACTATATCTACCCAATTTGTTCTGGATTTTTACAATGGGAGTTCCTTCAAGCTGGTTCTTGTGTCCATCATTATGTCATTCTTTGAGCACTTTCTGTCACAAAGAGGTGTTCTGGGCTCATCTGCTACTTTCTTTGCCCTAGTTCAGGAATCAGCTATTTCTTCAAGGAGCCTTGGTTCTTTGGTAGTGCCTCACAAAAAAACCACAACAGATCACCAGAGTCAAGGAAAGCATCTAGTAGAAAAGATAGAGACAAAACAAAATAGAACAAGTGAACAAGCAAACAAACAGATAAAAGCTCCTTGGCAGAAACAGAGACTATGTAGGGAGATAAAAACTTAAGAAAAACCCGACACTATCATGAATATTTTCAGCTTCAAGAGAAGCTATTGCATCCATTAAAGGAGGACAGGATGCTGTAAAAAGAAGGATCAGGGAAGAGAAGACTCTTGGATGTTAAATATTTGAGAGCATAAACGACAAACTCAGTTGAGGGGTTCTGAGATAAAGCTGAGGGGATATCATGAAAGGTGAAGCAAAAAGACAGAAATGGGAAATGCGAGCGCAAAAATAAAATGGATGTCCACATTCTGAAAGGGAGGGGTTCTAGAAGTAGAGGAGAGAGAAGATGGAGGCAGGGTCCGTGTTAAGAGGGGCTGGGTGTTGTGGGACACGGGCAGACTCGGCCTTTTGCAGAACGAGGGAGAGAGCTGCTGTTCTCCGGTATCTGAAGGCTGGTAGGCAGCGGCGTCCTGGCAAATTTTTAACGACCAGCTGTCCAAAAATGTATGTGTGTATATGCATCCATAAGCTTGTTATAAATTTTACTGGTATGAGTAACACAAAATTTACAATAATAAAATATACAACATTCTTTATCGTAAATTCTATATTGATTCTTACAGAATACTTTCGCTGATTTTTGCCAAACTCATATCTGTAGCTAACTGATGGTTATGATTCAACCATAATTTGACAAATGGAGTTGCATTCCAATCTGCTCTTTTTCCATATAAATTTATTGTCATTAAACTTGATATATGTTCTCCTGTAAAACTGCTTTCCAAATCTCATACAAATTATAGTCGTTAAATTTAAACCTCTTTTAGCTTCAGCGCTACATATTTTGGAATTTCACCTGTTTGTCAATGACATGAATGACTTTTTTGCTGTGTTAGTTTTCAAATGCTGGAAAAATATTTCCTCAATATCTTCTGTGATTTACAATGTAACAGGTACAGACCTGACATGTTAATAATCTGCATTATTAATACTTTCTCCATCACTTTCTGATGTCAGAACAGAGGTCAACAAACTCTTTCTGTAAAAGGACAGATAGTAAATATTTTAGGCTTTGTGAGCCTCATGCAGTCTCTCTTGCATATTCTCCCTTGTTATGTTTTTCAGCATTTTAAAAATGTAAAAATCATTCTCAGATCACCAAACAAAAATAGCATGTTGGCTGTGGTTCACTGATTCCTGGTTAGACAATCAACGACACAATAACTTGAGCCTGACTTTGTGGTGTCTGCCGACTTCTGTGGCGTAAATGCTCTCACCATAGCTGATTTCAAGCTACCGACATGACGCCCCTGGACACAGAGTTGGGGAGAGATGTGCACACTGTTACGTAGTATTTACACCACACAGATACAGTAGATTTAAATAACCTCAAGGGCATAGAGAGTAGTAAAATGTAACAAAATAATTGAGGTAATACATTTTGTGTATGTATCACCTTTGTTTTTCTATACAGCTTATTATTTTTTTAATAATTATTTATTTATTTTTCCCCCAAAGCCCCAGTAGATAGCTGTATGTCACAGCTGCACATCCTTCTAGTTGCTGTATGTGGGACGCGGCCTCAGCATGGCCGGAGAAGCGGTGCATCAGTGCATGCCCGGGATCCGAACCCGGGCCGCCAGCAGCAGAGCGTGAGCACTTAACCGCTAAGCCACGGGGCTGGCCCTATACAGCTTATTTAATTGTAAATGTATATAATTTAATTTTTAATAATAACAATGTTTAACAACTGGGGAGCAGGCAAGGAGGATGGCGGAGGTCTGGTGGGATCTGAAGGTGGATTTGGTCTCTAATCAAGGTCAGAACTCAGTCCATAGATAAGGCCAGGCTCAGGCTGTGACCTTCATCACAGCTCAGTCTTTGCGGGGCTCCATCTGGGATTAATTTTGGGGCTTAATATATGACCTGGGAAAAGTGGAGCGTCTCTTCTGGTGAAGCAGACTGACCCCTGTGCAACTAGACCACCAAACCCAGGCCTCTTCATTGACAAGCCTGGGAACCAGCTCACAGATCCCAGGCTAAGCAGATGCTCAGTTAGAGGATTTTCCTATTCTTCTGGAAGCCTCTCCTCCTGTCATCTCTGCACTTCCCACTAGAGGGCAGCAGATACTGGACTAAAAAGGAAAATGATAGCAGACCCTTTACCCAGGGAACAGTGGCTGAAACCTGTAGCGGGCTTCACTCCCCGACCTGATGGCGGGGAGAAGGAATCCCTTCTCTACTTGCATGACCATGATGATTCTGGGCACAGCCTTCTGGCTGAGGCTCAGCTTCTAGGGTCAGGGAGCCGATTCTGGAAACCTGACTGACCCTGACCCCTAACCTCCTCCCCTGCCTCAGCCCTTGTCTTGTCTCTCTGGCTGAATCATATACTCCTGGAGGTTGGGGGTGGGGTCGACTGCATTTGTACTCTCAGTGCCTGGCATAGCCTAGCACCGAGGGGGTGCTTAGGAAATGTTCACTGAATCGCTGCTTGGAGGGTGGGACGGTGCCATATGTGGGAAAGAGCCTGGCTTTAGAATCACATAGACATGATTTAACCGTGTGACCTTAAGCAAGTCACTTAGCCTCTCTGAGCCTTTAATTTGCCATTTGTAAGAGGAAATACTCTTATGTAACTTGAAGGGCTGTTGGGAGGATTAAATGGAATGACATGGGGATGGACCCAGTACACACTAGCTGCTTAATAAAGGGAGCAAGTATGATAATGCAGTTTGGAGGAATGGTGAGTAATCATGTGCAGATAGAGGACTAGATGGGAGACGGAAGATGTAACTGTCAGAGAAGGAGGCTGACGGGCATAGGAGCCTGCATGCCATGCTGAGGACATGGGGTTTTCTTCTGTGTACCGTGGGGAGCTCCTGAGGAGCTCTCGCTCTACTTGGCGAGATGGAACCAAGACTCAGGAAACCGCTTCTCTCAGCTCTTTGGCAATCTCACTTATTGAGAATCCAGCACACACACACACACAGAAACGCATACACCTTTAATTTGGAAATTATTTCAAATATACAGAAGAGTTGCAAGTATAGTAGAAAGAATACCATATCCTTTTAATTCAGAATCACCTATTATAAACTGTCACATTTGCGTTGTGATTTCCACCCTCCCTCTCCTTCTCTGTATATTATTCATTATTCCTGAACCACTTGGGAGTAAGTTGCATACATTGTGATCCTTGGCCTCTAAGTACCTCAGTGATTTTCAAAGGATAAGGATATTTCCTCATCTAAGTACGGGACAGTTATCAACTTTAGTAAATTTTTCATTGATTCAATACTTTTATCAATTGTTGACTGTGTAGGCAGAATAATGGCCCCCCAAAGATGTCCACGTCCTAAATAAATTCGTGTTGTTTTAAGCCACTAGATGTGTGATAATTTGTTACAGCGGCAATAGAAAACTTTTACTAATACTTCCATCAATTCTGACTGTATTGCAATTTTGTCAGTTGACCCAGTAATGTCCTTTTTGGCATTTTCTCCCTCCAGTACCTGATCACACATTGTATTTAGTTGTCATATCTCTTTGGTCTTCTATGACTTAGAACAGTTCCTCAGCGTTCCTTCCTCTTTTATGACAATGGCATTTTTGAAGATACAGTCTACCCCTGCCCCCTGCTCCTTTTTCAGCTGAATGTTTCTCATTTGGGGTTTGTCTGATGTTTCTGTGATAGATTCAGGGGCTGCAGCAGTGGCTGGAACACTGCATAAGTGATATTGTGTCCTTCTCAGGGTCACATCAGGAGGCACTCGATGTCCACCTACCTCTCGTTGGTGATGTTAATTTTGATCCCTCATCGAGGTGTTTTTGAGACTGGGCGCCACAGAGAAGCATCCCACATGCTGGGAACTGGTACAGTTTGCATCAAGGTTGTCATTGCTCTCCTGGGAACTGGGCATCAGGAGATAAGTGATACTTAATGCCTGCCCTTGAGGACTACACAGCTTCCCAAGGAGCTCCCTGGCTAGTGGGAAGCCACACGAGTAGACTCATTCCTTCATTCCACACATATCTACTGAGCACCTATGTGGGCCAGGCCTAGGAGGGTACAAAGGCGAGCAAGAATGAGCTGGTACCTACCTTCACGATGCTTATCCCCTAGCAGAGAGGATGACTGGTTAAGAGAGTGCTGGGTCCCCAGTATCTAGGCCTGTGTCTGTCACATGACAGCTGCTCAGGAAATAGGGGATGACTGAATGAATGAATTTGTGAACATCAGAGCAGCATCAGTTCTTCCCTAGAGGCCATGTTTTGCCCCTGCTCCCTTAACAGGTGAAGAAGTTGAGGCTCAGAGAGGGGAAGCAGCCCTCTGGGCCTAACCGGGTAGCTTTAGGGGTTGCAAATCCTGACCCTCCTGAGCAGAGTGGGCCGGCAAGTGGGGTTTCCTCTCCGTGGGCAGCTGGGGGTTGGCTCATCTCGGAGGAGCAGTCTCCCCCGCCTTCCTGCTGCCCTGCCTCCTCTCCCCATACTGCTCTGGGGCCTGGGGCCCCCTGATTGGGCCTGTGGTTATTTAGTCAGCGATAACATTGGATTTACTTTCATCTCTGAATTGCATCAAATGTCGCCAGTGACATTTAGCTGACACACAAGGAGGAGGCTGGCATTTTGAGATTGTCAGCGTGTTACAGATGTAGAAGCGGATTGTGTTGGGGCGTCTGGTTTGTTGTTAATTAGATGGAGAAGGCAAGGCCGCCACAGTGAGCCGATGGATAAGCCTCCCATATCTCCTGCTTTAAACCCCCTCCCAGAAATTCATGGTCGTGCCAATTTTCCGGTTGTGAAGGGGAATTCCTGTCAGAAGTTTGGGGAGCAAACGACAAAGTGAGTTGTTCTCCATCTGTGGGTCTCTTCTATGTTTCAATTATGCCCTGACAACTCACTGTCTTTCGACTTTGTAATTGAGAGAAAAAGTGAAAGGAAACAGTCAGGTTTGCATAGCAATTTACATTAGTTCAACATTTACACATCAACAAATATTTATTGAATGCTCACTAGCTGTCTGACCCCGGGTTAATTCCTTAGCCTCTCTGCCTCAGTTTTCTCATCTGTTAATTGGGGATAATAATAGTCCTACCTCATAGGGCTGTTGTGAGATGTAAATGAACTAAAATATTCAAAGCGCTTAGAATGGTGTCTGGCACGTGGTTGGCACTGTGTCTCTTTCTGCAACCACTACTAGCATTACTATTATTACGATTAGTGTTGGGGTGCTGAGGGGATATGGAGTTGTGGAAGATATGCTCCGTCCCTCAAGAAACTTATACTCTGATGGAGGAGATGGACACACCCACAGCCAACTCCTCAGAGTCTAGGATTGTGTTATTTCAAGATTCTATGATTATGGGACTTGAAAGTTCTATGATTTCATATTTTTAAGATTCTCTGAATTCATGGTCCTAACATTCTGTGGGTCTGTGATTCTAAGGTTCTGTGATTCTAAGCATTGAGAGGTGATCTGAAGTGACAAAAATTGGCTTGTTGTTTACCAAACCCGTTTCCCTCTCCTCCTGGGCACACAGACTGTTTCTTTAGCCTCCCTTGTAGTTAGGTGTGGCCATGAGGCTGAGTTCTGGCCAAGAAAGGTGGGTGGAAGTGATGTAGGCCACCAGTGCCAGGCCTGGCTGTGAAACCTCCCACGGAATCCTCCATGCCCTTTCTTTTTCCATCTCCTGACTGAATGGAAAGCATACCAAGGACCTATCAGTGGGCAGAGCCACAATATGGAAGGAGCCTGGGTCCTTGAATGAGCATGTGGAAGGTTGTCCAGCCAGGAATGTGAGCAGGAACTAAACTTCTATTGTGTTAAGCCACTGAGATTTCAGGATTTATCTAACTTGGCAGCTATAAAACTTGAATACATTCAGGCACTCCTTAGGAGTTATAAGAAGTCAGAGGTCACAGAAGTTTGGGCAGATGAGAAGGCAGGTGGGAACCTTTCCTGATAGAACCTCCTTCCCATCCTTTCCCCAGTGTCTCCCATCTGCATCAGTTCTCTCACTGCCTCTCCAGTCCTGCAGCTGGGCTGAGACATCCCCAAAATGCAGGTCCAGGCCACTCCATCTTGAGCCAACTCAGCTTTTAGCAGGAGGGGCATATGTCTGTCTGCCATGGTCACATCCTTTGACTGAGGTCCCTGCCTCTTCTCACCCTGCAACAAGTACAGAAACCCCGGCTGGAGCTGATGTTGTCGTTGCTCTGACTGTGGGCCAAGGACCCCGTCCTGTGGGCAGGCCTAGGCCTCTCATGCCGCCCTGCTTCCTTATCTTTGTAGGAAGGAGATGGGCTCAGCTCTCTCCCTAGGTAGGCGGGGAGCAGGGCCTCTGCCTGCGCTGTCACCTCTCTCCCTGTGCCGGCACGGGCACGGCTCTCCCCTCTCCCGGTTCCTCTCCTCAAAGAGTGCCTGCCAGGCGGGGCAGGCTGCTGCTCCCTCTCCGGTAAAGCAGCCTCCGGCTCAGCAAGAACTGTGGCCTGAGGACCCGAGGCACCCCTCTGGAGAGCACAGAAGTTGCTTCAACAGAACTAGGAATATAGCCTGTTCCTTGAAGAAGGAAACTCTATAATTTATGGGTAAACTGCACTGGGAGAGATTGTGTTTTCAGCTCACACTAACTCAATAAGTAAATGGGCACACAGATAAGAACCTTTGCTTCTGCCAGGGCCTGGCTCACAACCTGGGACCTGAACCTTAAAAACAACTTATGAACTTTAGCCCCTCGGCTACAAAGGCAGTACGGGTCAGGGGGGAGGGAGACGTGAAACCCTGGAAGACCCTCCCCTTCTTCTCTGGCAAGCTGGAGCTCCCAAGCCACCTCCTCCAGGATGTCTTCCTTCATTCCCCCAGACAGAGTTAGCCACTCTGTCCTCTATGCCTTGGTTTCCTCACCTGTAAAAGGCAGCTGCCTAGTCACAGGGAGACACAAAGAATAAAATGAGCTGTTCCACGTAACAGGCCCAGTCCAGGGCCTGGCCCTAGTGAGCACCGGTTCTATTAACTGTGGCGCTTGGGGTGGATGTGATGTGGGCCTTAGGATGGCTCACTAAGATTCCATTTTCATGGAGATGCACTGACCTTTTGGGATTTTCCCCAGTAAAGAAAACTTTGACTTCAGGACACTAATATTAAGGACTTGAATTGAGGAAAGGGGACCACGGCTGTCCCTGGACTCTGGGAAGGGTGTCCAGGAGAGGCAGGAGCTGGCCTCAGCCATCTGTCTTCAGTGGAGGAAAGCACTTCTGAGCAGGGACCCTGAAATGTCTTCTAACCCAGCCCTCTAGCAAACGCTCATCCCAGGTTCCTAAAGGGAATGGCACCAGTGCTCAGTGGAAACCCATTAATGAGAACTGGAGCAATCTGGAGGCCCACAGTTTACACCTAAAGGAGCTGAAGTTCAGAGAGGGTAAGTCACCTCCCCAAGGTCACACAGCTATAGCTAGCAGAGCTGGGGTTGGAACTTCAGTCCCTAGGTCTTTCCTTTGGTCTGGTCCAGGATTCACATGGGTGAGGGCAGCAGCTTCAGGGGCAGAGAACTCGAGTGACCTCCTAGCTCATGGTGCTGGCAGGGGCAGCCGGAAAGCTCTGAGTGCCACCAAAAAGAAATCATGAGTGTCCCCAGGGGCCAAGAGAAGGAGGCTGGGGTCTTCTGGAGTCATCATTCCCCATCCCCAGGATGGCCCTCCCCCCCCCACCTGGCCTGGCAGGGAAGCCAGCAACATCACACGTGATGCCTGCTCCCTGCAGATTAGCGCTATTTGCAAGGGCCGTGTACACTGCGCATTTGCTCTATGTAAATAACAAAATAAAAAGGCGCGGTCTGTCACTGTGCAGTTCCGCTGTCCCTTGGAGCGGGAGGCTTCCAACTGAAAGATGTTTAGATACTAATGGATTCTACCTGAGTTGTCATCTAAACAGCAAACACCTTTACAGCTGCATAAAATCTCTGCTGTTTCAGGTGGGTGGCGGGGGAGAGGCGGCAAGCTGGGCGGAGCTGTTTCTGTGCTGTTATTTTTAGAACTGGGCGTGGGGGGAGGCCTTAGAGATTGGGGAGAGGTTTTTCAGGTTGGATATCATCTCAAAACATGGAAAGATGCCGAAAGAGGTGGTGATTCTTTAATGGCAGAGCCTGAGATAAAAGGCTAAAATATCGATGTCCCCATTTTAACCTGCCTTCTACAGGGCCGAAATTCAGCGTCCATCTTCGGCTCTGCGCCTTCGAGCTCGCGGGGCGCCCGGTTGCCGACGGGGCTGCCGCGACGTGCCGCGGACGCCCCTCTTCCTCTCGTCCGCGTGAGTCCTCTCTGAGGCTCACTGAACCCCTGGCGGCGTGTCTGTGGTGACTCCTCCGGCCCTGCGGAGCAGACGTGGCCTGCCTGACCACGTGGAAGGCCTTTCCCCCCCTTTCTTTGTGGTTGCTGCAAAGTCATAAGATATGCGGACCGATAAACCGATCTCTGATTAATGTGAGCTCACAAATAACCTCGGGAGTGAACGTGTCCTCAGACCCGGGAAAGCAAGTCAGGAAGAAGCCAAGGCACCGCGGGGCAGGGGAGCTCAGGGGACGGCCGTGTGGGGCCGGCGGCAGCGGCGCGGAGAGACAGGCACGCGCCTGCCGCTGAGGCACGCCTGGGCTGCCGTCTCAGGCCTGCCGCTTTTGACTGTGGGGCTGGGAAAGTCACTTCACGCCTCTGAGCTTCAGTTTTCTTATCGGGGAGCAGGTAATAGTGCCTGCCTTATAGGCATGACATGAAATAAGGAATGTAAAGTTCCAGCAACCAGTGGATACTCAGTAAATGCTGGTTTTTATCCCCTCTGGTGAGAGCTGGGCTGCATCTAGCTTGGGTTTGCTGTATTTCTGTATTGTCTCTCTCTCCGTGTGTGTCTACTGACTTCGAAGGCAGGCTGAACAGAATAAAGACACTCTAGGGGTGAGGACGTTGTGAGTCCCGTTTCCTACCAAACGCCTGACAGTTTTGAGGTTTGCAATGTTGTGGTATAGACCATTTCTTGACATAAGTAATTCTTCAGCTGTAGATTAAAACTTAAAGGACTCAGCCCTTGGTTCTTGGCTCACAGTGGGTCATGAGTAACTACCTGCGGTGGAATGTTGGCTGAGTCGACACTTGATGCCCCTCCTCTAGGGGCCTGGTGTCTGAGCTCCACACAGGAAACATGTACTGACCACCTGCCCTGGACGTGGCTGAGCAGATACTAAAACACTTTGGACTCAGTGAGTCCTTCGGTTTCCTGAAGTAAAGATTCTGCACAACAAGCCAGGGGTACACTGAGCAGAGAGGGACTAATGGTCTGGGGAGTCAGGAAGGCTTCACAGAGGAGGTGACATTTGAGCTGGGTCTTGAAGATGCACAGGAGTTTTCCAAAAGGAGAAAGAGGAAGAAAAGAGTGCTCCGGGCAAATAGCACATGTAAAACCCAGAGGCATGAAAGGTGTGCTGCAGTCGTGACGTAAGGGAAACCTGAGTGTTGAGACAGCAGCTCTGCAACCCCAGGGGCAGCCAGTGTGCTTCAGATGGACAGAGCCTTGGTGGAGCTGCAGCTGGGGATGCGTCGATCATGATAACATTAGTTAGCATTTTCTGAGCACTGAGGATGAGCCTGGCACTAGAGGTGCTTTACAGGCATTAACTCCTTTAATCTCCATCAAGCTTATGAGGCAGCTGCTACCTCTCCCCACTCTAGAGATGAGGAAGCCGACACCCACAGAGGCTACATAACTTACTGAAGGTCACGTGGCTAAAGGCGACAGGCACCCCTCATCTCCCTTTCCTCCGTTTCAGTGCACTGTCTTATTTGGTGTCTCTCATGAGAGAAGTGTGCTGCCCACAGATTTATTATATGATAAGGCCAGAGTGAGCCACTAATTTGGAAATCATGGTTCAGCTGGGCACGGGGAGGGGCAGGAAGAAGAAATTGCATGCGATGACAAGATGGGAAATTAGAGGCGGCTAAAATTAAGTGATATTACTCACATCCCGCAGACCTACTCCCACACCTGTGTTTCTTTCTGTTTTCTTCCTTTTCTCTCCTCTCTGGTGTTTGGTGGGGCTGGTCACAGGTCGCCGGTGATAAGAAACTGAGAGGATGACAGTGTCCAAAGTGGCCTCCCTGCCGGCACTGATCTGGGAGGCAGCACAAACTCTGTGGTGCAGGAGCCACTTTAATTTCCGCCTGCCTCCTTTGTCTTTTTCTTCTGAGGCTTGACTTTAAATTTTTTCCCCTCACTTGTTGGAGACACTGGAATGGGGAGGGGCTGGGAAGTTTGTCAATAGGGATGGTGGGTGGGGGCAACTGTGGGGTGGAGGGTAGGAAAGGAAGAGAGAGGGGGAAGAGGGAGGAAGGGGAAAGAAACAGGAGGGGGAGAGAGAAGAGTAAACTGAAGCGGGGAGAGGAGGGTATGGTGGGGGAGGGGAAATGAGGAGGAACTGGGAGGGGGCAGGAATGGAGGGGAAGGAAGGAGGAGTGGAGCGGGAGGGAAGGTGTCAGACAGATGGTGCTGTGGAGACCCTCTTCTCCCTGCCTCTGCCTGCCTCTGGGGGTCAGAAGGTGGGAATTGTCCTTCTGGTCCACAAATCTCAGTGCTCTGGGAAGGGTCTGGTGCCGGACACTGGGAATCCACTCATGTGGTTGTGAGCAGAGCAGGTATCAGTGACTGTGTTGAAGTGAACGGAATGGCCATGCTCACTGAAAAGGGGTGGGGTGCCACCAATGACTGTGGGTGAGGCTCAGTCTCAGATTCTAGAGGAGGGATGACCCCGGGGTGGGGTGGGTGGTGCTGGGTTTTAAACTCCAGTAGACCTGCATTCAGATCCCAGCTTCTGCTACTCACCAGCTGTGTGACCTTGGTGAATTACCAAACCCCTCTGGGCCTCAGCTTCCTTTGGGGCTGTTGTGAGGTTTACATAACATAAATTATACAAAGTACCTGGTACATACAAGTTCCTTCCTTTCTCTCTACTGAGTATTAATTACCTGTGTGACTCTGGGCATACACGCTACTTCTCCAAACCTGTTTCTTGATCTGTAAAATGGAAGAAATAATGAACTGCTTTGTGCCTACTTCATGAGGTCAATATGAGGATGAAATGACACAAGGAGTAGTTAAAAACCTATCTATAAAAACTGTAAAGAACTGAATTGATGGGAGAAGTAATTGAGGTATTTGTTGTGTTGCTTCTATCTGAAATCAATGTTCTGAGGGCTGGGTCACAGAGCCATAAGGCTGGCCCGACTCTTACTCTGTGGCAAGGGAGGCTTCTGGGGTGCTGTGATGTTCTGTATTTCGATCTGGGAGCTGGTCATGGGTGGTGAGCTTTGTGAAAATTCATCAGGCTGTATACTTATGATTAATGTATGTTCTGTATGTATTTTATACATCAATAAAGATGTTTACTTAAAATATTTGTGTGTATTGATTGCATTTTTAATGATACTAACAAATTGTTAACATTTTAAGGTAGGTTAAGGGTACTTGTTTAAAACAGAGAAAGAACTCTTATTTTTTAGATACATGTTGAAATATTTAAGGATGAAATGAATGGAATTTGATTTAAAAAACCCAAACAACCCAACGGTTGGGGAAAGGGTGAGTGGGTAGGAATGTAGATGAATCAAGACTCGCCAGGGGTTGATAACTGATGAAGCTGGCAGATAGGTACATGCAGGTTTACTCTACTCCCTACTTTTGTATATTTTTAAAAATGTCCATAATAAAAATGTTTTAAAAATATTGAGAGGCTTGTATACACCATGACTAAGTGGGATTTATCCCAGGTATGCAAGGCTGGTTCAACATTTGAAAATCAATTACTATAATCCATCACATCAACAGACCAAAGAAAAAAAGCACATAATCCTATCAACAGATGCAGAAAAAGGATTTGACAAAATCCAACACCCATTCATGATAAAAACTCTCAAGCAAACTGGGAATAGAGGGAAACTTTCTTAACTTAATAAAGAACATCTACAAAAAACCTACAGCTAATATCATACTTAATGGTGAGAAACTTGAAGCTTTCCTGCTAAGATCAGGAACAAGGCAAGGATGTCCTCTCTCACCACTCCTTTTCAACATCACCCTGGATGTCCTAGCCAATGCAATAAGACAAGAAAAGGAAATACAAGGTACACATATTTGGAAGGAAGACATAAAACTGTCTTTGTTCACAGATGACATGAACATCTATGCAGAAAATCTGCAATAATCTACAAAAAAGCTCCTGGAACTAATAAGCAGCTATAGCAAGGTTTCAGGATACAAGGTTAATATACAAAGGTCAATCACTTTCCTACATACCAGCAATTAACAAGAGGAATTTGAAATAAAATTTACATTTTATTTATATTACCATTTACAATAGTAACCCCCAAAAGGAAATACTTAGATATAAATCTAACAAAATATGTACAAGATCTATATGAGGAAAACTATAAACCTCTGATGAAAGAAATCAAAGAGGAACTAAATGGAGAGAGACTTCACGTTCATGAATAGGAAGACTCGCTATTGTCAGTTCTTCCTAACTTGATCTATAGATTCAACACAATCCCAATAAAAATTCCAAAAAGTTATTTTGTGTATAATGACAAACTGATTCTAAAGTTTATATGGAAAGGCAAAAGACCCAGATTATCCAACAAAATATTGAAGGAGAAGAACAGAGTTGGAGCACTGATCTACCCAAATTCAAGACTTATTATAAAGCTATAGTAATCAAGACGGTGTGGTATTGACAAAAGACTAGACAAATACATCAATGGGACAGAGTAGAGGGCCCCAAAATAGACCCACTTAAATACAGTTGATCTTTGACAAAGGAGCTAAGGCAATACAATGGAGCAAAGATAGTCTCTTCAACAAATGGTGCTGGAACAACTGGACAGTGACATACAAAAAATGAATCTAGATGCAGACCTTACACCTTTCACAAAAATTAACTCAAAAATGGATAATAAGCTAAGTGTAAAATGCAAAACTATTAAACTCCTAGGAGGAAACAAAGGAGAAAATCTAGATGACCTTTGTATGGTGATAACTTTTTAGATACAATAACAAAGTCATGATCCATGAAAGAAATAATTGATAAGCTGGACTTCATTAAAATTAAAAACTTCTGCTCTGCAAAAGACACTGTCAAGAGAATGAGAAGACAAGCCACAGACTGGAGAAAATATTTGCAAAAGTGACATCTATAAAAGACTGTTATCCAAAATATACAAAGAACTCTTAAAAACCAACAATAAGAAAATGAACAACCCAATTAAAAAATGGGCAAAAGACCTGGACAGACACCTCACCAAAGAAGATATACAGATGCCAAATATCATATGAAAAGATGCTCCACATCATATGTTATCAGGGAATTGCAAATTAAAACAACAATGAGATACCACTACACACCTATTAGAATGGCCAGAATCCAGAACGTTGACAACACCAAATGCTGGTGAGGATGTAGAGCAATAGGAACTCTCAATCACTGCTGGTAAGAATGCAAAATGGAATAGCCACTTTGGGAGACAGTTTGGCAGTTTTGTACTAAACTAACCATACTCTTACCATAAAATCCAGCAATTGCACTCTTTGGTATTTATCCAAATGAGTTGAAAACTTATGTCCACACAAAAACCTGCACATAGATGTTTATAGCAGCTTTATCCATAATTGCCAAAACCTGAAGCAACCAAGGTGTCTTTCAGTAGGTGAATGGATAAATTGTGGTATATCCAGACAATGGAATATTACTCAGCACTAAAAAGAAATGAGCTATCAAGCCATAAAAAAACCTGGAGGAATCTTAAATGCATATCACTAAGTGAAAAAAGCCTATCTGAAAAGGTTACATACGGTATGATTCCAACCATATGACATTCTGGAAAAGGCAAAACTATGGAGACAGTAAAAGGATCAGTGGTTGTCAGAGGTTAGTGGGGAGGGAGGGATGAATAGGTGGAGCACAGAGGACTTTTAGGGCAAGGAAACTATTTTGTATGATACTATAATCGAGGATACATGTCATTATACATTTGTTAAAACCCATAGAATATACAACACCAAGATGAATCCTAATGTAAACTAGGGACTTTGAGTGATAATGATGTGTCAAAGTTCATTGATTGTAACAAATGTATCACTCTGGTTTGTGATGTTGATAATAGGGGAGGCTCTGTGTATACAGGCGCAGAGGTACATGGGAACCCTCTGTACTTTCTGCTCAGTTTAGCTGTAAACCTAAAACTGCTTGAAAAACTAAAGTCTATTTTTAAAAAATAGAGAGGTCAAATCCATCTTTGTTCAAGGTTAGGCTTTGCTACTGACTTGTAGCCTCAGTTTCCCCTAACTGTAAAACAGAAGATAATGCCTACCTCTCAGATTTGTTGTAATCATTAAAAAAGACAATATATGCCCCACTTTCAACAGTGGATAGATCATCCAGACAGAAAGTCAATAAGGAAACATTGGACTTAAACTACACATTAGATCAGATGGACCTATAGGCATATATAGAACTTTCCATCCAACAGCAGCAGAATATACATTCTTCTCAAGTGCACATGGAACATTTTCCAAGATAGATTATATGTTAGGCCACAAAGTGAGTCTTAATAAATTTAAGAAGATTGAAATCATATCAAGCATCTTTTCCAACACAATGGTATAAAAGTAGAAATCAATTACAAGACGAAAACTGGAAAATTCACAAATATGTGGAGGTTAAACAACATGCTCATGAAAAACCAATGGGTCAGAGAAGAAATCAAAAGAGAAATAAAAATTATCTTAAGACAAATGAAAATGGAAACACAACATACCAAAACTTAATGGGATGTAGCAAAAGCAGTTCTGAGAGTGAAGTTTATAGCAACAAATACCTACATTATGAAGAAAGAAAGATCTGCAACAATACACCTGAAGGGACTAGAAAGAGAACAAAGTAAGCCCAAAGTTAGTAGAAGGAAGGAAATAACAAAGATTAGAGCCAAAATAAATGAAATAGAGTCTAGAAAGACAATAGAAGATCAATGAAACTAAGACTTGTTTTTTTTAAAGATAAACAAAATTGGCAAACTTTTAGCTAGACTAAGAAAAAAAGAGATAAGACTCAAATAAATAAAATCAGAAATGAAAGAGGATACAACTGATAACACAGAAATACTAAGGATTATAAGAAACTACTATGAACAATTATACGCCAAGAAATTAGATCACCTAGAAGAAATGGATAAATTCCTAAAAACATACACCCTACTGAGACTGAATCATGAAGAAACAGAAAATCTGAACAGACCAATTACTAGTAAGGAGATTGAATCAGTAATGAAAAATCTCCCAACAAACAAAAGTCCAGGACCAGATGGCCTCACTGGTGAATTCTACCAAACATTTAAAAAGGGATTAAGATCAACCCTTCTCAAAAACCTTCCAAAAAATGGAATAGGAGGGAACACTTCTAAACATTTTATGAGGCCAGCATTCCTCATGACCTCATGGCCTCTGGCTGGCCATGACAAGGACATTACACAAAAAGAAAATTACAGGCCAATATCCTTGATGAACATAGATGCAAAAATTCTCAACAAAATATTAGCAAACTGAATTCAACAATACATTAAAAGGATCATAGACCATGATCAAGTAGAATTTATTCCTGAGATGCAAGGATGGTTCAACATATGCAGATCAATAAATGTGATACACCGCATTAACAAAATGAAAGATAAAATCATGTGATCATCTGAATAGATGCAGAAAAAGCATTTGACAAAATTCAACATCTTTCATGATAAAAACTCTCAACAAATTACATATAGATGGAATGCACCTCAATATGATAAAGGCCATATATGACAAGCCCACAGCTAACGTCATACTCAGTGGTGAAAAGTGAAAGCTTTTTCTCTAAGATCAGGAACAAGACAAGGATGCCCTCTCTTGCCACTTTTATTCAACACAATGCTGGAAGTCCTAGCCAGAGCAATCAGTCAAGAAAACAAAATAAAAGTCATCCAAATCAGAAAGAAAGAAGTAAAATTGTCTCTGCAGGTGACATGATGTTATATACCAAAAACCCTATGAACCCCACCAAAAAACTGTTAAAACTAATAAACAGATTCAATAAAGTTTCAGGATACAAAATCAGTATACAAAAATCAGTTGCATTTTTATACCCTAACAATGAACCTTTGGAAAGAGCAATTAAGAAAACAATCCCATTTACAATAGCGTCAAAAAGAATCAGATACTTAGGAATAAATTTAACCAAGGAGGTGAAAGATCTGTAAAACAAAAACTATAAAATACTGATGAAAGAAACTGAAGAAGACATAATAAATGGAAAGATATTCTGTGTTCATGGATTGGAAGAATATTGTTAAAATGTCCATACTACTCAAAATGATATACAGATTCAATGCAATCCCTATCAAAATTCCAATGTCATTTTTCACAGAAAAAGAAAAAAAATCCTAAAATTCATATGGTACCACAAAAAAACCCCGAATAGCCAAAGCAATCTTGAGAAAGAAGAACAAAGCTGAAGGCATCACACTTCCTAATTTCAAACTATGTTACAAAGCCATAGTAATCAAAACAGTATGGTATTGGCTTAAAAACAGACACATAGATCAATGGAACAGAATAGAGAGCCCAGAAATAAACTTGCTCATATAGTCAAATTAATTTTCAACAAAAGAGCTAAGAATGTACAATGGGGAAAGGACAGTCTCTTCAATAAATGGTGTTGGGAAAACTGGACAGCCACATGCAAAAAAATGAAACTGGACCACTGTCTCACACTATACACAAAAATCAAGTCAAATGGATAGAGACTTGAACGTAAGACCTGAAACTGTAAAACTCCTAGAAGGAAACGGGGTAAGCTTCTTGACATTGGTTTTCGCAGTGATATTTTGGATTTGACACCAAAAGCAACGGCAACAAAAACAAAAATAAACAAGTGGGACTATATCAAAGTAAAACGCTTCTGCACAGCAAAGGAAACCATCAATAAAATGAATAGGCAACCTACAGAATGGGAGAAAATATTTGCATGCCACATATCTGATAAGAAGTTAATATCCAAAATATACAAGGAACTCATACAACTTAACAACAAAGAACAAATAATTAAAAAATGGGCAAAGGATGTGAAAAGAAAATTTTCTAAAGAAGACATACCGATGGTCAACAGGTACATGAACAGGTGCTCAACATCTCCAATCATCAGAGAAATGCAAACCAAAACCACAATGAGATGTCCCCTCACACCTGTTAGGATGGCTATTGTCAGAGAGACAAGTGGTAAACGGCAGCACTGATGTGGAGAAAAGGGAACCCTTGTACACTTGGTGGGAATGTAAACTGGTACAGCCACTGTGGAAAACAGTATGGAGGTTCCTCAAGAAATTAATAATAGAACTACCATATGATCAAGCAATTCCACTTCTGGGTATACATCCAAAGGAAATGAAATCATTATCTCAAAGAGATATCAGCACTCCCATGTTCATTGCAACATTATACACAATAGATATGGAAACAACCTAAGTGTCCATCAATGGATGAATGGATAAAGAAAATGTGGTTTATACATAAAATGGAATATTATTCAGCCTTACAAAGGAAATGCTGCCATTTGTGACAACATTGGTAGGGCATTATGCTAAGTGAAATAAGCCAGAGAGAGAAAGACAAACACTGCATGGCATTGCTTATATGTGGAATCTAACCAAAAAAAAAGTCAAACTCAAAGAAACAGAGAGTAGAATGGTGGTTGCCAGGGGCTGCGGGGTGAAGGAAATAGGGAGAGATGTTGGTTAAACTTTCAGTTATAAGACGAATAAGGTCTGAGGATCTAATGTATAATATGGCGCCTGTAGTTGATAATACTGTATTGTACAACTGAAATTTGCTGACAGTAGAATCTGTGTTCTCACCAAAAAAAAAAAAAAAAAAAGGTAAACACGTGAGTTGATGGAGGTGCTAATTAACTTGATGGAGTGAATCCTTTCACAATGCATACATACATCAAATCATCATGTTGTAAACTTTACATATATTATAGTTTTGTCAATTATACCTCAATAAAGTGAAAAAAATTAATCTTAAAAATTTTAAGGAAAAAAAAGAATATGTGATGTACCTAGAACTATTCTGGGCTCCAAAACGTTAGTTAGGAGAGACATATGGTGTCGTGGTTGAAAGCTTAAGCTCTGTAGCCAGACTTCTCGAGGTCAGTTTTGGCTTTGTCACTTACAACCTGTGTAACCTTGGGCAAGACTGACCCTCTCTAGATGCCTCCCTGGTTTAACTGGAGACAGTACACTGGGGATGCCAAACCTTAGGACCTGGACTGGACTGCTCCACAGGGAGGCAGGGCCTCTGCTTCCCTCCTCCTGTCACTGGAGCCCTGGCTAAAGGAGAGAAGGAGGAGCAGGCGAGGGGGGAAGGAGAACGCAAACATTTATTGAGACCCTCTGTGTTTCACGCTCATTCATCTAGTCCACAAGAGTTTAGTTGAGCACTATCGTATGCCAGGGGGCACTCTAGTGGCATACAAGACTGAGGAGGGCCCTCGAGAGCTTACATTCTTACAGGGAAGACAGAAAACAGGGGAGGGAAGAGACAGGGTGACTTCAGATTGTGGTTTCACCCTGGAGATGAGCGGGATGCTGAGATGGAAGGGACTGGAGCACTGCCTCTAGGCTGGGTGGTCAGGGAAGGCCCAAGAAGCTTATATCTGAGATCTGAAGGGTGACAAGGAGAAGTGGCCATGTGAAGGTCTGGGGGAAGATCATTCCAGGCCCTGGCCTAGGACTTGGTGATATGATCTCATGTACTCCTCACAATAGCCCCAGATATAATTAGCCCCTTTGACAGATGAGGAAACTGAGGCTGAGAGCTTACTTGCCTGGGGAAGTGGGAGGTACAAATTGAGCCCAGGTCATCAGACACAAAGTGCCTTCTGGGGAGTGTTTTTGTTAGGAAAATAAAGGTAAAAGCCCAGCATTTTATCTCGCAGAAATAAAGGATTAAATTGGCAACACTTGTGAATGATGCATTCTTAAAAACAGTTCTTCCCCTTAAGAGGGTCCTCAGGGCAGATGTCCCCCTTCAGCACCTTTGCCTGGGCCAGCTTCTCAGTCCAGAATGCCTTCCTGCTCCTCTGTGCCCATCCATATCCTCCCATCCCTCAGGGCCCAGCTCTGCTCCACTCCTCAGGAAACCTTGCAGGAAGACCTCAGGCCCCGGCACATCCAGAAAACGCCTTCGAGGGATTTCCATCCAGAATCACCCAGCTGCAACGGGGTATCAGAGCTAGGAGGCCAGACTCAAATCCAGTCCTCCTCGTGACCCCTCCTCTCTCCCTCCTGGGGAACACCCCGAGCTGCCCTGGCCTCATTTACCCCGTGCCCCTGGGCAGCTGTGCTGCACCTTCTGCAGGCTGCGGTTCCCGCCCTCTCCTGTCCCCACTGCTCAGATTTCCTTCTGGGAGGAAAGAGCATTTTTTTCCAGAGACGACTCTATTCTTGTGGCCATAGATTACTCCTGACACCTAATTACTGTATATCATCTGCCATAAAATGATGATTGGAGGTGTCACTGTCCCAAATTTGCGCTCATAAAATACGTGTTCTTTTTGTTTTCCTCCTCTGCATTTGTCTGGGAGAAAAGACAGGCAAATTTATTCCAACTTTTCAGAGGAACTTTAAAGTGCAGGAACAGAGGAGTTTTGGAGGTGGGTGGTTTTAAAAATACCCTGCAGAGGCAGGAGGCCCCAGCTCTGCTGATTCTGTGTGGCCCCAGGAAGAAAACGAAGACCTTGGTGAAGATGTTGACTCCTTCTAAACTGCATTTCTCTGCCTTCGCTGGTCTGGCACAAACCCCTCCTTCGTCCTTTCTCCCCTCCCTGTCCCCCCATCCCTATACCCCTGCCCTCCCGTCGGGCGTCTCTAAGCAAGCACTGGAACATGGTAGAAAAGGTTCCCATTCTAATGTCGCCTGGACTTGGGTTCAAATCTTGCCTCTGCTGCTCACCAGTCCAGTGACCTTGGGTAAGTTATGCCACCTCTGGAGTCTTGGTTCCATCACATATAAAATGGGGGATAACAAATATTCCCTCTACCTCACACGGCTGCTACGAGGATGAAAAATAAAACCACCATAGAGGGAAAGCACCCACTACGCGGCCTGACACAAAAGGGGCTCAGCTCCTTTTCCTTGCCTTGGAAAGTTCTCCTGCCTGTTCTGAGAGGGCCCTGAAGTCCTAGAACCACTCCTTACCTGATCAAAATTCCCCTTCTCCTACCAGCTCAGGCTGCCATCAGGAGCCAGTAGAAAGAGATCCGATTAAACTGGTTGGCACTAGGCGAGAGCGACTGGTATCCAGGTAGCCCGCCGAGAGGCAGCTCCAAGGCCATTTTGAAAGAGTAATAAAGTCAGCCCGTCCTCCACTCTCCCTGCACACAAGCTCCCTGCTGGTGGCTCTTCAGCCTCTTGCCCACCTCCGAGGGCTTGACGTGCCTGCATCCTGAGGTAGCCTTTTAGAGTTCACCTCCCTGAGGCCGCATGCCGGGCCCCCAGCTCTCACAGAGCGAATATTTCCTCTGGGCTGTAGAGTGGTTATTAAACCAAGAGGACTTGTCTTGTGAATCCAAACCAACCTGCAGGCGACTCCCAGCCTTAGACGGAGGATTGAGGACTTCCAGGTGGGGATGGAGAGGACGGCTGCCACAGGGGGGCCCTTACCCCCTCTCACCTCTGCCTGGCAAAACACCTCACCTCTCAGGTGCAGCCCAGAAGCCGCCCCGTCTGAGCGCCTTCCTCAGCCCTGGCTTGAGGTATCTGTTTCCTACCCTTGGATCTCTCTGTACTGGACTCCTGCCTCTATTTTGCGCTTTCCTTAGTGGCCGCATATGGGTCTGGGCCACCCTCTGGCCTGGGATCCTGACTCTCAGAGCACCCTGCACATTCCTCAGGCTTGTTCAAAGTCTGCCCCTCTAGGCTGGTGGCTTCTTGAGGGCAGTAGCAGGGTCAGTCTGCTCGCTGCTCTATCCAAGGCACCTGGTACAGTGCCTGGCACACAGTAGGTGCTCAGTGAACAATCAGAGTAGCACTGACCTAGGGCTTACTATGTGCCTGGCACTGTTCTGGGCATTTCACATATATCAAATCATAAAATCCTCACAACGATCTTATAATGTGAGTACTATTATCATCCCAATATAGCATGGCGATTAAGAGCAGTGATCCCAGAGCTAGATTACCTGGATTATTGCCCTAGCTCCACCACTTACCTCCTGTGTGACTTTGGTTAAATTACTTAACCTTTCTGTGCCTCATGGTTAAATGAGGATAATAACAGTACCTACTTCATAAATGGGTTGCTAGATGGTTTAATGAGTTTGTATAAAGTATTTATATATTAGGTATTATCCCCATTTTGTGGTGGCAAAAATTGAGACACAGAGAATTTTGGTAAATTGCCCAAGGTCACACAGCTGATAAGGGCCAAAGGTATGACTCAAACCCAGGCGGTCGGGTTCTGGAGTCAAGGCTCCTAACCACGGCGCTGTGCTGCTCTTGTTGAAGAGGAATTGGAAGCCCCGGCTCCCTGGTGGAGGCTGGTACGGGTCTCTCATCCGAAAGTGCAGCTGAGAAGGTGTTTAGGCCTCTGAGGCCGCTCCCGGGCCCTGTCGGCGCCTGTTTTCTCGGCGTGAGCGCAGCGCGAGGCACTCCAGCCGCCAGATGCTCACGCCTCTCCGAGCCGGCGCGGTCCGGGGGGCGCAGCCTGTCCCCGGCGCAGCGACTCTCCCTTCGGCCAGCAGGGGTCAGCGGCGGCCGCCATTGGGCCTTCCGGGAGCGGCTGCGGCGCGCCGAACACAACTGGGGACTCGGGGCGAAGGACCCTTGGAGGTCACGCTCCCGCGGGCTGGACCGAGACTCGGGGTCGGGGGAGGTCTCGCCCAAGGTCACCCACGGGTCCCTCCCTCGCCTCGTCCCTCGCTCTTCCCCAGAGCCCAAGAGGCCAGTTCGAAAGGCTCTAGACACCAGGAGATTTGGGCCCCTGGAAGGTTCCGCAGGAGGCCTGGGTCCCAGTCCCGGTTGTACCATGGACGTACTAGAGAGAGACATCACCTTCTCTAGCCCCAGTGTCTGTCCAAGGACGGGGCGCCCGCGGCCGACGCGTCCTGTTTTTCTCGAGAGGGTCCCCCGTCATTGCAGTGTCCCCCAGCCATAGGAGGTCCCGAGTCGCCCCCGGATCGGAGCCTGCCCGTAAAAGCCACGCGAGGGGTTCCAGGCCCTTCCCCCAGGACGGCGCGGGCCGGCTGGGAGCAGAACGCCCGGCGGCCGGCAGGGGGCGCTGCGGCACCGCGCGCCGCTTCCCCGCGTGTCCTTCCAAGGACAGTGGCTGGGCTGCCTGAGTCTGGCCGCGCCCACGCTCCCGTTGCGGGGCCGAGTTCCGAGACACGGTCTGGGGCGTCCGGCGCCCCCGCTGGCCCTTAGCCGGTTTCTGAAGCTTGGTTGTGAGTAGGGGCGGAGCGGGACCAGACCTCGCTGTGTGACCTTGAGAGGTCACTGCTCCTGTGTGGGCCTCAGTTTCCTGTCTCTGCAAGGGAGTTTCTTGAAGAAGCCGATGAGATATTGCATGTGAAAAGGCTTTAGGAAATCTGAGGCCCAGGCCGGATGCAAATCAAAAGGCTTTTTTGAAAAATAGCCACATTCTGCTCACTCAATTCATCCTCCCAGTTCCGCACCTTGGTAGCAACCATTTTAGCTGTTTTTACCTGTGTTTTTTGTTTACCTACGTATTTCGAAATAATATGCTTATACAGCTATTTCTTAATTTACCAACTTCATTATCTATTGTTTTCCTGTTGGAATAAATAAGGAATTAGCTGTGTTCTACCCTATCCGTCTGCCCAGTCTATCTGGAGCCCTATTTTTAGGTAACTCAGTGATCAGCATTCCTATTAAGAAAATGTGGCTCTTCATTTCCCCGAAGGCTCTATCAGAACTGCCCTCCACCTTTTACCCTATACCGTCTCCATATTCTGTCTTGGGCTTCCTTTCCCAGGGGTGTTCCCTCCCAGACTGCACTGCCCAGCTGTCTGCAGGAGTGTTCTCCCCATGCCCCTGTTTCCTGGTCCTCTGTCCCTGTTGGTTTACTCTCTTCTTTTGGAAACTCTAGTTGCTTCCTAAGAAATTGGGCAGGGGTGGGGAATTTTCATACATGTGGACTTAATCCTGTGTTCTATCTTTGCCCTTGATTGATAATTTAGCTAAGCATAGAATTCCCGGTTGGAAATTCTCCTTCAGAATATCCACGCTCTGCTCCACTGTTTTCTGCACCTAGAGTTACTGTTCAGAAACTTCACGCCTTCTGATTCCTTTTTATACGTAACTTTTTTTCTCTCTCTCTGGACATTTTTTAGGATTTTCTCTTTATCCTTGGAATTCTGGAATTTCACAATACATGTGACATGTTGGTGACTTTTGTCATTCATTGTGCTCATCCCTGCGTGGCGCATTTTAATCTGGAGACTTCTGTCCTTCAGTTCCATGAAACTTTTTTATTTTTTCTTTAGAAATCTCTCTGTTTCCTTTCTGGAACTACTAGATCTGGAGTTGGATCGTGAGCCTCCAGGACTGATCTTGCAGGTCTCTTTTGTCTTTTCTCATATTTCCCTTGTCCTTGTCTTTCTAGATTATTTCCTTGAATTGATGTCCCAATCCTTCTATTGAATGTTCAGCTATCCTAGTTTTAATTTCCAAGAGCTCCTATTTATTCTGTGCTCCACCCCCGCCCCAGCCCAACATAGATACGACCTCTTCATTTATCTCTCTGAGGATATTTCTTAGTGAATTTTTCCTCCTGTTCTCTGACTTATCTCTGTCTCCTGCATTCTCCCCATTTTTTTGGTTGGTTCATTGTGGTCTCTCTCTAGCTCTGTGTCTCTTCTCATGCTGGAGGTTTCTCCATTGTTTCGTGGTCCTAGGTTTTTGTCCACAGTTAAGATCAAGGGTCTAAGGAGTTGCCTGGCTTTGGATGTCCTGTGGAGGCAGGTGGCCAGTTTCCCTTTAGGTGGACCAGGCAAGGCCTGGCCTTTGGTTGGGGGACACACAAATATCAACAAGGAGAGTTCTTTTCTCTGGGACTGCTCTGTTTCTCCAGTGAGGCAGGAGCATGGATGGTTGAGAGCATGGATTCTGGAGCCAGATTACCTGGGTTTGAATCCCAGCTCTGCCACTTACTAGCTGTATGACCTTGGACAAGTCACTTAATCTCTCTGTGCCTCAGTTTCCTATCTGTAGATTAGACCTCATACGAATATTATCCCACGGGCTGTTGAGTTTATCTGTGTAGAGCTCCTAGCCTGGCACTTAGTGGTAGGTCTGGGGGCCACTGCCTACAGCCATATTCTCTACAGAGTAGGAGGGAGGCCTGAGGGGTCTGACTATTCCCCTAGGCAGATTAATCCTCTTGTTCTCAGCCCTTTCCGGCCTCAAAATCTCGTCTCCTCCGCCACTACCCTCTTCTTGGCCCTGCAGTTGGCTTTCTTCTCATTGGTACAGCTTCTGCAGGTCTTATCTGACTCAGTAGAAACTAGTGCAAGTTTAGTTAATCAAAAAATTGTTTTGAGTGAGAAATAATTAAAAATGAAACACACAATGTAAACATTTTATTTTAACCCAAAAAGTACAAATGCCTATTCCCTTGTTTTTGAGTGTAGGTCTGTTCACTGAAATTCTATCAGGTGTTTCTTGCACAAACCTCAATGCATAAAGCGTTGTCTACCATTTCCTGGTTTGGCTTCTTTATAGTGCAGCTAAAACTTAAAGGAAGTTATGGAATTTATTTGAATGCAGATTCCTCCTAGATTTATTTAATTTCCTCCCAGTCTGTTACAATTGCTTGTCTATAAGTCATCTGAACATTTTTTTATAGCAATGTGCCTTCACTGAGTCTTTCAAGCCATTCAACTTAGTTTCATAAAACAACTCCCCTTTCATGGTTATATTTTATTGGTTTATTAATGTTAAATTGGATCACATAATTACAAAACCAAATATAACTGGCATAAACAAGTTTGGGAATAAGCAATTGTTTCTGGGAAAGCAGACGGATTAACTGGAGGAGATGTGTGTGGGCATTCTAAGGAACGTTGTAACAGACAGGGTATTCAGCTCATAAAGTTTGTGGAGAGCATGGTGAGTGTGGCTGTTCTGAGTGCTCATTTGGGGGTGGTGGAGCACAGGAGCTCAGGTTGTGTTGTGGCTTCCACCGCTCTGCAGGATAAGTCCCATTCATTCCTCCATCCCCTTTCAATCTTAGAGAAATTTGTTGAACTCTCTCATCCTTTAATGACTCCTCTGCCTTTCTTGCTGTCCCCTGGGTTCATATCTTCTCTTTTCCTTACTGTCATTTTAAGGGGAGGGGGTGTAGAGAGGGAGAAAAGATAAGCATTAAATTTCAAGCTGCCATTTGTATCCAGAGAATTCGCTCTGATTTAAGATTCCCAACATCCAGTGAGCGGCAGAGCCTACTATTATCCCCACAAAGGTCACACAGCTGTAAGCAACAGAAGCACGTTTCAAACTCAGGTCTGTACGTGGCTGTAGCGTGTACTGTGGTGCTTTGCCCAGAGCCCCTCTCAGGGTCAACGCACCATCCGCCAGCTGCTGGGGTAGTGGTAGCTGGTGGCTTGCTGGAAATTGCCCTTGGCTGTAGGAACTGCCTTGTCCTAGCAGGTGCCTTTCCTCTGGAGATCACCATGGCCAATGAGTGGCTGATGCAGGGATGTAAAAGCCCAACCCTCTTCCCTCAGTTTGGGACAATTCTGAGGGGCCATCCCAGCTCCAAAGCTCCTTGTAGATCAGCTGAGACATGAGTTGCAGTTCTTCTGGGTCAGCTTGACCCTCTGCCCAGTTACGCGTGTGACTCCAGCGAGCACTCTCCAGTAAGCCTTCTGCACACAACCCCTCACTTCAGAGTCTGTTTTCAGGAAGCCCAGTGTAAGGCAGAGGCCACCGTCTCTGGTCTTTCGCCGCCTCTTCGGGGAGAGGAGACCCTGAGCTCGCGGGCTGTCTTGGGGCAGGATTCATCAGCAGGGAGAGGAAAGCTGGGCTGAGGTGGTTGTTGCAGAACTCAGGACCCAGCAGGGGCTGACATCTCTGCAGGAGGGGCAGGGGTGGCACATTCCCTGGTGTGGTTGGAGGGCAGGGGGTGGGTCATGAGGCTGAGCAGGCAGGCGCGGTGCAGGTCCAGGTCCTCCAGGGATTTGCTGTCAGTGGGAAGACATCAGAGGGTTTTACACAAGGAGTAACATGGTCAGACTGGTGATCCAGCAAGATGGTCTTGACTCCAAGATGGATAGGAGGGGGCCAGGTTGGGACAGAGAGGGCAGTGAGGAGGCTGCTACAATGGTCCAGGGGAGAGAGGATGGGGCCTGAGCCAGGGCCATGAGGATGCAGAGATGGTTCTCAGTGACTGACCGCTCACCACTCAGCACCCCAATTCCTACTACCCTGCTGTTTTTCTGTACTTTCTAATGTGCTGCATAATGAACTTACTTGTTACAGTTGTTATCTGTCTCCCTCCACTACAAGGTAGGCTCCACAAGGGCAGGGATTTTGTCTGTTTTGTTCATTGACATAGTCTCAACAATAGAAGAGTACCTGGCACGTGGCAGGTGCTCAGTCAATAACAGATGGATAGATGAATGGATGGATCCTTGTGAGGTGTGTGGGACCAGGACATGGCATCAAGGATGCTCCCTTGGCTTCTGCCTGGGTGTCTGGATGGTTGGTGGGGCTCCCTGAAATGAGGTCGGGAGGAGGGGCCATTTTGCATGAGCTGAGGGGCAGGGAGGGGAGTAGGGGGAGTCCCAAGTGCTGATGTCCAGCAGGTCTCAGTCCCCACACACTTGAATTGTTCAGTGTTACTAGGAGCTACGGATTCTCTGTAGGGTGACCAGAGGGCTTGGGGCAAAAAGGGGCTTCAGTAGGTTCCCAGTTTGAAATGCTACTTATCTATTGCCTTCCTGGCCCAGTCCCTTTCAGCTGAGAACCCTGAGCCCTGAGGTCTGCTGGTGGCTCTCTCATGAATGAGCTCTGTGCTTGGTGGGCTCCTTCAGCTCTCTGAGCCTCAGTTTCCCTCTGTCAGGTGAGATGAAGTTGTTCACTCTGAGAAGCCCTCCTGGTCCCCTGCCAGGTCTCCTCCCTTCCTGGATGGTTTCCAAGGTACCGAATACTGCATCACATTTGAGTCACCATGGGACTGGGGAAGCTGTTTGTCACAGATGTGGAACTGGCTTATGGACAGGAAACACAGGAAGAGATAAACAACTGCTTTCCTGCATAGGAAGCATAAAGGATGGGTTCTCCACGGTGTGTTGGAACTTGTTTATTTGTTTGTTTAGTTTTGATGTTTTTCTTAAATGACCCAGAGATGATCTTTCCAAGATGCCCCGATTTCTGCTTGCATGTTTAAATGAGGGAGTTTGGCATCGCAAAGTCAACATGTGCAAAACCCAGCTCATCCCTGCTCCTCCCAACTGCTCCTCCTGCTCCCTCTCAGTGCTGTCACCGTCCTGCATCTGAAGGATTGTGATCTCCTCCTGCTTCTTCAGTGTCTTTCTTTTGTTCTTGTTGTTGCTTGGAAATATCTTTATTTTGCCTTTGCTCTTTACAAAAAGTTTTATTATGGAAAATCCAAACTCATACAAAAGTAGAGAAAATAATATATGAGAGAATGATGAACCCATATGTACCTATCATCCAACTTCAGCAATTGTCAGCCCGTGGCCTGTCTTGTTTCACCTGTTCCTGCCCACTCTGCTCACCCTACCCTGCCCCCAGATTATTTTGAAGCAAAGCCCAGACAGCATATCATCACATCAATAAATATAAGGGTGCTTTAAAATACATAACCGTAGAAATAAGCCAGTCACGAAAAGACAAATACTGTATGATTCCACTTGTGTGAGGTACTTAGAGTACTCAAAATCATAGAGACAGAAAGTAGAATGGTGGTTGCCAGAGGCTGGGAGGAGGGGAGAATGAGGAGTTATTGTTTAATGGGTACAGAGTTTCAGTTTTACAAGATGAAATGAGTTATGGAGATGGATGGTGGTGATGGTAACACAACGTTATGAATGTATTTAATACCACTGAGCTGTTAAAAATGGTTAAGATGGTAAATTTTGTGTGTATTTTACCACAATAAAAAATTGGGAAACTACTTAACTATAATGTCGTTACTATACCTAAAAAAATGACAAAACATTCCTTAATATCATCAAATATACAGTTAGTTTCAAATTTCCTAGGTTAACTCATAATTTTATTTCTTTTACAATTTGTTTGATTCAGGATCCAAATAAGTTCCATATGTTGCAATTGGCTGATAGTTTTTTAAGTCTTTTTTAGTCTGTGGGTTACCCCCCTCTTATTTTTCCCCAGCCATCTATTTGTTGAAGAAACTGGGTTGTTTGTCCTATTCCCACATCTGGGCTTTGCTGATTGCGTCCCTTGTGTCATTTAATATGTTCATCTGTCCCTTGCATTTACTGTGTATCGGTAGTTAAATCTAGAGGCTTCATCAGATTTGATTTTTGACAAAGAATACTTCAGAGGTGGTGGGGTGAACTTCTATCAGGAGGCACAAAAATGTCTAATTGTTGTGTCTCTTTTTGTTGTTAGCAGTCATTGATGATCATTGCCTAGATCCATTGTTTCTTCAGAGTTTGCGCAATAGTGATATTCTATTCTTTTTTTCTTTGTGTAGCTGGACTTCTGTAAAGAATAACATCCTCTCATAAACTATTTGGATACTCTGAGGTACAGTTCACACAGGAAAGGCAGGATAAATGCTTGATTCTTTCTCTTTATTATCAATTTTTAAACTAACGGGTTGGTTTCCTAGAGTTATCCAAAGGTGGCCAATGAGATTATTTTGTATCACTATGAACCGATGGGTTTAAATAAGTGTGATATGTTTCAATCCATTTCAGTTTTCATCTTTATTGATGCTCGAACGACCCCATCTTTGGTTAATGGGAGCCTCTTCAACTTGGCTCCTGAGTCCTTTTGATATTGACCTCAGTAGTCTGCTGGCTTCCCTGCTTTCTCGAATGCCAAGATGTTCCATTTTGTACATTCCCTGCCCCATACCCGCAGTCAGCCATTTTCCCAAGGGCTTGGGGTGAAAAGGGGCTTCACTAGGTTCCTAGTTTAAAATGCTACTTATCTATTGCCTACCTTTCTTTTTAGTGGGAAATGGTATTTAGAGGCCACAGTCTGGGTTCTAAGGGTTACATTATTTTTAAATATTATATTTGATACATTTAAAAGAGTGTGTGTAACATATATATAATTATAAAGCGTCATCATAAAATGGTTACCCAGCAGCTACCGCCCAGTTTAGGAATTGGGATATTATCAATAACAGTTCATCTTGCATGTGCGCCTCCTTTACCTCGGTCCTCAGCCTCCATCTAAGAGGGTGGATTGTGTTTCTATCATTCTCTTCCTTAAAAAAAGTTTTATCTCATATGTATGTGTCCTTAAATATACATGTTAGTTTACAGTTGTGTTTGAGCTCTGTAAGAATGACATCATGAAGTTTGTTCCTCTGTGACCTGCCTTGATTTTACTCAGTGTAAATTAAAATAAGTCTTAGAGGGGCCGACCTGGTGGTGTAGAGGTTAAGTTCGCACGCTCCACTTTGGCAGCCCAGGGTTCGTGGGTTGATCCCGGGTGCGGACCTATGCACCACTTGTCAAGCCACACTGTGGCGGCGTCCCATGTACAAAATAGAGCAAGATGGGCACAGATGTTAGCTCAGGGCGAATATTTCTCAGCAAAAAGAGGAGGACTGGCAACGGATGTTAGCTCAGGGCCGATCTTCCTCACCAAAAAAAAAAAAAAGTCTTAGAAATATCCTGGTTTTTTTTTTTAGCTATAGTTCATTTATTTTCAATCTGTATAATATTCCATCGTGTGATTATACCATAATTTATTTTATCCATTCTCCTGTTTGTCTCCAGTTTTTGCTATTACAAATATTTTGCTAAGATAATGCTATTAAAGGTATTCTTGTTCATGTCCCTGTGCACACATGCAAGAGTTTGTCTAGGGCAGCGGTTATCAAACATTTTAGTCTCAGGATTCTAAAGAACTTTTGTTTATGTGAGTTATAGTTGTAGATATATACTATATTATAAATTAAAACAGAAAAATATAATCATTTTATTTATTAGTTCATTTTAGGATGGCAATAACAAACTCATTATGTTAACATAAATCATATTTTAAATGAAAAATAACTGTATTTTATAAGACAAATTAAATGAGAAGAGTGGCATTGTTTAAATTTTTGCAAATCTCTTTGATATCTGGCTTAAGAGAAGATAGCTGAATTCTCATATCTGCTTCTGTGTTCCGTCTGTTGCGATATTATAATCATGCAGCCTCTGAAAAACTCCACTGTGTACTCCTGAGACAAGGGTGAAAAAGTCAAATAATGTCTTTCAAATACATTATGTAAATAGTTTTGACCTCATAGATCCCCTGAAAAAGTCTCAGGGTCGCTGGACTGCACTTTGCCCACTGCTGCCCTAGGGAATATTGGTCTAGGAGTGAAATTGTGGGTCATAGGTTTGCATAGAACATATGCAAATATTCAGCTGTTTAAGATAATGTCAAATCATTTTCCAAAATGGTTGTAGCAATTAACACTCCCACCACCAGTGTCTGAGAATTCCCATTGACCCATATTTTCCCCAACACTTGGTGTTATCAGACATTCTAATTTTCACCTATCTGATGAATGTGAAATGGTATTTCATGGTGGTCTCTGTGCCCCAGTTTCTTCCCACTTCATTCCATCCTTCTCACACTGCCAGATTAATGTGTGATGATATTTCAATCATATTATGTTTGTTTCTCCTCAAAAACTTGCGAAGCCTTTTTCTTTTCTTTCTTTCTTTCTTTTTTTCCTCAACAGGACTAGGAACAAGTGTATCATTCCTCCATTCAAGGCCCTTTCACCAGAGGCTGAATTAATCCCCTGGATCTTCCTCTACGTTGTTACTAGTACTATACATTCCAGGCAAATGGAATCACTTGCTTTTCTCAAATAGGCCCTGAAATTTCCCCCTCCAAATTTTTGCCCACAATATCCTTCTGCCTCGAACGCCCTTTCTCTTCCACTCTGCCTGTTGGAATCCAATCATCTCTGATGATGTTTGGCTCAAATGATGCTTCTCCCAAGAGGCCTGCCCACATCTTTCCCTCCTCTGAACCCCCACCACACAAGGCCTGTCCCTTTACTGTATCACCATGGGTTCTAGTTAGGAGTGGATGTATTTATCACCCCCTTAGTTCAGGAGCTGCTTGAGGTCAGAGACCATGTATTCCCCACAACCTGTGGGATTGGGCCTGGAATAGAGTAGGTGCTAAAAATCTACTTGTTGTCAATGTCTCTGTTTCACATCTGAGGAAACTGAGGCTCAGCCTGATTAAGACATCAAGGGGCTTTCTGTATAGCTGGGGAATCCGGACCTTATATAAAGATGAGACAATTCAAGGTGCTCTCTGACAAGGGGTTTTATGGCCAGTCTATCAAATGAGGGAGCAGAGAGAAAGGGCTGTGGGAGCTCAGAAGAGGGAGGGGACTGGGGGGGACAGGGATGGCTTCCTGGAGCCAGTAGGACTTGGAGTGCGCTTGGAAAGATGGGGCTGTGGGTGAGTGAAGTGGAGGCACACTGGGCCTGGGGCTGTGGGGGGACGGGATGTGGGCTGAAAACACAAGGCTGAAGGCTTTGGGCTAGGTTCCAATGCAGAGAAGCTCTGTGAATCCTTGGAACCAGTTTTCACTGCTGCCCGTTTGGCAAAGGGGTGGCCTGGCTGAAGCAGAGACCTGGAGACAGCAGGAGATGAAGTGGGAGAGCTCAAAGTTTGGGATGTATGCTGCAGCTCCCATGCCAGCTGCAGAGGACAAGACCCACCTATAGGCTCTGCTGGAGTCTGGGGACTGGCCTTTAGAGGCGAGCTGATCTGTGAGGTCCTTTTAGGGCCTGAGGAATTCTGGAGATTTCAAAGGTAATCAAGGGCAGCCCATGGGATGTGGCTTCTCTTTCTTCCCTGCTGCAGTCCTGCTCCACCTGTCGATTCTGGAGCTCCCTCGCTCCCTGGTTCCTTGGCAGCTCGCTTTCTTCCCCAGGGCAGCCACACTACTCAAGGCATCCGGCAGCCTCTCTCCTTGGCCCTTGGTTTCTTCCTCTGTTTACCCAGGTACAGGGGGCCTGTGTGGCTAAAAGCTGGGACTTGGGTTTGTCCTTGGCCCTTGGTTTCTTCCTCTGTTTATCCAGGTACAGGGGGCCTGTGTGGCTAAAAGCTGGGACTTGGGTTTGTCGTGGTCTGGAATAATCCGTTGGGTGTCTGCTTAGGTTCTGATCAGAGGGGTCTAGCTTGCTCAGGTGAAGGAGCCCTCCCTATGGCCCACCCCAGTTCTAAGCACTGGATTTGGGGCCAAAGCCTCATTTAAAAATCAGTGTCACCGAGCCATCCCTTTTCTGACTATTGTCCTGGGCTCTTACTTCATTCAGGGACTTGAAGGAGAGAGGTGAAGGCAGGGCAGGGTTTGGGCACAACAACATCCAGTGGCACTTGGATTCACCCTGGTTTCTAGTAGTGTCCCTTGACCCCTCAGGATAAACATGCGCAGTGCTTATCCAGGTGGGCCCCAAATCTCCCTGAGGCCTTGCTCCCTCTTTGCTGAAGAGAGTTTTTATATCAGCAGCAGCAGCAGCACCACCACCACCACCACCATCATCATCATTGTCAAACAGCTTCTGTTTACTAGGCACACCTGTGTGACCCAAGTCCTGTGTTCCTTGTTAGGTACTTTATGTGCAATAGTTCACTGGGTCCTTGAATAACTTTGCAGGGCAGGAATTATTATCCCTTGAGAGAGAGACCGGCGAGGAAATGGAGGCTCAGAGAGGGGAAGTGACTTTCCTAAAGTCACACACCTGCTGACTTATGGAGTGAAAGGTAGAGCTCAGTGCTCCCACCTCTTGGTGCAGAGCCAGAGTGGTTAGTGGCCAGAGCAGGGAGTCACCATCCCATGGCTAAGGTGCTCTTGGGCTTTTTGAGAGAAATTGAGGAAAAGGGCAGGT
Source organism: Diceros bicornis minor (assembly GCF_020826845.1). Taxonomy (NCBI): domain Eukaryota; kingdom Metazoa; phylum Chordata; class Mammalia; order Perissodactyla; family Rhinocerotidae; genus Diceros; species Diceros bicornis. The sequence goes on along the minus strand of NC_080752.1, from coordinate 12,823,170 downwards.
CCATTTCACAGAAGTCTGTAGACTTAGCTGGCTCATCTAAACCCTCAGCCATGATGAAAGCCACTTACCCTCCCCTCGGGGTACTGTTTCCTTCCTTGAGTGGGCTTCTGGGGCCCACTGGGTGCTGAAGCACGAAGAGAGCTGATAGGGTCTGTAGGACTTGTGTGATCCAGGACTTGCCACCTAGGCTCCCTGTGCCTCAGTTTCCTCTTCTGTAAACTAATACCAGGACTATCTCTTCTTCTTTATCAGGACTTTTATGAGGAAGAAACAGTGCTAAACAACAACTCCCATCCATTTAATGCCTATATGTCAGGTACGATGCCAGGCTGTATACATTATCTCATTTAATCTTCACAACAACACTGTGCATTAGGTGTTATTATCCCCATTTTACAGATGAAGAAACTGAGGTTTAGAGAGGCTCCATGACTTGCCCAAGACCTTTGAGCTAGGGAGTAGTAGAGCTGGGGTTTGAACCCATGTCTCTTTGGGCTGCTAAGAGTTTCGTAGTGGTAATGGTGGCAACATGTGATGGTGTGTTCTGTGATTTCACACGAATATGGGCTCTGGGCCATGCTAGTTTGCAATGAGCCAGACTGTTTGCAGGAGACAGACCAGGGCGGGTCAGATCAGCTGATGATGTTACATTTGCCAAAATATGTGATGGAGAACAGAAATAAAAGGTGGGTTCTCGGGAGGGGTGGTGGGTGGCGGCAGAGGCAGCACACAGCAAACAGCCATTGGGCACCTGCTGCCTGCCAGGCGTGTCCCACTCTCTGAGGACCCAGCAGTGGAGGTGACCTGCTCTTGCCCTCAAGGAGCTCAGTCAGAGGGAGACAGACATCCCGACAGACACCGGTCCTGTGCTGTGCTCTACTGCGATGCAGAGGTTGATTCCTAAGAAGTCTTGTGTTATAAAAAATGGAATAATAGTGACAATTGCTTCAAGGGGGAGAAAGAGATTAAGGGCAGGATAGTTTCAGACTCGCCATAACAAAGTCATTTTTCCGTCAGGAATGTCAATAATAAAGCTGTTTTTACAGCTGTAAGTGTACGGCTGTAAAACCTGAATGTCACAGAGCAAATCCAGCCTAGATGTCCTCACATTTCTGCTCAAGAAGAATCGCCTTTTTCTCTATTGAATATTATTGAATATTAATGTGTTATTGAAAATAACACTTTTTCACTGTTGCAAGGGCAGGCTTCTCTCACCTTCCACTTGCCTTGACCATCTACTGCTGAAGTAACAAAGGGCCCCTCTAAGGAAGTATCCTAAAGACGTTGGGACGTTGCTGTCTCCAGCGCCCCCATCTCCTCCACTGTTTCCCCTGTAGCAGACGCCACCTCTCCACTGTGTTACAGCCATCCGTGATCTGCTCAGAGTAAAGTGTGCTCTCTAATTAAAAGATCACATTATATTTAATTTGCATTTAAAATGTCACCGTAGGAGAAATTCTTACTGGCTGTAAGAAGAGTAACGGGGATATGTAGAAGCGGTGTCCTGTCACAATTAAGAGTGGGGGCCTCTGGAGCCAGTCTTTGTGAGTTGAAATCCTGACTTCGCCACTTACTAGCTGTGTGGCCTTGGACAAGTCACTTAATCCTCTGTACTTCTTCTGTAAAATGGGGAGAATGGTAGCATCTACTTCACATGGTTGCAAGGGTTCAAAGAGATAATGATTGTGAAGTCTTAGCAGGGAGCCTGGCATAGTCAGTGCTCAATAAGTGCTAGCTATTCTAAGGTGCAGAGAGAGGAGGTAGCCTGGGGTGTGGGGCCTGGGGAGGGAGAGAAGTCATTGTGAAGGAGGAGAGCCTGGAGCTGGACTTGAAGGGTGAATGGGATTGGACAGAAGGATGAGGCAGAGGGAACAGTGAGACACAGCAAGACTCTTTTGAGGTCCCCAAAGGGGTCTGGAATGACCAAGCCCATGGTTTCTGCTTAACACTAGCTGCAGTAACAGACAAAACTCTGAAAGGTCAATGGCTTCACATAATAGATGTTAATTTCTTGCTCCCATAAAGTTCAATCAGTGGCAGTGGGGGAGGAGGGGTCCTTTGTACCTCACCATTATTAACCCAGGCTAACAGAAGCTCTGCAACCTTCTATGTGGCTTCCAAAGTCACCTGGGCATTGACCCTTAGCTGGCAGATGAGGGTAAAGAGTGTAGAGGATCACACAGGAAGTTTTCATGGGCCAAACTCGGAAATGGCACACATCACTTCCTCCTACATTTCATTGGCTAGAACTTAACACATGGATACATCTAACTGTAAGGGAGTTTGGGTAATATAGTCTAGATGTGTTCCCTGAAGGAAAGTGAAATGGATGTGGCGACTAGCCAGTTGGTCTCTGCCCCGGGTTCTAGGGCCAAGAGGTGCACTAGCTCATGGGAATAGGGGCTCAATGGTAAAGACTCAGGTGATGAGCCAGTGAGCTTGATTTTGGTCTGAGGACAGTGGGGAGCCATTGGAGGGTGTTCATTAGGGGATTGATGTGGTCAGAAGGTACCAGGGGGTTAATTGGCTCATTCCACTGCAAGGTGGAGGGATCTGGGAAGGCGAGGAGAAGAGGTTGGATGTGGAAGGCCAGTTAGCGGCTGTTGCAGGGATCTAGGCAAGAGTTGGTGAGGCCAGCACTCAGCCATGACCATGGGGCTGGGGAGCAGGAGTGTCTTTGAGAGAGTTCATTAGGCAAGTGATACTTAGAAGGCAACTGTTATTTCATGATCCTGGTGCTCAGTGCCATGGAATATATAAGGAAAATGAGCCAGGCCTTATCAGTTGGGAGCATACACTTATTTACAAACTGACGAAGATGACTTTTTGTTTTGTTTTGTTTTGTTTTGCTGAGGAAGATTCGCCCTGAGCTAACATCTTTGCCAATCTTCCTCTGTTTTGTGTGTGGATTGCCACCACAGCATGGTTGCCAATGAGTGGTGTATGTCTGCACCCAGGAACCGAAACTGGGCCGCCAAAGTGGAGCACACCAAACTTAACCACTAGGCCATTGGGCCAGCCCCGACAAAGATGACTTTTAAGTGTCAAAACTTTAGAGTGAGCTAGCCAGGGTTATCCTGGAGTGGCCTTCTATGCACTTGAACACTGCCATCTGTTTCATTCCATCTCTCTCTTGTTTGCTCTCTCTCTCTTGCTTGCTCTTGCCCTCTCTCACTCTTGCTCTCTCTTTCTCTCTCCATATTTCATCTTTGCTTCTCTTTGCATTTGACTTATTCTCTCAGGCAGGCTTCCCCCACTAGGCTAGAACCATAGCTGAGGCCAGGTCCAGGCTTATATTCACACATCCTAGCAACAAAGAGATATAAATATCTGATTATGGCTTAAAGCAGTGGTTCTCACACTTTAGTGTGCATCCGAATCACCTGGAGGGCTTGTTAAAACACCAACTGCAGGCCGCAGAATTTCTGATTTAGTAGGTGTATTAGTTTGCTAGGGCTGCCATAACAAAGTACCACAGACTGGAGTGGCTTAAACAAGAGAAATTGATTTCCTTACACTTCTGGAGGCTAAAAGGCTGAGATCAAGGTGTTGGCAGGGTTGGTTTCTCTGAGGGCCTCTCTTCTTGGCTTGTAGATGACCATATTCCTATGTGTGTTCACATGGTCTTCCCCCGTGTGTGTCTGTGTCCTAGTCTCTTCTCCTTATAAGGACACCAGTCACTTTAGATTAGGGCCCACTCCAATGACCTCACTTAACCTTACTTACCTCTTTAAAGATTCTATCTACAAATATAGTCACATTCTAGGGTACTGAGAGTCAGGACTTCAACATATGAATTTGAGGAGGACACAGTTCAACCCATAATGGTGGGTTTGGGGTGGGGCCCAAGAATGAGCATTTCTGACAGCTCCCAGATGATGCACATGCTGCTGGTCCAGGGACCACACTTGGAGAACCACTGGCTTAGAGTGATCACCCCCTCCCTGGTGTATGCACTTGAACAGGAGCAGACTTGGGCTCAAAGTATTATAATATTAATTGGAAGGAATGCCATACATTTGTAACTGCAAAATGGAGGAGAGGGTTTTGAGCTGAGGAACTTTTGGCATTTCACAAATTAAATGCCACTGGTATTATGGCCTTTCAGGAGCATGGAGCTGAAGAAAGGCTCAGGCTTTCACACTGGAGATGTCATGGATCCAGTCCTGGCTTTGGCCCTTCTGAGCTAATTTTGAGCCAGCCATGTAATAATTCTGAGTTTCAAATTCCTCATCCATAAATTGGGAGTGAAAATAATACCTATGGGGTAGTTGTAGGAATTAAATGTAATAATTTATGTAAAGGCCCTGGTTCTTAGTAAATGGGAGCTAGTACTGTTGTTTTTTATTTATCCATTTGTTCATCAAATGCGTGACTAGGAGTCAGAAGGCATGAGGTCTCTGCTCTGGAGTCTAGCTGTGTGCCCTTGGGCCCCACTTAACCTCTTTGAGCCTCAGTGTTTTATCTGTCAAATAGGGAAGAATGTCTCTCTCCTACCACCCCCAATCATGGTTGTTTTAAGGACCAAATAAGATAATGTGAAAATGCAAAATTGACTAGACTGTGCTGTACAAGGGAAAGCACTTGTATAATTTTTTTTGTAATAGTCACCAATAGGAGTAACTGCCTGACTCCTAACAATTCCTTCTTCTCTAGGATTAGTGTCTGCGCTATGAAATCCCACCCAGAGGTGCGCCCCTAACTCAGCTGGGCCAATCAGAGGGCTTCCTTGGAATTTTTCAAAATGGAATGAAGGTAAGAAAGTCCTAGGTCCTTTCTGGTAGTGGGAGTTGTTGGATGTGAGGCTTGGGAGGTGTAAGTCATACCATTTCATGTCATATGGGAGAAAGCCATGTCTTTCTTGGATGGAAGGATGCTGATATGCAGCGAGAGGCCAAGATGGGTGACAGAGAGGCCTGGCGGCATTTGAGGCCCTGGCTTTTGTGGTTCCCGAGGCCCAGCTGCACCTCAGTCATAAGAGATACCCCAGTATCCTAACCTTTTTTATCTAGGCAACTTTCAACTGGGTTTCCGACACTTGGAACCCTGACAATGCATTATTCACTCAACTGGTATTTATTGAACACCTATGCGATGCTGGCCGCTGAGCCGATGCTGGTCAAATGATACAACAGATTGGCAAGGCCGTTTTCACTGCCCCCAGGCCCTGTCTACCAGCCTTCTCTTCACTCCTTAGCAGGAACCTGCAGAGTCCACCTCCATCCCCTGCTTAGCCAGATCTCTGGGCAAAATCACAGAATCACAAAATCTTAGTCTCTTAGAATTGGAGAGCCAGAGAATGGTTAAATCTTAATTCTCACAGACTTTAGGGGAAACCCTTGTATGGAAGATACACCCTCTCAACTCATACTCCACAGGGCAGGACCTGGGGGTCAGTGTTTTTAAAAAGTTTCAGAAGTGTATTTCATGCAGCCTGTCCACAGGCCTCTGTGGTGGAGGCCCAAATGTTCCTTCCTCTCCTTTTCCAAACACAAGAGAAACTCGACACGGAGGGGCCTGGGGACATGACTCAGAGGGGCAGGAAGTACAGGGCTCAGCTTCACCACCTTGTTCACCTGACAATCAGGATGGATGAAAACTTCCGCCTCATGGGCTTGTCGTGAAGAATTTATTCCTTTCTCCCGTGGTTAGGCCTCCTCTAGGAGCGCAGGGCTTCAGGCATTTCCCTTGTATTTCCCAAAGGGTTGAGGATGTGGATGGTGTCCTGTGGATGCTTGTTGATGGACCATCCCCTCCCCTCCAACTCTGCAGCCACTAGGTGAGGCCTTATCCTCTGTCGCCTGGGCTGTGGCCCCTGTCTCCTTCAGGGTCTTGTCAGTCCCTCCCAGAGGTCACACAAGGAGGAAGCCTGGCCTTTCCCAATGGCTCCTTCTAAAAACTCCACCAGGTTGCTCAGGCGCTCTGTCTGGGCCACCCACATGCACCTAGACCTCTATTGCGCAGGAGCTCTGGGTCAGACCTCAGTGGGCTGGTTGGGGTTTCTTGTTTCTTCCAGTCTTTAATCTCAGTCCTCCAAAAGGGCCAGTGCTGGATGATAGAGACTCTGGCCTGGACCTCAACCAGAGCTTCTTGAAGCCTGCTTTGTAATAGAGAGAGCTGAGAGGAGGCACTGGGAATCTTGGGGTCAAATTCCTAGCTTGGTGGCCTGAAGCAAGTTGCCTTTCCTTTTGGGGGCCCTCAGTTTCCTCAGGTATCAATGGGGGCTGCTAGGACTTGTCTTATAGGATTCTGTGAAGGTTAAAAATACCATAGTTGCAGTGCCTGGAAAAAAGGAGCTCTTTAATGAATGGTAGCAAATATCACTACCTGGCTACACCTGCCTCCCTCACTGAGCTGGGAATACTTTGAGGGCAAGGACTGTGCTTTCATGTTGTATAATAGTTCCAGTCTACTGAGCACTTCCTGTGAACTGGGCAGAACTTCCATGGGATAAACAATTATACTTACTTCATAGGGTTGTGTGTGGATTAAATGAAGAGGTTTGTCCCCATTTTACAGATGAGGAAACTGAGGCTCAACTAGGTTAACTTTCTTTTTTGCAGCTTTGTGTTTCTCTGTCCCTGCACAGGGCCTCACACAGGGCAGACACTTGAATGACTGTGAAATTGTAGTTCCTGGCAGAGCAGTGCCTTAGCCGTGCTCCCAGGGTGTGTGGGAGAGACCCAGGCTTCCCAGCCCCTCCCGTTCCCTTTCCTGGCCTCCCTGGCAGGAAGGGAGGGTGTGACTCTGTTGCTGAGCAGGCAGTGAGGGCCTCAAAAGTCTGGGGGCCAAGTGCAGGGCAGGGGAAGCCCAACAGAGGGACATTCTAAGGAGCCAAAGAGTGATCTTTGAGGGCTTGAGTCAGATTAAAGTGGAGGGGGTGGGGTGGGGAATGGTAATGGAAATGTACAAAATCCCACCTCTGCTCTGATTGGTGGAGTTTTCTATTGATGACAGAGGGGCTCAGTGCTCCCTTGCCTCCTTCTGGTTGCTCCTCTTACTCTATTTTTCCTTAGATCTCTCAATGATGGAGCTACACTTGTTTCATTTTATACATGGGGCCACTGAGGCACGCAGCGGGAAAAGACTCACTTAAGGGCACACAGCCTGTGTTTAAAGAGAGCCCGGTATAATAGTGCTGTACTTGACGTCAGACAGACCGATCCCTTTCACCATAGGCAGTACCGTGACCTTGAACAGATTACTTTAACCTCTCTGAGCCTCAGTTTGCTCACCTTTAAAGTGGGGATATTAATAATCTCCACCCCATAAGGTTGATGTGAGGATTAAATAAGGAAATGAATGCACCTCGTCTAGCATGGTGGTGGCAAGAGTAGATGTTCAAAAATGTGGGTTCATTTGTTTCTTTCACCTTTGGCTCCTGCTTTTATTTTCAACTGCCCCAACTCCCTTTCCGCTCACCCTTTCTTGTTTCTTGGGCTCTTTACACTATGTTACACTATGTGGTTCTGCTATCTAGTTCTTTCTTTCAGAAGCGAGTGAGTGGAGGGAGAGCTCAGTGGATAGCTCAGAACTTTCGGAATCAAACCACACAGAATCCATCCCAAAGGAAACAGTGAATTGACCCACAAGAGTGACCTGCATGTGGTTTCTGATTTCATTTAGGGTGTGCAAGGGCTGTGGGAAGAGAACTGAGTGGGGAGCTGGGAGACTGGGGTTCAAGTCCCAGCTCTGTAACTGAGTGACTGTGTGACTCTGGGCTGGTCCCGACCCCTCTCTGGCCCTCAGTTTCCCCATCTGACAATAAGGGGGCAGGCTAGGGGAATTCTGACACTCTGAATTTCTAATTTTATTCTAATTATATGTTTCAGGGAGGAATAACTGGGCCCTGGATGTGATGTGATGAATGAATATTCCTAATGAGAAGTGGACATAATTTGTGGTTGAGAGCTGTGCCTCAGATCAGAGTGACAGGATACATGGCCAGGCTATATTTTCCAGCAGATTAAGTTAAAAGCTGTGGCCCAAGACTCTGAAATATGAAGACAAAAGGAGAGGATGACAGGATATCTTTTTAAAGAAATATTTTCCAGCCAAACGCTGCAGCAGATGACTTCCAGGAATTTGTTCTTGTTCTTTATTGAAGGTGAAGAGTTCACAGCCTTCAAGGAAGCAAGAAGACATGGGTTGGAGCGAGGGAGCCTGGCCCTGGTGGCCTTGGGCCAGTTGCTGGACCTCTCTGAGCCCCAGTTTGCTCATCTCTAAAATGGGGCTGACCTTTCTTCCCAGGATGGTCATTGCAGGAATTAAATGAAGTTTTGAGTGTGAAAGCATCCCTCTCATAGCACATGATTCCTGACTAGGAGGATCTGGATTCTGGTTCTGGTCCTGCCAGGGTATGGCTGGTTGGGAGGGTCAAAGAGGTAATTAGAGGGATTGCCAGTTTCGTGATGGGGAGCCAAGATTGCCGTTTTAGACCAAGCATGTGGCCAAGGTAATGACCTTACCATTTCTTCACATTTATTTATTGAGCCAATATTTATTAAACACATGTCATGTATTTAGCATTTTGCTGATGCTGGGGTGGACAACAGCCCCTCCCACAATGTGTAAAAGCGCCTCCACACCCACAGGCTCCTCTCCCCCCCGGGGCAGCCCCATCCAGCAGCTGCCCAGGCGGAGAATGGGATGCAGCATCCCTGACCCTCCCTCCACATCCACATAAGCACCACATGTGGTCCATTTGTTCTCCGCTATCCTGCTGCACTAGTCCAGACCACCATCCTGTGTCACGGAGCCCATGTCAGCCTCCTCCCTGCACTTCCCAGCCCAGGTTCCACACGGCAGCCAGAGCGACCCTTCTAAAACACAAACCGTGCCACTCCCCTGCTCAAGACTCTTCAGTGGCTTCCTCCTGCCCTCAGTAGAAAGGACGCAGCCCTTTGTGTGGCTTAGCTGGGCCCCCTACCCTGGCCCTGCTCACTCCAGCTTCATCGCACATGACTCCTTCAGACCAAACCTCCCCTGGCCATTCAGGTTGGGCTGTTTCAAGCCTCCATGGCGTTGCCTGGCGCCCTCCCTCTGCTGGATGTCACCGTTCCTGCCAGCACCTACTCAATTTTGACTATCACCTTCTCTGTGAAGACATTCCTGAGTTTCCCTCAGCAGAGCTGACTCCTTTTATCAGCTGTACAAATAGTCTTACAGAAGAAAGTGACCAGTTGTGACCTTAGACCACCAAGGTCACAACTGAAATGTGACAATGTTCCTTTGTATCTTTTTTATTGGTCTGTTTGGGCTGCCGTAACAGAACATCACAGACTGAGTGGCTTAAATTACAGATATTTATTTTCTCGGTTCTAGAGGCTGCAAGTCCAAGATCAAGGTGCTGGCAAGGCTGGTTCCTGGTGAGGCCTCTTTTCCTGGCGTGCAGATGGCCACCTCCTTACCGTGTCCTCACAGGGCCTTTTCTCTGTGCGAATGAACTCTTGGTGTCTCTTCCTCTTCTGTAAGGACACCAGTCCTATTGGATTAGGGCCCCATCCTTATGACTTCATTTAACCTTAATTACCCCCTTAAAGGTCCTATCTCCAAATACAGTCACACTGGGGGCTAGGACTTCAACATATGAATTTTAGAGGGACACAATTCAGTCAGTAACATCCTTCTTGTTGGAGATCCAAGGCCAGCAAACAGAAAATGGTTCAGGGGCAAGAGGAGGGGGCCATGTGTGTCCTGTGGAGCCAAAGGAGGGGTGCAAGGAGAAGCTTGGTGGTTAGAGGAGATGCAGAAGACTGGGACAGTCAGGGATGAGAAGGGGAGGGTTTTGGTGGCCTAGGGTGAGGGCAAGGAGGGAGGAGCAGCCTGTGCAAGGGTGTGGGGGCTGGACTAAGTGTGAAAATGCAGGCTGGGCTATGGAGGGGGAGGGTAAGGAGGAGGATGGTGAACTCAGCCTGCCCTGACCTTGGGAGGGAGTAGAGAACAGGTCTCCTTGTTTGCAGAGCAGGTGGTCACTAAAGGCTGCCATCCACTGTGAGAACTGAGCCCCTCTGATCTAGTCCTCACATCACCCTTCTACCCTGCAACATAGGGGTGCACACCCCTGTTTCTGGGGAGTGGTAAAACCAGTTGCCTAAATTAATCGTCTGGCAAGTAACAGAGCTGGAGTTTGAGCTCAGGGGTCCTGATGCCCTGTCTGGAGTCTTTTCTCAGCTCAGGGTCAGGACTAGGGTAAGACAAGTGTGATGCCTAGGATGCAAATTTTAGGGAGGTACTTGCACAATTCTGAGGGTGAGTGCCTCTTTCTTGTCTCACCTTTGTCCCAGCCCAGTCTGGACTCCTCCTCTGTGGTGACCTCTCTCTTCTCTTTAACCTTCTTGGCAGCAGAGGCAGCGGGCTGCAAGGACCTGCAGCCGGGCTTGGCTTTGCTCCTAACCAAGTGGGAGGCATTAAGTTAATGGCCCTACAGGTGAAATCAATCCAGTTAAAGTGATTGCCTGCTCCTTCCCCTGCCCACTTAGAAGCTAGCCGTGCAGCATTTTCTGTTCTCACTCATCTCCTCAGTTCATATGTCCCCTAGGTCCACTTTCAACTGCTGGGGTGCCTGGCACAGAAGTAGGGTGGGGCTGGTAGAGGGGAGCAGGAGTCTCTCTCTCCTCACTCTGCTCTACGGCCTAGGCCAGCTGTTGTCAGAGCCAGGAGGAGCTCAGGACGCAGAGCTGGAACCCCGAGTTCAAGTCCTGGCTCTGCCTGCTCCTGACTGTGTGACCTGGGCAAGTCTCTAGGCCTGTCTGAGTCTCCTCATTTGTTCTGTGAAGTTGGTAAAATAATTTTTGCCCTCCCACCTTCCAGGTCATAATAAGAGGTTGATGTGAAAATTCTTTAAAAGTTGAACAGGAGTGAAGCAAAATTGGAGATAATATTGGCTAGCCCCTTTATAGTAATTACTGTGTGTATCCACAGCCCTATGATATATATACTACCACCATCACCATCCTCCTCCCCATTTGGAAGACGAAGGAAACCAAGGCTCCAGGAGTTAAGCAGCTTGCCTGAGGGCACACAGCTAATAAAGTGTAGAACTGGGTTCAAACCCTGACAATCCTGCTCTAGATCTGTGCTCTGAATCACAATGCTATTTTTTTCTTCTGGGACCTTTCCCACTTACTTTTAAATGTTAATTAAGAACGATCAGGCACTTTGCATATATTTTTTTCATCTGGTCTTCCCAAGATGATGGAAATTATTCACCCATTTTGCAGATGAGAAAATTGAGACTTAGGGGCATATAGCTAGTCAGTGGAGAGTCAAGATTCAAACCAAGGTCTGTCTTGTTCTAAAATAATAACAATAACATATTGTCATAACAATAGTAATGACAAAATGATTTTATTCATATTAGTAACAGTTACCAGCTAGACACCGCCCTCAGGGTCAAGATAACCTGCATTCTCATCTTGGCCCTGCCTCTGATCTATGTGTGACCTTTTGCAAGTCCCTCCCCTCTTGGGATCTCACATTGCCGTCTCTGGTTCTCAGGTCCCTCCAGCCCTGGCAGGCGTGATTCTCCAGGGTTGGCAGCCTGAGAATAGCTGATTCCCTCAGATGGAGGCATTTGTTATCTGTACATTGGAAATATTTATGTGTCTCAACCTAATTAGTGAACAAGCATAATAATAATAATAAAAAAGCCATCCTGGAAAGGGAATTGCTGTTGGAAACAATTGTTTAGACAAAACACCATTTGTTCCCAGCTCTTGCTCCCTGCTGGAAGGGTGGGCCACTTGTTTTGGTGACAGATGCCTTTCGACTGGGGTTTTGGAGCATGAGCAGCTGTGTGGGGTGGGAGTGGGAGTGGGGGATGGAGCTGGCCCACTCTCAGCTATCCTTGGAGGGGATTCCCAAGGTCTCCTGGAGGTGGGGGTACTCTCCACGCACCTGCACCTGGGGCAGAACTCTGGGGCAAGGCTAACTCCTCAGTCCTGATGTTACCGAGGTCCTGAGATTCACAGTGACTTGCCCAAGGTCACTCAGCAAGATGGTGGTAGAGCCAGAACTAGAGTCCACATCTAGTTCTTTCCATGTGGCACGTGGTCTTCTGAGCCAATGATAATGTCACCTAACCTGGCTTTGGTATCTGGTATCTGGTCTGCCTGCCCATGCACAAGCCTTGTCAAGAATTACTAACTCTTTGTGTCCTGCCACTGACCCTAAGATTACTATCACCCTCTGGCCTGGACAGATACCACGGGATCTGGCCATGGTTATGTGGGCAGGGTAAGAGGGGCTTGAGTCAAGTGTAATGGTTTTGGTTTTGGTCTTGTTCATGTGACTACCTTGCTTGTGTGTGATTAGTGGGTACCTCCATTCACCAGGGTGCTATGATCTCAGATTCCTCATTTATACAATGGAACAGTAATCTCTGTTCTCTACACCCCATTCACAAGGGCGCTATGAGGATCAATTACATGGAGAAATAAAAGTGCTTGTAAACTGAGAATGATATAAAAATGTTATCGATAATAATGGCCAACATTTATCATGCACTTTCTATGTGTGTATTAGTTGAGGTAATTAACGCTTGCTGCTGGAACACGCAGCTTTCACATCTCAGTGGATGAAACGACAAAGGTTTGTTTCCTGCCCACCATAGTCAGAGGTTGGCCTGATGGCTCTTGAAGAGCTCTTTTCTAACTTTACTTTCCTGGAGTCTTTCCCTTTCAGCCTCACTGACAGGGGTGAGAGAGGCACAGAAGGTACATGGTGGGTTTAGGGCCAAGGCTGAAAGTGGTATATCTCACTTTTGTCTACATTCCATTGGCCAGAATTCAGTCCCACGGTTCCTCATGGGAACTGGGAAATGAAGTTGCACGCAGGAGGAAAATAAACCTATTTGGTGGGCACACTGCATTTTCTCAGCTACAATGTGCCGTGCACCTGGTGAATCCTCATAACAATCCTCTAAGTGGCTTTATTATCCTTTTTTTTTTTCCACATGAGGAAATAGAGGCTCAGAGAGGTCAAATGACTTACTGAAGATGCCAAATTAACGGGAGGGTGGTGATCTGAATTCAGTCTGTCTGGCTATTTTTTTTTTTTCCAGAGAGAACTTCTAGCTGCAAGTGGATCAGTTTAATTGATGTTATTTATTGAGTGCCCACTATGTGCTGAGCACTGTGCCATCTCCTATAAAATATTAGAAACATTCCTTTTCCTCTTCCCTGGGCCAAGACTACCTTTATTTCCCCAGCAATTCCAATTTTGTCTAGTCTTTAAGGTTCAGATTTATCCTGTTCCCATTAGGAAGTTTGCCCTGTTTACCCTGGGAATAGCTTTTTTCTGAACTTCTCTTGAGTGAGCCTCAATTCCAGGAAGGAGTGTGCAGGAGAGAGTGAGAGGCAGAGTGGATCCTTTTTTTTTTTTTTTCCCAGGAATTGACAATTGGCTTAGAAAAGAGACACAATGTCCCCACATTTTTAAGAGACTGATCAGGAGTCAAGGTCGTCTCCTACTACTGGCTGAGAGGCTCCTGGTTTAAAAAATCAGCCCCACTCTAACCGCTTCCCCCTAGAAGAGGAGGATTGCAAGAGGGAAAAGCTGTTACCTCCCATCCCATTCCCCTGGGGGAGACAAAGGATTTTCCCTCCCTGAGACAAGGCCCCAAGGAAGGGGCAGACTGACATTTTGTTTCTCCATTTAACTACCTGGCCTTGCTCTGGTGTAGCAGCGGGAGAGCAGAGGAGAGATGAGTGGTGGTTTGGCCAGAAAAAGGGGGCAAAGACAGCCCTCCTACTCCAGTCAGTTCTCGAATTGCTCACAGGTCTTTGAGTGGGAGCACACAGACGTTAGAGACATTAGGGACCTCATGCAGTGAGGGACATCAGGGGAATGAGTTGTGAGACCACGATGGAGGTGTCAGCCAAAGATGAGGCAAATCTCAGTGGGGATCACCAGTGTGTAGGGGAGCTGCTTGAACAGGGCCCCACCAGCAGAGTTGAGGGGAGCCTCCCCACCATCTGTAAGGAGCCTGTAAACAACAAACCAGGTCAGTGATAAGGCATAGTTAGGAGAAGACTACCTCACTGTGAGCTGTCCACTAGGAGTCTGCTACCTCCTGCCTTCCTCCTCGCACCCCAATACCAGAGCAGGGAAAGAAGGAGGAGGAGGTGAGTGAGAGGAGACCCTGCTTCCTGCCCCCCGCCCCCAACTAGACCCAGATGCTTGAACTGGGTTAGGGATGGTGGGGGTGAGGGGAAGGGAATGACAGGAGTGGGGTAAGAAGAGCTTTGAATCAAACACAAGAATAAAAAAATAAGTAATTAGGATTGAGTCCTAAAGAACCCGTATGAGACTATTCTAATAACTGAAAATGACTGAAAAGTTCTGGCCTTGGACTGAGAATTTGTTAAGGCAGCCTGCTACCCAGCAGGACAAGGGAGGGTTCAACAGAGCACAGTTGGTAGCAGTTATTGGAAAAACAAAACTATTCCGGGTTTATACCCCAATGAACTGAAACTCCACAGTAGATCAGTTTCATACTCATCCATTTAGCTACTATTTGCTGAGCTTCTAGTCTTTGCCACACAATGCTCTTGGCACTGGCAGTTCCAAGGAGCTTACCCTGGTGGGGAGACAGATAAGTAAAAAAGGAACTGTTCAGTGTGATAAATGCTATGAGATAGGATGGTGGAGTACAGTGGGACATGGAGAAGAGAGGAACTTAGCTGTGGTTGTGTGTGTCAAGAGACAGGGTGGAAAGATTTCTGAGGTCTTGAAGAATGAGCAGAAGTTGACTAGGCAGCTGCATTGGGGAAGGATGTCCACATACAAAAGCACAAACATGGAATAATGGGACACATTGGGGAACTGTGAGGAGTGTGTCTGAGAAATGCATAAGGGGTGTTCATTACTACCATTTTGCTTCTTATTTTCTTTTTATCTCCTTTGCCCAACTGGACTGTAAGCCCCTTCAAGGAAGGGCAATGTCAAATCTCAATTTTATCCCCTTACTACAACTAACATAGGTGTACAGTTACAATACTGAGCTGCTTGTCACTGGAGGTAATCCAGCAGACGTTGCATGATTCTCAGGACTTGGGGAATCCTGAAGTGGGAGGGAGGTAGATGAGCCTGGATGTGGCTTATGGGAAGCCAGCCCCCTGTCTAGGCCTTAGTTTCCCCCTCTGTGTGTAAGAAACTTGACCAAATGTTCTCTAGAATTAGTTTGAAAATAGCCTGAATTTAGAATTTGGGAGATAAGAACAGTGAATTGGAAGTCAGGAGACTTGGTCCCTAGTTCCAGCTCTGCCATTGGCTAAGGATGTGACCTGCCCTTTCCCCTCCAGGCCTCAGTTTCCCTATTTGTAAAATGCAGGAGTAGCACACTCTATTTCTAAAGCCTCTTTTAGCTCCGACCTTCTATGATCCTCCTCACTGAATTCAGCTGACCTTGTCCTAGCATGGTGTCCTTGCTCAGGAAGGCCTCACTGTCCTCAATATTCTTCAGACACATTTTCAAACTCTATGGGGTAAGGAAGGGATATTAGGGCCAGGAGAGGATATTTGAGTGAGGCAATGAATATTTATAACAGACGCACCCACCAGAGGACACATTAAGTCTTGCAGCATAACAAAACTGAATTACCATGAAATAAACTTTCTTAATTAAACCAATTAAATTTCTTCCCAGTATGTAATTTAGAAACTCTGATAAACCCTGGTTGAAAAGGTTTGTTTTAGCCTTAAGCTGGCGGAGAAAGCAGGAACATCTGGTTAGTGGTGGAAAGGCCTGTTTAGGCTCCAGGCCATGAGGGCAGCACCGTGGAGCTATCCGTGGTGCTGAAACAGCCTCTGCCTCATGGCTTTTATAAAGGACATAGGCAGGCCAGGGCCCAGCGGTGCTTAGGAGATGCGCTATTTGAGGACAGTGTTTCCCACTCTAGGCATGGTGTGCTTTTCTATCCCTGTGCTTGACAGCAGCCACTCAGAAGTTAGCCATGTATTCTCCTCACCCCCATGGATCCACTAGAGTTTGAAAGATGCTATGAATTTTCTTATGTTTATGGAACCCTAGAGTCTCATAGCTGGGATGCATGGCCTGTCCAACTTCCTCATTATAAATAAAGGAAATTGGTCTTCAAAGAGTTAAAATGACTTGACCCAAGGTCACACAACTTCTAAGTGACGGAAGTGAGATTCAAGCCCAAGTCTCTGACTCTAAATTCTTTTTTCACTAGGATGTTCCTGTAGTCAGAGAAGCCTTTGAGGGCAGGGGCCATATCTTGTTAACCTTTATTTTCATCTGGAACCTATCTTAGTGTCTGGAAAACTTTTTGAACAAATGAATACGTGTATGCTCTTTCTATTCTTCCATAGTCAAATACATTCAGTAGCAACCATACCATAATACCAATTACACTAACACAATCCTTTAGACTTGTAAGATTATTACATTTAACAAAGTGCTTTTTGTCTGTTTTCTAACTTGATTCTCACAACAATTCTGGAGGCACTACTCTTAGTCCCATTTTATACCAAAGGAAACTGAGGCTCAGGGATCTAGTGGCTTGTTCAAGGTCACATGGAGAGTCAGTGAAGAAGCTGGGAGTTAGATCCAGCTCTCCTGATTCCTAGTCATCAACCTAGGGCTGCGTTTAGCACATCAAGGGACAAAACATAAAGGCGGTACATGGCTCCTGCTCTCAAACTACAATCTAATTGTAGAGGTAAGTTATACCATCCAACGTGTGGAAACAAGGTATAGGTACTCAGGAAACAGGTAACAGATTAGGTGGTATGGGCTAAAGTCACCACGTGTGACTGCCCTGGCATTTCAGGAGAGGAAGTGACCCCAAAGGCCTGTGGGAGAAGAGTTCTCAGAGAGCAGATGGGAGCCAAACTGTCACTGGAGGGTGAGTATGATTTTGATAGGTAGGGAGAACACCATTCTCATGAAATCAAACAATTTTTTTTGAAGAAGAAAATTGGCCCTGAGGTAACATCTGTTGCCAATCTTCTTCCTTTTTTTTTTTCTCCCCAAAGCCCCAGCAGATAGTTGTATGTCATGGTTGTACATCCTTCTAGTTGCTCTATGTGAGATGCCGCCTCAGCATGGCTTGATGAGTGGTGCATAGGTCGGCACCCAGGATCCAAACTGGCGAACCCTAGGCTGCCGAAGCAGAGCGTGCGAACTTAACCACTACGCCACTGGGCTGGCCCCGAAATCAAACAATTTTAACGCTGGAAGAAACTTAGAGGTGATCACTTCCTACCCCTTCCTTTTATAGACAAGAAAACTGAGATCGAGAGAAACGAGGGACTAGTTCAATATTATAAAGCCATTTACATCGCTTTTTTGTAGACGTTAGGGACACAAGGCAGGTAAGACAGAGTCCCTGCCCTCAGAAGTTTCCAAGGCCAGCAGAAAGAGGGGCATGGGAACAAGTAGCTGCATTCAAGCGTCACAGAGGTAACGATAGAGTCTATGTGGGGCCTAGGGCAGTTGCAAGGGAGGAGGGGCACTCATTTTATAGTGAAACACACTCAAAGCTCAAAAGATTTCATTTGAACTGGTCAAAGTCAGTCCAGGTCAGGTAGCAAATACCAAAATCCACCTCCCAACTTCTTCTTCTTCTTCTTCTTTTTTTTTTTGGTGAGGAAGATTGGCCCTGAGCTAACATCTGTGCCCATCTCCCTCTATTTTGTACGTGGGATGCCACCACAGCATGGTTTGATGAGCAATGCACAGGTCTACACCCAGGATCTGAACCCGTGAACCCCAGGCTGCTGAAGTGGAGCACACGAACTTAACCACCATGCCACCAGGCTGGCCCCTTCGCAACTTCTGAAACCACTGATTAGAACTTCTGCCTAGGAGCGGCCTAAGCTGGGACAGTGAGAAAAGCAGACACTGAATCAGGAGTTTGAAGGGCTGAGGTCTAGTTCTGGCTCTGCCTCTTTCTGGCTGTGTTGTAAAGTCCTGGGCTTGCTACTCCCATTTCTAGGAGCATCAGTTGTTTCCTTATAAAAGGGACGGAGAGGCTACTTTGCCCTTTTTCAGGGTGCGGGGATGATCAGAGGAAACATCTAAGTGTAAGAGCTTAGTTAATTATAAGGGGGTAAAGCAACACATATGTTAATTGTTGTTATTCCTCCTGTATAGAACTTGAAGAATAAGTTCTGGATTATAGTCGAGTCACCTGTCTGGGCCCTTGCTTTCTTGTCTATGGAACGAGACGATACCTGTCCCGTCTACCTTAAAGAAATGGTATAAAGTGAAACATACGCATGATAATAAAATGATAGGTGTAAACAAACAAAAATGACTGTATTCCTGGATGGGGATCAGTGATTGAGTAGAAGGCCTACTGAACATTGTTACTGTAAACTCACATTTGTACCTTGAATCCACTTACAAAGAGCATTCACAGCCATTATCCCATCCGATTCCCTCAACAGCTCTGTGAGATGAGCCTATAGGGGTGAGCCTATCATAGATGATTAGCTTCATCTCACAGAGGAGAAAACTGAGACTCAGAGGAAGTGATAAGCCCAGAGGCTGAATCTCAGTACAGCCTCAGCATCACCTCCTCTCCTTCCTTTCCAGCCTCTCCTTCCTTCCCCAGTTTCCTGGTGTCCAGAACTCCCTTCTTGCAAGTCAGTTTGGAAGACAGGCCAAAGTCATGTTCTCTTGGACTTCCCCCTTGCCTTGGGGAGCAGTGCTGGTCTCTTTCTCCATTTGGTACTTAGCCCTGGGGGTGCTTGATAAAATCTCTTTCCCAGAAATGGGTTGGAGGTCTCACCTGCATGGGGTGCCCCCACAAACTAATAAACGGAGCCACCTGTACCTTTTTCTTTGTTCAAAGGATTCCAGATGGGAGGCTGGCACAGCTGGCACACTCCTTAGGATGCTTTCAGCTGCTCACGCTGTCTCAGCCAAGACATACTCTCCTTTGTTCCTGATCTCAGTTGAGGACTGTCCTCCCCATTATGCAGGCAGAAACCTAGGGGTTGTTGTCCACTTCTCTGTTCATGTCCCTCCTTTGCTGAAACCCCCCAGTGGCTGGATTAAGCCAGTCCCCATGTGTATTCCATTCCCCATAAAGATCCTAAATTATTTAATTTATTATTTTATTTTATTTTGGGGTTTGAGGACACAATTGAGTTGTATTTTGTTAGATGGTTTACTGCAAAGAATTTCTTCCGTACTGTGGCTATGGAAGATGGGGAGACTGTTAAGCTGGACCCTTCAATGGGGCCTGAATATACAGAATCCAGGAAGTGGGGCTTCGCTGAGTCTTCACTCATTAGATGCAGGATTTGAGTGTGAAGTATACAGATCCAATTAGGAGGGGAAGGGATTATCAGGACCAGAGCTGGTCCCGGCACAGGAAACACTAATGCCTGCCTCCTGGGGAGCAATTATTGGCAGATGATTATCTTTCAAGGGCCCAGGCACCCGTCTTTCAGGATGCTTCCCCGATCTCCAGGCTGAATTAGGGGGGTTTTCTCTGGGCTCCCGGATCCCTGAGCTTCTTTCTGACCTGGCCCTTATCACACTGTGCTGTTCTTATCTGTGTTAATGACTCTCTCCCTCCTCTAGACTGTGAGCTCCCCTAATGCTGGTTCTGGTTCATCTTTGTGTCCAGCCCCCAGCACAGGGCTTGGCACACAGTGGGTTTAGCGTTGTGGTTAGGAGCATGGGCTCTAGAGCCAGACTGCCAATGTTGTTTTTTTTGTTTTTTTTTTTTTAAAGATTTTATTTATTTATTTTTTCCCCCAAAGCCCCAGCAGATAGTTGTATGTCATAGCTGCACATCCTTCTAGTTGCTGTATGTGGGACGCGGCCTCAGCATGGCCGGAGAAGCGGTGCGTCAGTGCACGCCCGGGATCCGAACCCGGGCCGCCAGCAGCGGAGCACGTGCACTTAACCGCTAAGCCACCGGGCCGGCCCAGACTGCCAATGTTTGATTCCCAGCTTGACCACTCACTAGCCTGAAGACTCAGGGCCAGTCACTTAACCTCTCTGGGTCTTCACTTCCTCATCTGTAAAGTGGGAGTAATAATGGTAATTACCTCATAGGGTTGTTACAAGGGTTAAAAATGTAAAGCCTTTCAAACAGTGCCTAGCACAGAGTAAGTGCTATATAAGGGTTGGATATTATTATTTGAATCCTGATTCTATATTTTGGGTCTTCACTTTATGTAAAGCAGCCCCACCTGCATTAAGAGGTATAATTCCAGCCTCCCTTCCCCCCAGCCTAGCTGTGGGAATGAGTTCCAAGTGTCTAGGGTTGGAGGGTCGGGCAGGCCAAGAAAGAATGCATGGGAGAAGTTATAATTGTTTTGCAAAATTTTACCCTTAATAAAGTCTGTGTTCTGTGACATGAAATGCAATTAGACTGACTCCTCCTTTCTCTACCCCTGATCTGCTCACGTGACACCCATCACCTGGGTCCAGCGGATGCTGAGAGGCATTAGTGTTCTATGTAGCAACAGGAAGGCCTTCTGAGGGCTGATCCAAACTGGCCTTGACTGGTCTGTGTTGAGTAGCCTGGGAGGGAGAGGAGGTTGGAGGGCAGCCAGTGGAGAAGGGTGAGCAGAAAGTACCAGAAGCCTGCCTCCTGGGGAGGCTATGGGTAAGATAGTCCTACTGGATATGTCTAAAGGACACAGTGTCTGGCACTATAGGAGTGTTTGTTAAATAAAATAAAATACACCCCCAATCAGCTTGATGAGGGAGGAGTCCTGGAATGGCCTTTGGAGTCTGGCAGTCTTGGCTCTGCCATTGGTTGTATGACCTTTGGGAAATTCATTTGCCGTTTAAACCTCAGTTTCCTCTTCCAGAAAATTAGGGGCTTAAAATCAATGTTCTCAAACAAAACTAAAATCAGCATTCTTAAACCAAAGTAGATTCTCAGGCCTCACCCTAGAGATTGTAATTAATTGGGCCAGGAATGAGGCCAGGAACCTGTACTTCTAATAAGCAACCAGCTGATTGTGACACATGGACTATGCTCCATGTGAACAAATTGGTTCTTCCTGGATTTAATATGCTATGGGTCTACAATTTTCTCAAGATTGAGTTGCAAATATGACCGTATCAGATCCCTGCTTAAAACTCTTCAATGACTCCTGTTGATGTTATGATAAAGTCCTATTTTCCTAGCCTGGCTTGAGTGCTGACCCTCAACTCCGTGTCTGGACTCATCTCACACCATCATCCTCTTCCACTCCAATTCTAGCCATATAAGGACTGTTTGCAGCACATGTGTTTCCCATCTCCACATCTCTGTTCAAGATGTTCTCCATTTCTGGTGCATTCTCCCCTTTTCTTTCTTTTAAGGCGTTGCTCAGTCTTACTTCTTCCTGGAAGTATTGTATAACCACTTCAGCCACAGAGATTCTGTTTTTCTCTTAGCTATAAAAGCACTGATACTTGTTACCACTCACTGGTCGTGGGCAAACTGCCTTGTATGGTTATTTATTTGTGTCTTAGATTTATCCTACCCCTGCTCCCCCCTCTCCGCCGTCCCTCCCATTTGGCTGTAAGCTCCTGGAGAGCAAGGATTCATTCATGTTGTCCTATCCTCTGCTTTTAGTCAGCAGAACATCATAGACATTCAGCCAATGTCTGAAGATCATTGATCCCTTCTCTCTTAGAGTGTGGGGCCCTAGACTCTGAGTTTGCTAGTTGGTTGTCCATCTTGGAGCGAACCAGTTTGTTGCTTGTTTCTTAGCTGGGAAACACACTGTAACAGCCAATCACAGAATAAAAGAAAATTTCATGACTAGCAATATTATTTTCACTTCTCAACTTACCATCTTGAAATCATCACCTATTAATGAGATCAATGGACTGTTTTATAATTTATTAAAACTGGAAACAATTTATAGATATTATTTAATAATATTGTAAAATATTATATAATTTAATAATACTATAAAATATTATTATATAATTTAATAATAGTAATAATAATTATTATATTATTTACTCTAGCTGCTTAAGAAAAGTATGCTTATGCTCACCTGTATCTACTTAATAGACATAACATGGCTAAGGGGAGTCTGTGGGAGATGAGTTGACTGAGCACTTCTGGGCTCTGAAAGCTTCACTCAGGACTCCTTTTCTCTCTCCTTCTGCCTCTCTCAACCTAGGCCACATGGCTGTCATTAATTCTTCATGCTAACAGCACTGTCACCTAAGTAAATAATTATGATTTTCAATTAAGGAGCCCAGGACCTCTGGGACCCAAGCTGACCCAGACACCAAGAGGCCCTGTGGCTCCAAGAGGCTACAGAGGCAGCTGCAGATCTGCCCTTAGCTTAGACCAGCCAGACCCATCCCAGATTAGAGGGGCTTTCCAGAAGTTGAGGCTGTGGGCCCTAATTGCCCACTACCCACACTGCCAATCATTGTGACTTGGGGGAAGCAGCCCTGGCCTGGGAGTTAGATGACTTCGTACTAGTCCCATATTCATCTCTTGCCTGCTAGACCACTGCTTCTCAAACTCAAATGTGCCTCTGAAGCACCTGGGGATCTTGCTAACAGGCAGATTCTGACTGAGAAAGTCTGGGGCGGGGCCTGGGCTCTCCATTTCTAATAAGCTCTCACGTGACGCTGGTGCTGCTGATTCATGGACCACACTTTGAGGAGCAAGGAACTAAACCATGAGCTTTCCCCTCTGAGCCTCATTTTCTTTATCTTTGAGATGAAGGTGCTGGATGTAATGATCTCTAAGAACCTGTCCAGCTCTGATTTTCTGTGATTCCATAATAAATAATAACCATGGCTTTTGCAGCCAATGTTTATAGCAGCTTTATTCATAACAGCAAAAAAATATAGAAACAACCCAAACATCCATCAAACTGGTGAAAGGATAGGCAAATTGCGGCATACCCATACAATGGAAAACTACTCATCAATAAAAAGGAATGAACTACGGATACATGCAACAACGTAGATGAATCTCAAATGTATTATGCTAAATGAAAGAAGCAAGACACAAAAGATGATATAATGTGTTATTCCATTTATATGCAATTCTAGAAAAGGAAAACGACAAGGACAGAGAGCAGATCAGTGTTTGCTAGGGCCATGAATGGGGGGAGGGTATTGATTTAGAGGGGACGTGAAGAAAATATGATGAAAACATTCTACGTCATGATTGTGATGGTGGTTACATGACTGGATACCTTTGTTAAAGCTCACTGAATTGTACACTTAGAATTGGTGAATTTTATGGTATGTAAATTATACCTCGAGAAAGCGGTATTTTTATACCAAAAAATTATACCAAAAAACCCCCCACAAAAACCCATAGCTACTGTTTATTGAGTACCTACTATGTGCCAGGCACATTACAGAGATTGTTTCCCTTCTTTTTAATACCCCTTCAAGGTAGGATTATCCCCAGGTGAGGAATCGAACTTCAGAGGGAAACTGATAGTTTTCAAAGAAGAGGTGAGATTTGAACCCATGTCTGCTGACTCCAGGGCCTGGGCTACTTCTGGATGGCTGCCTTGGCTCCCGTGTCCCTCAGTCCTTTCTCACAGCCTAATGAGTTCTAAAAGGTGTCCCAGGGTCATGTCTGGCTCCTGGCCTCTCTACCAGGAACTTTCATTTGAACAGGTACTGTTAACATACATCCCTTTGCTGAGCATGGAACCCACCTTAGCTAGACCATACTCCTAAAGTGACCTTGGCAGCCTGGTGGGTGCAATAAGCCATTAATACACACATTGTTTTATATCATTTTTAATTAGAAAAAAAGGTTCTTCTGGGAGCACATAGAGTTTGGGGGAGTAGGGGCAGTGGGCCCAGTGGGGAAGGTGGAGTTCCTGGTTAGGAGGTGTGGACAACACAGCCCCACTGGCCTGTCACAATTTACCTGGGAGGCTGGGAGTATTACCTTTTCCATTTTGCAGATTGAGAACATAAGGCTCATAGGAGTTGAGCAACTTCTCTGAGGTCACACAGCTTGTTAGTGGCAGAGGCCAGGCTTGAACTCTGTTCTTGTGACTCCCAATTCCATGCCTTTTCCCTTTCCCCCAGCGAGAAGACAGCCCTGCCCTCGAAAAGTTTACAGGGATATAGTAGCTGACTCACAGCCATGAAAGAATACTGAAAAATAGGCTATAATCCTGTTGACTCCATGGAGTGGCTCAGAGCAAAATGAATTCAGAGGAGAACTGAGCCAGAGAAGGCAGGAGCAGTCAGGGAAGACTTCCTGGAGGAGGTGATGCTTGGGTAGCTTAGCCATGGAGGTTGGGTACAGCTGAGGCAGGCAGAGATGGGGGAGTTATATTTGTGTCCCCACCCCCAACCCCCTAGGAAGACCTTGATCTGAGCCATGGGGAGAAGACTTAAACCATAGAGAGAAAACTTGGGAGGTACTAGGCTTGAACCTGGCCAGGACGGCTGGAAAATCTCTCTGCTGTTCTTTTCCTTCTGGTTCTGTCCAAAGGGCGCGTTTGGGAAGGGGAGGCAGCAGGAAGGGCATCAACCACAGACGGGCAGAGGAAAGTGGAAGAGTGTCCTCAGGGCCTTCCAAAAGGCTCGCCTCTCAGTATCGCAAGATGGCCAGCAGGTCTCCCCACTCAGTCAGGCCAGGCACCAGATCCTGCTGCCCTGGTGGCTCCAGATGTGGCTAGCAGCTGCTGTGTATTACTCAGCCACCACTCCCCCGACCCACCCCCACCTGGGACCAGGCCACTCTTCTGGGCACCCAGGAGGCCTGTTGGCTCCAGCAGCTGGTGCAGGATTAATAATTGAGGCTCTCTCCTGACCCTGGCGTCCATCAGGGACTAGTCCTCCTGCTGCCTGCTATTATTGTGCTCTGATCAATTAGTGGGAAAGAAATGAGGTCAGAGAGAGCAGGTGTGGGCTTGGCTTTGTTTCCAGGGAAGGGCTAGTCTGGGCTGAGGCTGGGGTGGGGTGGCGATGATGAGGGAGATCGTTCTCAGGCAGTAGAGAGGAGAGTGGACCACAGCAAGTGCAGGGCTGTTAGCTCAGAGGGCTCGGCCTCACTGTTGCCAAGAGATAAAAACAGCATTTGGAAAACATTTGTGCTCCAGGCTGCACAGGGTACTGGGATGGGCCCATTAGCCACTTAATGTCCTGGATAATGACCCTTGGCTTCTGAGAATGTCAGCTGGAAACCCAGACTCTACCAACGGCATGGAAACAGGCCAGCATCCTCAGCTTCATGTTCAAAGTCCTCCCCATCCAGCAGACCAACCTCGCTCGCTTCATCTATCACCTTCCTCTCATGTGGCTCTATGCTCCAGCAACCTAAGCATATCCTGGGCTCTCTTATTTCCCTTCCTTTGCTTGTTCCATCTCTGCCTGTTGAAATCCTCCTCATCTTTCACGCACCATGTCATATGCTAGCATCTTCTTGAAGCCTTGTCTTATACCCCGTATCCAAAGTTGTCTCTCGCCCCTGACCTCCAGGATGCCAACAACATTACCTTATATTTAGGGAATCTGAATCATTCTCATCTTCTTTTCCTTCCTGAGAGCACTGTCACAGTTCTTGTGTATCATTTTAGATGCTCTATACATATCAAGCATTTGTGTGTGCATATTTTTTATACAAATGGGATTATGTCATACACATCTTGCTTTCTTAATATATCTTGAAAATAATTTCCTGTCAGAACAACTTAATCTACTCCATTATTATTATTTTTTTTGGTGAGGAAGATTGGCCCTGAGCTAAGGTCTGTTGCCAATCTTCCTCTTTTTGCTGAGGAAGATTGGCCCTGAGCTAATACCCGTGCCCATCCTCCTCTATTTTTTGTATGTGGGATGCCGCCACAGCATGGCTTAATGAGGTGTGCGTATGTCTGTGCCTGAGATCCGAACCTGTGAACCCCAGGCTGCTGAAGCAGAGCTCACAAACTTAACCACTATGCCACAAGGCCAACCCCCCAGCTACTCCATTATTTTTAATACCAGCATACTATTCATTATATGCACGTATCATAATTTAATCACTCCTCTATTGATGAACATTTAGATTGTTTCCAACTTATTTTAATGATCTAAACAATACTGCAACAAACATCCTCATAGGTATGTTGCCGAACACTTGTGGGACAAATTCCTAGAAGTTGAATTGCTGAGTCAAACTGAAACATAGGTTCCAAATTTTGATGGACATTACCAAATTTCCCTTCAAAAACTGAGCTGAGTCTTCTAAGATGAGTAGGAACTAGTGTGGTAAAGCCTTGGGCATAAGGAAGAGCATGGGCAGAGGCATAGGGGCTTGACAAAAACACAGCCTGTTTGGAGGAACTGAGTCGTATTGTGTGGCTGCATTGTAAAGCGAACATCATTGTGTGGTGAGTGACAAGGCTAACCTCTGTGAGGCAGTGGCTAAGTCATTCAGGGCATTGTGGACTGGTCTAAATCACAGAGGTTGGCAAACTGTGGCTCACTGTCCACATTGGGCTCACCACCTGTTTTTGTAAATAGAATTTTATTGAAACACACCACACCCATTTGTTTCCTTGTTGTCAATGGCTGCTTTTACTATAATGGCCCAGTTGAGCAGTTGCAACAGAGTACATATCGTCCACAAAGCCTGGAATATTTACTACCTGACCCTTTACAGAAAAATGTTTGCTGTTCTAACCAGTCAAATTAGCCTGAGAACAGTGGCAGGCATCGGAGAGTTTCATGGAGTAGAGGGACATGGTGAGACTTGCATTTTGGAAAGGTCACAGTTGCTATGCAGAAAGGATTTGGGGGGGCGGCTGGAAGAGCAGGAGGGAGGCTGGTGCAGTGACCCCAGTGAGAGATGATGGGGCCTGGAATAAGGCAGAGGCACTGTCAATGGAGAGAGGAGAGTGGATTTGGTGGTGCTTGAAGAATGGCTGGGTGTCTGAGTGGGGAAGGTTCACTTGAGAAGTCAAGGATCTTTGGGAAGATGCTGTATTCGGGTGTTGACACATGAGAGAGATGAGTCAGGCACCTCAGAGCCTCTAACTCTGCTCTGGCTGCTGTTGCCAGTGCTCAGGGTATGGCTGCCCATGACCCAGGGTCTCTGGTCTTCCTTGACTTGAAGGACCAACTTCCTCTAACCTTTAAGCTGGCATCAGCAAAAGGAGATCCAGGGATGTCTTACAAGGCTGTGCTCAATTTTTGTCTTCTCCTACAGTACTAATTCAGCTTTGATTTTATGTCTAACCCATCTTCTTGATTTTCTGACCGTTTAAAAGTTCATCACCAAGAGGACTCAAATGACCCATGAGGTGGTGGGGAACTTGGGCTCATGGGACAGATCAGGCCGCTATTTTGCTTTTACTCAGATCCATAAAGATAATCTCCTGGACACTTCCCACAAGAGAATACTTTCTTCTCTCTTTGAGCTGGTAGGGGTATCCTGTTCAAATCAGAAAGGTTAAGTACAAAGAGCGAGTGAAGAGCTGAGAACAATGATTCACTAGAATTTAAAAGGATATGGACAAGAGATCTTCAGAGTGCATTGGAATCAGCCTTTCCAGAAGTCAATGACGCAGTCTCAGAGTCACTGTTGTCTGAGTCATAAGGATTATGTCCTAATGACAACATAAGACAGACCACGGTTGTCCAGATAAAGGCAGAAAATAAAGAACAAACTTAGTTCAGAGAGGCCTGTGGTGGCAATTGCTCAGTCTTTTGCAGTCTGGACATCCTCTGTAAATTTTAAGATTGACATGAACTGCAGTGCAGCAGAGAGAGAGAGAGGAAGGGAAAAGGAGGGAGAGCAGAGGACAGAGAGAACGAAGAGCAAGTGATTAAGAACGGAGGTGGAGAAGAGGAAATTCCTGTGCATAGTAGGTGCAGGTGAGTTATTTACTGTGCCAGGAACTCCACACTCATGACTCATTTATGCCTTGTAGTCACTCTGGAGTGTGGATAGTATCATCATCACTTTATGCACGAGGAAACTGTGGTTCAGGGAGGGTGAGTGACTTATGCAACATCTCCCAGAGAATAAGTGGCAGAAGTGGGGCTTGAAACCAGGACTACCTGACTCCCAGATCTGTGCTCTTTCTTCTACACTCAACAGGGCCAAGGGTGGGTAATGGGTAGACTAGTGCAGAGGGAAGCGGATTCATGAAGCCAACAGGGCTGGAGGAGGCTCACAAAATCCAAGTGCTTGCCAAGCCTAGCCACTCACGCCTGAGCAGCCAGCTGATTTTTCCTAAAATAAAAGAAGTCCCTGAATTGAGAAACATGTGTGTCTCCTAGATTGGATTGTGCAGTGAACAGTAGCCAGAGCGAGCAGTAATCCATCATGGTCTGGTGTTGGCGGGCGCTGCCAGCCGGAGCCCTGGTGGGACTGTTGTGAAGGTGACCTTGGGGGAAAGCCAGGGTCCAACCTCCAGCTGCCTCCCAGGGGTCTGGGCATGGGGTGGAAAGGAGTGGGAGACAAGTTCCCTCCTCCTTACCGCTGAGCTGTTTTCCTCCCTTTTCTTTTGAGCATTTTACATGCTGCACCAATGCTGGTCTGGCAGCAGCTGGTCAGGTCCCAGGAGCTGAGGATGGGACTGAGCCTGGAGAGATGGATTGAGCCAGCAAGACCCAAAATCTTACGCTGAGACTCAACTTATTGGCCTTTGTGACCCCAGACCTAACTGTCCTCCCTCGTTGGCTGAGGGTCCTGGTGTGGAGCCAGTCAGCCTGAGATGGGCCTTGGAGGGCAGCCTTTCACACAGGGAAGGCCGGTGGTTAAGGATTCTGGCTCTGTAGTCAATCAGACCCGAGTTCAAGTCCTGGCTTTGTTGCTTACTTACTATCTATGTGATTGGGTATGTTACTTAACCTCCTAGCCTCAGTTTCTCCATCTGTAAAATAGAAATTGTTAATGTACTTGGGAGAAAGAAATAAGATAAGGTAGGTAAAGTCATTAGTTAAATGCCTGATGCATAGTAAGTATCTTGACAAAGTGGTAGTTATTATAATTATTTCCTTTATTCCTCAGGGTTATTTATTCTACTTTACAGAGAGCCAGAGATGTTCCCCTCTGTGCTTTTGTGGGTTAAAAAAGACAGAGAATAACACTCGTTTTCTGGAATCAGTGTAAGCTTTGACATATTATGATCTTCTGCAATGCTGTTGGGCTTTCTGGCTTCCTGAATTCTCGCCTACCATAAACTGAGTGCTCACCCTGTTCCAGGCACTGCATTAAATTCTTTGCAAACATTAGCGTGAGTTAGGGTATCACTAGCTGCTGTAACAAACAAACCCAGGAAAGCATAATGGTTCAAACACTGTAGAAGTTTATTTCATCCTCTGTTAAAGTCCAGAGTGGGTGTTCCTGATTGATAGGAAGCTCTCCCCCGAGTGGTGAGTCAGAGACCCGGGCTCCTTATATGTTATGGGTATGTCAAGTTCAACACGTGGCTGTAGAAACACTCTCTCATCTACACCCAGTGGCAGAGGGGGAAAGAGCATGGAGGTTTTCGTGTGCCAGGTCAGGAAGTGGCACACCACTGCTACTCACATTCCATTGGCCAGAATTCCATCATACAGCTTCTCCTAATGATAGGGAGACTGAGAAGTGGATAGGTTCTATAAGAATCCCATTTTACAGATGAGAAAACTGAGATACATAGAGGTTAAATAACTTGTCCAAGGTCACCCATTGGTGGAGCCAGAATTGCAATCCAGTCAGTCTGGCTCCAGCATCTGTGCTGTGGACGTATTATTATTGAGCAGTAATATGGGCCAGACTCAGAGCTAAACGCTCCACAAGGGTTAACTACAAACCTGTGAGGAGGAGATAATTGTCACTGTCCTCATTTTATGCATGAGGAGCTCAAGGTTCAGAGGGGTTAAGTACCTGCCCAAGGTCACACAGCTAGTAAGTGACAGGTCTGAATGAGAACAAAGCCTAAACTCTTAACCACTAAGCTCTAAGAACTATAAAGAGATGGCGTCATAATTGTATTTTCATTTTCCACTGAGAAGTAGAAGGACTTATTTTAAATGATGAGAGGGCAGGTGCCTAGTGTGTCATTTCAGGTGGTTTGTGTGTATTTCAGAGAGGGAGAGCAAGCATTGAGGGAGTGGAAGTGCCCTCCAATCTGCTGACTATGACCAGGAATCTTGAGTCTGTCTGAGCCCCATTCACATTCTTGTACCCAGGAGCCTGCACGGTCTTGCAGAAAACTTGTGCATGTTAGCATCTGATATATCCAGGTTCAAGTCCCAGATTTGCCTTTGATCTTGAACAAGACTGAACTTCTCTGAGTCTTACTTTCTTATTTCTAAGATAGTGATAATAGTGTCTGTCTGCGTTGTAGGGGTGTGTGTGTGTGTGTGTGTGTGTGTGTAGTGTCCTTTACAGAGTCTGGCACACGGTAGGTTCTTAATAAATGGCTGCTTTTTTTGGGTGCCAGCTGAGGGGTTGGATAGCTGGCTTGTCACCACAGAGCAGAAGATGAGTGGAGAGCAGAGGAGCCATCCTCAGGTGAGGTACAGAGCAGTTCTCCTCCGAGGATGCGGAGACTGAGGCTGAGAGGCGGGGGACTGACTTTCCCAAGGTCACACAGCAAATTAATGGCAACAGCTGGACTCCTGGCCCAGAAATCTTTCCATGGCTCAGCCTCAAACAACAGCCTTTGGCTTCCACACTTTGCGACTCTTCTCTGACGAGTAGAATGACAATCCAGGGGACCCAAGAGCCGCTCTGACCCAGAGTCCCTTGTTGAAAGATAAAGAGCGATTGAACTTTCTGCAGTGAGTTGGAGCTGCTTCTCTCTTTCCTTGTCAAGGTCTGGGGGTTACAACAGGCCACCCAGATAGATAGCCATGGCCTGAAAGCTGTACTGTGGGCACCCTCCAATGATCTTCCCCTGTTGGCTAAATGCATGAGGATTAAACTAACCTATCAAGTTCCCCTTGGCTCTCAGATGCCTTCAAGGTTCCCTCCATCAAGGAGCTGAACTATTCCGAGTCTGGCCTAATGTGGCTGAGGCTGTCCTGAGATGGTGCGGCCCACTCACAGCCCCCTGCCTCCCTACTCTCTATCTTTCTGGCCTCTCCACGCCCTGGCCCAGCCCTCATCCTCCCTGACTGAGGCCCTGCAGTGGCCTCTGCTTGGCCTCCCTGCCTCCCACCTGGCCCCCTCCAATTCGCTCTCCAACTGAAGCCAGAATCCGTTTTCTCGCCATGTCACACACCTGTCTGAAACACACTTTTGGCTTTTCTCTGCCAACTGGATAAAATTCCAAACTTGTTGGCTGAGCATATGATTCTCCCCTTTCACAGCCTGAGCCCCGCCTGTCCCTCTTCCATCGTCTCCCACATTCTCTGCTGGCCCCGTTCTCTCAACATGCCCCGCACATTCCCAGTTCCAGGCCTTTGCCTTTGCCGTCCTCACTGCCTACAGGGCCGGTTCCCCCTCATCCACCTGGCCAAAGCTCTAAGGCCTAACCAAAATACTTCCCCTTCCCAAACAGTCCTCCTTCACTGGACTCCCCTCATGCTTTGCATGCAGTTCTTTTCCAGCACTTGTCTCATTGGGTGGTTACTGGTCTTTACCTCTCTGCCTGGCCCCTTAGCTGCCCATTGGGCAATAAACTCCTGGAGGACAAGGCCTTGGGTCTCCTTCATTGGTGTGTTCAGGCCTAATGGCTGGGCTGTGGCAATAGAGCCCTGCTGATTACCAAAATATTGAAATATTTTTATGCTGGTTGGCAATAGCTGTCCTGGCCTTTCCCCAAGACGCTCAGCCCTCGTACAGTCCAGCAAGTAAACAGTTGATACTGGGCTTAGCAGGGGGCCCCAGATTGTTACATTTCTCATTTTACTGGAGAACCTTTCTCCGGGAATGAGTCTTGTCCCATCCTCCTCTACCAGACAAACACCCCGCTTCCTCCCAGGTCTTGACTTCCAGCTTGTGAACACTCTCAGTGGCTTTGGAGGCCCTGCTCTCTGGAAAGCAACAGAAGCCTTCCCTTCAAGATGCCTAGGTCTGAGAACACGAGAAAGTGTGGGCCTTCCCTATGGGCCTAGTTTGGAGGCAGGCACTGAAAGCTTTAGATTTCAGGCCACAGGTTATAGGTAGGGGATGGCTTGATAGCTCCTCTCAGTTATGGAACCCATACTGTGTGCTTGGCACCAAGCGAGGCACTGGGTCTCCAGAGCTGCATCAAGGTGGACCCTGCGGTTTGAAGTTCACAGCCTGGATGGGGAGACAGGCATATAAACAGACAATAACAGCATAGGGTCATGATAGAGGTGGGGGTTGCGATGGGACCTCCAGAGGCGCAGAGTTGGGAAGGCTCACTGGAGACTGGAGAGGGTAGGTTGGAGCTGAGTCCTGAAGGACTACACAGAGGAGCACTGCCTTGGCCCCAGCATCACCCCCTGTAGGCTACCACCCTCCTGGAGGAGCAACGCCCAGTCATTGCTCTGTCTCCTTGCTGGTCTTCTCCTGTCAAACTGCAGTGTGAAGAACAACAGCAATAACCAACACTGAAATAGTGCTTACCATGTTTTAAGTGCTTTATATATAATAACCCATTTAATCCTCACGATAACCCTACGAGGTAGTTGCAATCAGTATTCTCAATTTATAGATAGGGAAATTGAAGCAAAGAATATTTTTGTAACTTGTCCGAAGTCTCAGAGGCAGGATGTGGTAGAGCAGTCAGGCGCCATAGTTCTAGGGTCTCTGCAGGCTTACCCACTGTACCACACTGCCTCAAGCCAGCTCCAAATATCTCTTGGAGCCTTGTCTCCATGATCCGCAGCAGGAGGTGACGCCTCAGGCATCTGGAAGGCCCTTTCCTCTGGAGTGTATCATGTGGTTGGTAGTCCCCACGATCTCAGGCATCAGGCACCTTCTGGCACAAGCTCCTGAGAGCCCAGGTGCTACGTGTGTCTGTTGGGGATCATGGTGAGGGCCCCAGCCATGGACAATCACATGCCATCCACTTGAAGCCAGTGTAAACTCATCACCTACAAGAGCTTTCAGGAACCCAGCCCTGATGGAAGGTCCCTGAGAGTCCTTGTTCCCAAGACTGGCTCATCCTTTCTTGTATGCATGTCCTCACAATGCCCCCTCCTCTCCACTCAGAGAAGGCTGCATGGAGGAGGTGACATCTAAGTTGGATTGTAAAGGGTGAGGAGGAGTCTTTCATGCAGAGGAGAGGAGCACAGACATTTCAGCTAGAAGAAGCTGCCCACACACAGCATGGAAGTGTGAAAAAGCCCCGTGTGTTTGGGGAGTGGGGAGAGCCAAGCTCAGCAGTGAAACTGGGAAGGTGAGTAAAGGCTATGCCCTTGGCCTTTAGTCAGTGGGCAATGAGGAGTCACTGAAGAATACGGAGCAGTGGAGGTGCATGGACATACTGGCATTTTAGAAATAGAAGTGAAAAACCACAGAGCATGGTTTCATGGGAGGGACTGGTGGTGGGATAGCCAGAAGGGAGGTTGTGGCTGTAGTCCTCCTACAATAATGGCCTGAATTAAGGTGGTGACAGAGAAGAGGGCACCCAAGAAATGCTTTTGAGGACTTGGGACTGTTGATTGTGGGGTGGAGGAGGGGAGGAGTTGAGACTGACCCTCGGGTTCCTGGCTCAGGTGACTGGGGGATGGGTTCCCAAGAGGAGGGGTGCATTTGGGTAGAAGGCAGTGAGATCTCTTTTGGACTCTGACTCAGGTGGGGCCCAGGTGGAGCTGTCCCCTGGATTGTTGCCTATACACGTGAGCTCAGGAGTGTGCTCTGGTCTAGAGATAAAGATCCAAGAGTCCTCAGAGGAGAGAAGAAACTGAAGCCGTGAAAGGGGCGTGAAATACCCCAGGGAGAGTGTGGCAGTGACACCAGGAAGGAGGACCAGAGACTGGACCCTGAGGAAGGCCAGCAGTTCAGGGGCGGCCTGCAGAGATGCTGTCTTCAAACTGTAAGATGTAATTCATTCATTTATCAAACTGAGCACCTTCTATGTGCAAGGCTCTGCTCTTCATGCTGTGAATGCAGCAGAAAACAGACAGAAGAAACCCTGCCCCCTGGTGGAGCATTCTAGTGGGGAGAGGTGGACATTAACAAAAGGAAAATATGTAGTATGACAGATGGTGGTAAGTGCTCTGGAGGCCAATTAGGCAAAGGAGGTAGGGAGGGTCAGGTGGGGGCTGCAACTGTAAATGGAGGAGGTCTCCCGAAAAGGTGACATTTGAAAGAAGATTTGAAGGAGGAGGAAACAGTAAGTACAAAGGCCCTGAGGCAGGAGTGTGCCTGGCATGGGGGAGGAATAGCTAGGCGGCCACGTGGCTGTCACCAAAAAATGTGGAAGTATTATTATTATTATATAATTATTATGTAATTTTTGGTATCTATTCCTGCTCTGTATTGCAATGATTTTTATAGAGGTGATCTTGGGCAAGTCTCTTAACCTCTCTGTGCCTCAGTACAGAGAGGCACAGAGTAAATGAGTAAAATGAGGATAATAATAATATCTGCTTGTTGGTTGGATCAAGTGAATTCGTACGTATAAAGTACCTTGCACAGTGCCTGGCACAGAGTAAGTGTTTCCTGCTACTGCTATTCTTCTTCTTATTTTTCTCCTCAGCATCTCCTGTCTCTAGACTGTGAGCCCTTGAGAACCATGGCTGTGTGTGGTTCTTCGCTGCAGCCCTGGGCCAGCCCAGGGCAAGGCTTACAGTGGGGGCTCTATAAGCAGAGTTTTTGGATAGAACAAATGAAAAAAATAAATGGCAGGACATGGAAGGAGCCAGGTCCCTGCTTGTTCCCTCCGCCCAGCTCCCTGGGCCCCACAGAGCCACTGGAGCCTGGGCAGGCTGGGGCTTGAAGCAGGCTCCTCCTCCACGTCGGCGTGTGCAGAGCCTCCAGGCCTGACAATCTATTTCTTATTAGGATAATAAAACAAGTTGCTTGTCAGCACGGGGACTGGCACGAGCGCCTTAGAAGATAAATGCTGCCTCTGAAATAGACAAATATTTACCATCCTCCAGACGAAGTTGTCAGCCCTGCTAAAGGCCTCCAGGGCTTAGAATTAAAGTGAATGTTAGATGTTTTCACCCTAATGGAAATGTATCAGTGTATTTCTTCATAATAAAGAGTGTGAAATTGCCTCTCCTTGAGCACCTACTATGTGCTGGGGCTTTCCCTCACGCTCACCATACCCTGTGGGGTAGGGATTGTGATCACCATGTAAGGGACGAGGAAACTGAGACTTAAATGAGTGAAGTGACTTGCTAAAGGCCAACAGCTGGTGGTGGTTGAGCTGCAATTTGAACCTGACCCCCGACTCAGGCTCTGGATTGGAGTTTCCTGTAGCTAGTATGTCGGGATCCTTAGCTCAGTGGGAGGAGTGGAAGCCAGGAGGACAAGCTCCTCTCCCCTGATGATCCTGGGGTCACTTTTGCTTCATGAAATAGACAAACGAGCGGTCACAGGAGGATGGAGGACGTTGTTGGAGTTATAAGACTGCAGAGCATTAGAGCTGGGAGAGACTTTAGAATTCCTTGCGCAGATGGAGACCAAGGTCTGGCCTAGCTCTAATACATTAGCTTCTGCTGTGTGTGCAGGAATCAGGTGACATGGCCCTCATTTTACAGATCAGGAAACTAAGTCTTGGAAGACTGGTGACTTGTCCAAGACTACGTACGTGGCCATGAAATGGCAGCCCCAGGGTTCCAAAGTGGAGTATCACCAGGTTGTGTAGGTAGAGTGAGTGGGGCACCTACCTGCCAGACTGCCAAGGTGCAAGTCCTGTCAATTATTAGCTGTGTGACCTTGGGCAAGTTACTTAGCTCTCTGTGCTTCTTTTTCCTCATCTGTAAAATGGACATGATAGTAACTCACCTAGTAGGGTTGTTAGGAGGAAGAAAAAAGTATGTGTAAAGTACTTAGACTGTGCCTTATACATAGCAAAATATTAGTAATTATTATATAATAATTATTATAAATATTAGCAATTATTATTATCTTTATTGAGTTGCTTGTGTGTCAATCATTCATTCAGCAAAATTTATAAGAGTCTGAAGCAGATGCCGTCAGTGCCCACCCACATGCCCCTGGTGTTTACCATGTCTGAGCACAAAGGGCAGGCCAGATGTACAGGGCACTAACATCGCACCTATGCACCTCCCTCAGAGCAGCTCTCAGCCAATGAATGATGGAAGTTGGTGGATAAATACCCCAGTTCCCTCACTCTTTTGGTGGGATAACTCTGAGACAGGAGTTCTACACTGGCTCCCACACTTAGGTTCTACTTACTCATGGAGGTAACTTGCTTAAAAATGCTCCATTGATTGATACTTTCCCCTCCCTGTCTCAGTTCCCAACACCCCTTCCAGTGTTTCCTGGGACCATTTTTCAAATACGCTACCTGCACTTGAATCCTTGTTTTAGAATCTGCTTCTGGGGAAACCCAAACTAAGACAGTTCCTAATGTGTGTCAGATCCTATGCTTGGGACTGATGGGGTAGATGAAATGGGGATTGGGAGATGGGGAGGAAATTTCTGGCAGCGGGAACAGCATCTGTAAAGGCACAGGGATGTGAACAAAGTACGCTTGGCAAAGAGTGAGGAGAGCAGTATGGCTGGGCAGAGGGCTTACTGCCTTATAATTTGACTTTCGGTTTGGCCATGATGTGGACAGGCTTAGGAAAGATCCTTCAGATGGCCACAAGGAAGACTCTGCCCAGACACTAGTCTCAATTTAACATTTGAGGACCTCGCTGCAAAGGGTGGGGTGTCCACCTACGTCTTTTCTGGATGTCTCCAAAGATGTTCATCAGCTTAAGGTTGGTTTTAAGCAGTTGAATTTCGTTAGAAAACACCAGTACTTGCTAAATGAATCTCAGTGCAGAAGGTTCAACCCAGAAGCTGTGAAGGCAGCTGAAAATTCTCTGGACCTGGTGTGGGCAGGAGGCTCAGCTCAGTCCTAGAAACGACCTCTGCTCCCCTCAAAGGGCAGGGGTGGGGTCTGGCCTCTTTCTCTCCCTGAACAAAGCTTTCGTTTCCTCAGTCCCTCCCCCAGGAAGCGCCCCTGCCACATACACACTACTGCTCTTCTCATGCTTCTGCAGTTCGTTTAGAATGTGCATTCTCTTTGTTATCCAGTTCAGCAAACAGTCCCTGACCTTGTACTTGAGCAGGACTCTGCCAGGCCGTGGGGACCCAGAGATGCCTCAGATGTAGGTGTGTGCCCCAGAGAGTCTCTCACTCTGGACAAGTAGATGGGCACATACACTGACAGTGGCTTATATGGTGAGGAAGATGTCACAACAAAGTCAGAGGGAGGGGTTAATCAAATCTAGGGAACAGGTCATGGAAGGCATCTCAGACCCGATGAAGTCTAAGCAGGGTTTTGAAGGGTGCAGAAGAGTTGGGTACTGCTCTTACTTGATCAGGTGTGTGCCTTCCTAAGAGGATGAGCATCAGGCTGTGCCAAACTTTCAGCTCCTTCCCCTGGCTTGGACCCCTCAAAGTCAGATACACTCAGGCTCTACCCCCATCCTCAGCTACAGCTTGAGTCTCACCCCATCCTGGTGGGAAGCAGGAAGTAGCAGAGAGCCTGGACCTGGGACCAGCACTGCCCCTCTCCACCCCTACTTTGCTTTTGAATCCTGAGCTAGAGCTCCCCTCCCAACCTTGTGAATCCTGAGGCTCCTTTAGGTTCCCCAATGAAACTCTCATACTTCAACTTTCTCTTACCTCAAATGAGCTTCCACCTTAGTCCTCTGTCCTGGGTTTAGACAGCCTTTATTTCCTCTTCTAGTTTGGGACTCTTATATGAGCATCAGTCCCAAAGTTCCCTTTACCATTTCTCTAAGGTTCTTGGAGTCCCACTGTAGAAAGACTCCTGCTATCCTAGGATTCCAAGGTGGATATGCAGGTTATGTTTCCATGGTGGCACCCACCGGGCTGCAAGTGGAAGGTGGCATAACTTAGAGATGGAGCACACAGGCTTTACTCTTAGAGAGGCATTGGTTTGAATCTGGATCTGCCATTTCTTTGCCATTTGACCTTGGACAAGTTACCGACCTCTCCGAGCTCCAGTCTCCTCTTGTGCAAAATGGAGACATAATAAACTATCTCACAGCAATAAGAAATAGCTTACATAAAAGGGCAAGCTTAGTGCCTCTCAGAGAGGCAGGAGGAAATGTGACCTCATGCCTCCTGTTGACGCCCAAACAGCTATCTTCCTCTGTCAAACAGCTATCTTCCTCTGGCCTGGAACCCTCTGTGCAAAGCTGGGACATCCTATTCCACCTGTTTTGTTTCTTTGCTGTCTTTCTCCTCTACACTATGAGATCTATGATAGACTCCAAATCCGTTATCTGATTTATTTTATCCTCACAGTGTGAGATGGGCCCAGAGAGGTGGAGTGAAGGTCTCAAGGTCACACAGCCAGGCAGTGTTCAAGTGGGTCCTTGGACCTGGGTCTGGCTGAGCCCATGCTGCCATTCTGCTAGAACATCTAAGTCGATTTGTTAGAGCCGGGGAGATGCTGGGACATTCTGCTAGAACATCCTAAAGCTGCTGAATATTTCAATGCACCAATTCGGTTCCAATCTCAGCTTCTTTCTAATAACAAATTCATAATTTGTGATTATTCAGAATTTGTGAGCAGGCTTGAAACTTACTTTTGCATTTTCCATGAAAAGTCTTAGCATATGTAAATATTCTGAAGAAAAACACTGCCATGTGGCTGTTTAATTGATATTAAATGTATTAACATGATGCGCCCGTGGCAAAGATTCATATTCATTCATAGAAGTGAGTTATTCTAAGCTTGGCTTTGATGGGCAGTAAAATATGCCACTTGTAGAGATGTGGGGCAGAGTGTATTTCCTTGCTTTCATCCTGTAATTCACACTTTTCTTTGTCAGAGTCTCTGAGCCTCTGCCCCTCTGCCAGCCATATTAATTCTGATTACAGCCATGTGTCACTTAACTAATGGAATACTTTCTGGGAAATGTGTCATTAGGTGATTTTGTCATTGTGTGAACATCATAGAGTGTACTCACACGAACCTAGATGGTACAGCCTGCTACACACCTAGGCTATATGGTGCTAATGTTATGGGACTATCATATATGTGGTCTGTTGTTGACTGAAATGTCGTTATTTGGTGCATGAGTGTATTTCTTTTTCATGTGCTTTTACAATGGGACAGCCCCCTGCTCCTGCCAATCGCTGTACCATTACTCCTGTTGAAGATGAGGGCAAAGTGGTGAAGGAGAAGTGTCCTAGAGTCCAGTGGTAGATCCTCCACTGACTCTGTGTGTCCTTGGACAAGTTATTTAACCTCTCTGGGTATTTAAATGGCATTCAAGTCTCTTTACTTTGGCCCAACTCACTTTTATAGCCTCAGCTCCCACTTATATTCCACATTTTCCCTAAACCCTCCAGTCAAACCTGGTGACTTCCCATTCCAGGAATATGCCCCATGCTCTTCTGCTTCCCCCTTCACTAAGAATGTTCTTCCTTCCTTTGCCATTAAAATCCCCTGCATCTTTCAAGACTCAGATGAGAGGCTGTTTTGGCCATAAAGCTTTCTTCCCAGTTGGCTGTGAGCCTCCCCTGTCATCTCTTTGAGGTCTTTTAATCACATTCTACCTGGTGTTAGAGTTCTTGTAGACATGTCTTTTTCCTATTACTAGATTGTAAGCTCTTTGAAGGCAAAGCTAATGTCTTCCATATCCTCTTAAATCTACACTGTAGACTTGGGGCGTACAGCTGCAAGTGGAGAAGCTGGAATTCATACTTGGGGGTTCTGACTGCAAAGCCTTGCTTCTGCATCCCTGTGGAATGGAGAAACGAATCTCAATTTCCCTGGCTTTCAAATGCAGATAATATTCTGTGCTTCGTGTTACCTGTAAGGATGAATCATGAACTCTGAAGTTCTGTCATTCTCAGGTGGTTATGGGATGGCTCTGGCTTTCTTGGATGAACAGGCTGGAAATTCAGCAGAAATTCAGTAGCAGATCTATGTCGGGGACTTCATCATGGAGCCCAAGACCGGATCTTGGAGATGTCTGGGACTGAGACTGACCATCTCTCACTCCTGGCCTCTGGAACTGGGTGGGGCTCTGAGGTTGTGTGGGGTTCTGAGCTGGTTCCGAGTCAGCCTTTTTTTACACCTCAACACCCACTTCTCCAATCTCTTCACCATCCAGTGTCTACTCAAGAAACATTAGTTGACCCCTTCTGTGTATAATGCACTGAGCCAGGCCCTGGAAATTCAAAGATTAACCAGGTACTATCTTTGCCCTCCAGGGAGAAGCAGACATATGAACAGACAATGACAACCCAAGGAGACATATGTTATGGTAGAGGAAAGCCCAGAGCAGGGAGCCCAGGGAATCTGAGAGATCACGCTTCCTGCTTCTTGCTCTCTTTGGACTATGGAGGACATTAACTCACTGTGAGATCTTGGACAGATCACGTTTAGTCTCTGGCTTTTGTTTCCATTCTCCACACAGCAATGCTTCTGGGCTCAGTGGTCCCCCCAGATCTTATACCACAATACTTACCTCCTGATGACTCTGTGCTCATGCTGCTGGGCACTGTGCCCGTCCTCATCATACCCTCCACATTCCTCAAGAGAGCAGAGCCTCCTCAGAGCTCCAAGCCCCATCAAGCAGAAGTTCTGGCATTAGGGGGTTGACTCTGGGACTTCAGAGAGGTTCCAGGCCTTCTGTTGGTGTCTCAGTCAGTGCTGGACATGGCCAGGCCTGCTCTGAGCACATTGCCTGCTTTCCTGTATTTCCTGGGGGAGGCTGCTCCATGTGAGCATTGTGCCAGACCTGGGAGTGCAATGGTAGGCAAAAACAGCTGCAATTCCTAACCTCATGGAGTTCACAGTCTAGTTGGGGAGCAAGTGTTAATAAAACAGTCACATAAATGAATGTATAATTACATCCTGAGATAAGTGTTTGAGAGAAAGAAACATGGTTCTAGGAAAGCAAGTGTAATAAGGATTGAAAAATGCCCATGGATTTAGCAGCACAAGGTATTATTGAGAGCTGTTTTGTAAGAGTGATGGGTCCAGAAGCCACACAGGAGTGGGCTGAAGAGCAAATTGGAGGTAAGGATGTGGAGGTGGTCAGTATAGATAACTCTTGATCAGTGAGCACAGAAAGGGCTGGAAGGAACCTTAGAGTCGTTTCATGGCAGGAACTTAAAAGTGGTTACAAAGAGATTCACAGATGTCATCTTTGTAATCCTTAGAACAATCTCGTGGCATGCAAAGGTCAGGTTTTTTTCCCATTTGACAGATGAGAAAACTGGAGATCCAGAAAGGTTTTGTGTCTTGAGTAGAGTATTCACAGCAAAGCCAAGATTGGAACTTCAGTCCCCAGAATCCCTGCCCTCCTTCTGCTCTCCAAAGACTGGCTGTTTAGACGTTATCTGAATGAATGTGGATTGTTTTCACCACACTCAAGATTTCTTTAT